>NW_004567113.1:37699803-37802758 GCF_000260355.1 Condylura cristata | reverse complement strand
AAAAAAAACTCACGGTATTTCTATTCTGGTTGTTATTGTTAACAAGTCACATAGCTATAAACAGACTAAATCTCTAGGCCTCAATTTTCACATTTGCAAAATAGTTTTAAATAGAAGATTTCTTCAGTTTTAATTGTTAGGGTCGGTGGCAGAAATTTCAATTTGTATACTCACTATCAACTAAGCTACTCTTCTTTACCAATAGAATGGGAACAAATTCATTTAGATACTTTTTTTTTGCCTTTCATCATTATGCTTGTGCCTACCCGGAATGGAGACAGGCTGCTAGAAGACAAGCATCATGTCTCAATTTCTTTGTGTTATGTTTGTTTTTCTTTTCCTCTCTCCTGCTATGCTTGTTTTCTACGGTTATCCTAGCTAGTGATTTTTCAACTCAATCTCAGGTCCTGAAAGGATAGTGTGTACCCCCCACATTATAATGATTACAAGAGTACCAAAAGAAACAACCATACATTTAAAACCTAGGTTTAACTTGAATACAGGGGGAATGATATCATTAAAGTAATCTGGAAAATAAAGAACAGTAAGAAAAGAGAAAACTTAAGAGCCTGGTACTTCATTAAAAAAAAAAAAGAGAGGGCCCTCCCTGGTGGCGCAGCGGGTTAAAGCACTGCACTAAGAAGCTTAAGCCACTTTCGCATGAGTTAGATCCCCGCCTGCCCCGGAGGTGACCACATGGCGTGGCAGACCTCTCCTGACCCGCCCACTGCTCCCCTCAGCAGTGTACTTCGTTGATCTGCCTGTTCTGCTCCCCACTCTGTCTCTGGTGAATCCTCTCACCCTCCACATCTCTGGCCTGTACCCCAGTTCTGTATGAATAAATAAATAAATCTTTAAAAAAAAAAAAAGATTATTCATACAAGAACTGGAGTACAGGCCAGAGGTGTGGGAGGGTTGGGGCACCAGAGACAGAGTGGGGAACAGAAGAAGGCAGATGTAATGAAATAGACTGCTGAGGGGGGAGCAGCCTGAGGGTCAAGAAAGGTCTGCTGCACCATGTGGGTCACCCCCTTGGCCAGGGATTGAACTTGTGCTTCAGTGTCTCCTGATAGCTTCCTAATGCTGCGCTTTAATCCATTGTGCCATCAGGGAGGGCCCAAGCCTGTTACTTCATAATTAAGAGTAAGAGAAACCCCCCCTTTAAAAAAAAAATATATATATATATGTTTATTTTTACATTCATTTTGTGCATTTTTCCATCTCATTTGCAATCTTTTTTCTTAAAAAAAGATTTATTTATGCATACAGATCTGGAGTACAGGCCATAGGTGCAGGAGCAGTGAGAGGATTTACCAGAGACAGAGTGGGGAGGAGAACAGGCCGACTAACAAAGTATACTGCTGAGGGGAGCAGTTGGTGAGACAGGAGAGGTCTCCTGTGCCATGTGGGTCACCTCCAGGGCTGGGAATGGAACTTGTACTAAAGCAACTGTGGCTATTCATGGCCCCAAGAAACCCATTTTTGAAATTTTGTTTTCTTTGACTTCACCCTGGTCATGTGTAGTAATTTTTGTTGAACTATTTCTCTTACTGAAATCAACTATAAAACATCACCAAATATATGTAATAACTATTTTCAGACAGTATACAATGAAAAGCATAGGCTTCAGCTTCCAGAGGAAGCTCATCAAGTGAGTCTCATGATTGATAAGTTTTGCCTGAGGACAATCCCCTCACTAGACTGCAAAAGACTTGCGTCTTAACAGAGCATAGAGATCCTGCCGATATGAGTTTATAGCAGTTGTGTTTGTTAAAAATCCTGGAGCAGTGCATTGGAAAGAAACAATTTTGCAGAAAGGGGAGCCCAGATATATCTAAGTTCTTTTTTCCTCATTCTCTGTCATTTATGTGTGTGTGGTTACATATCCCTTATCTATAAACATCAAAAAACCATTTGACAGAATTCAATAATCACTTATGCAAAGCCTCAGCAAACTAATGGAAAAGAACTTTCTTAGTCTGAGAAAAAACATGTACAAAAACTATAGCTAGTGTCATACTCAGTGATGCCAAGTTAATGCTTTTCCCTGGAAACTGGATACTAGTACTAGAAGTCATGCAACAAGACATGACAAAAGATACAGAGATTCAAAGGAGGAAGTAAACTAATTTCTACTTGCAGATCACATGATTGATTGCTAACACAGAAAATTTGTGGGGTTATACAAAAAGAAGTGTGTTGTATTTAATGAATTCAGTATGGAAGTAGGATAAAAGAACACAATTATATGTCAATATATTAAAAACAAACTCTTAGAAAATGAAATTTTCAAACTACTATTTCCAAATAGTAGTATTTACAAATAACATAATTAGGAACAAATTGATCCCAAAATGCCAAACATCTTTGAGAAAAAGTAAACATGACTGATAAAAATTAAGGATTTTGGCCCTCTCTGGTTAAAACACCATACTGCGAAGCAGCATGAGTTCAATCCTCTGCCAGGAAGGTGACCCACATGGCATGGCAGACCTCTTCTGTCTTGCCCACTGTTCTCCTCAGCAGTGTACTTTGTTGACCTGCCTGTTCTGCTCCTCATTGTCTCTGATGAATTTCTCACCACCCCTGCACCTCTGGCCTATTCCTCAGTTTAAGAAGAATTCATACTATGGTTAATACAGCAAAATGACAAAAATGAGGATAAAATGTAGTTGCATCAAATTCTGACTTTTTGCTGAGATTTATCTGATAAATAAGTCTGTTGAAAGGTCTCCTGAGAGCCATGGTGCCTGCTAACTTCAGAAGGCACAGGAACTCTTCTAAAAGCCTCTGGGATGGGGAACTTAAAACTGGATTACTAGGGTCTCCCTAGTGGTGCAAGGGGTTAAGTCTCAGCCCTATGATGCCATCCACAGCCACTGCAGCATGAGTTCCATCCCTGGCCAGGAAGGTAACCCACATGCCACAGCAGACTTCTCCTGTCTTGCCTGCTGCTCCCCTCAGCAGTGTATTTCAGTTTAATCTGCCTATTCTGCTTCCCAGATGGAAGCAGAATCCTCTCACCACCACATCCCACCCTACACCCCCGCCAATCCAGCTCTTGTAAGCATAAATAAAATAAATAAATAAATCTTAAAAAAAAAAAAACTGGATCGTTCATCTTGAAAACGAATCATTCTATAAGTATATTTGAATGCTCTACTGAAAAAGAGGTAAAAGTGGGGATGAACCCACTTTTAGGAAAGGTATTTATATATTACTCATAGCAAATTAACTGCAGTGGTCACCCTCAGTTGGCCCTTCAGAGTTTGGTTTTCACTCTAAGATTTATTTATTTATGCATACAGAACTGGGGTACAGGCCAGATGTGCAGGGGCGGTGAGAGAATTCACCGGAGACAGCGTGGGGAGCAGAACAGGCAGATCGACGAAATACACTGCTGAGGGGAGCAACGGGTGGGTCAGGAGAGGTCTGTGGCTCCATGTGTGTCACCTCCCTGGCCAGGGATGAAACTTGTGGCTGATGTGGCTGCAGCCAGCTTCCCAGTGCTGCCCTTTACCAGTTGGGCCACCAGGGAGGGCCCATAGTGGAGCACATTGTAACAAGGAGCTCCTGAATAATCCTGAGGCAAAGGCTCAGACCAGCAGAGACAAAGTGGCAATTTTTATCAATAATAGCAGCATCCAGGAGAATCATGAATTATGGTTGTCCAGTGGAGTATCAGATATGGTTTTGAAAGAAGGTTAAAGGAGAAGAGTTTGATGAAGAAAGTAGTTACAAAAGTTAAAGGAAGCTGACACAGGCTAAGGACAGCAGAGAGCTTATGATAGCTGCAGGCTTAAGGGGTAAGAGGAGTCCTGAAAAAGCAGTATCAGTAGCCTCAGTTGAAGGAGGGAGCTATTAGGCATGGACTGTAGCCTTTGGTAGGAAAATGAGGCATTGTTAATCTCTTCTCCCCACAGGTCCTGCAGCCCCACCCAGGTGACCATACTCAACTGGAATCCAGAAGGTAAAGATGCTGTGAGAAACAACATTATACATCAGATTTCAGCATCTAGAGGCACAGAGTAGAGAACACTGGAGAGTGAATTTGGATAAGCAAATGATGAATATTTGTCAACTTAATGAGACTTATGAAAACTATATTCTAAAGTGAATGATAAGTGATTGACATAATTGAGGGATTGAGTAGGAAGAAGCCAGTTATAAATTTTAATTAGTGAAAATTTCCATGGTGGCCAGTTCATGGCCTTTGAGATACCCAAAGAAAGGCGATGCTGGAGTGAGTGCTTCTGGCAGATTGGGATCTTTGCTCTGGGGCCCACAAATATCCAAGCTTCTAAACTCAGCAAAAACAATTAGAAAGGTCAGCAAAGGGCACCCAAATGGAAAAATGGCTCTTGAATATGAAGTAGGAAAGTAGAAGCCACGTCTTACTTACAGCAACATTTTTCTTGAATGAGTAGAATTTTGAGGTCCTTTACTAACATAGCTCCACCTAAAGAAACTCTGCCTGAGGCACATAATTAGTACTTTAAGACAAGGAAGCATATTCTGTGCTATTAAAAGCAGTTTTTCACTCAGTATTGCAGATATTCTGAAAGGCACAATGGTGCTGATGGTGGTTGGGGTGTCTGACCTGGTCTCTGGCTCTGGAATACTATAGTGTGCATTACAATCAATACTGTGGTGCCCACTGTCCTGGTGCCAAGGATCTAAATACTGTTTTCCAGTTAACTAAAACTGAAAAACCAGTGGAAACATGTATTAACAAATAATTATAATAAACCCTTTATATGCTTTATCAAATAATATTTTAGTGGAAAATAACTTTTCTAAAACAGAATATTTTATGCCTCACTTAATAAACACAGCTAGATTTTTATATACAGTTTTACATTTGGTATATTTATATATTGTTTTGATTGAAGAATATGGAGAAATTCAACTATATACAGAGATAGAGTTAGAAAAGGAAGGAATATTTTAATAGCTTTTTCAGATAAGTGAGGATTTCTTTGGTATAGTAGACTAAAACTAGAAATAGTTTCTTAAAGGTCAGTTGCAATGTGGAATCTGAGATGCTATAAATGAACTTTCTGTATTCTGTTACACTTAAGTACATAGACAGTTGCTTCTAAAAGAATTAAATACTTCAAAATTAACCAAACTAAAGAGGTTAAAAAAAACTATACAGTAAGAACTATAAAACATTACCAAAGGACTTAAAATAATGACAAATGTAGATGGCAGTTGGGTCTCCCTGGTGTACTAGGTATGAATTCTCAGTGCTATTGTTATGGGTAGAGAGAGGGGCACCCCTGAGCCCCAAAAATGCTCACTCTAAATAGGTTCTGCCATCTGCCACATTAAGACAAAACTTGTAAGACCTTTAATGGAAAGGAACTTTAATAAAATTAGTGTGCAATATAGTTTCTAAATCAAACACCCATAGTTACCCATTGATGCCCTTGTGAGTAAAAGTCTATCCAAAAGGGATTGGCCCAAAGCAAGGCCTGAAAGCCTGCCACAAGTCTAAAGCACCTTCTGGTAGGGACCCATAGAAAGGGGTCAGACATGGCCAGATAAGTCTAGGAGAAAAAGAAAATCAAAATCAAGATAAACTCTGCTAATGAACTTCCCCATGGATCTCTCACCCAGTTCTGTTTCAACCAGTCCAGGGCCAAGTCCAGGCAAGCACAGTTTCTTCACCTGCCTCTCCACTCCATGTGGCTCTCTCAGGTCTCCTTCTGGCTTCTCCATCCTAATTCCTTCCTCTTCAGTCTCCTCTCCAGATTCTTCTCTTCTCTGCTCAGCTCCACCACCCTCCTTTAGGTGGGGCAGGGAAAGTGGAACCTCCCCTTTTCCTGGGGACCTCTCTGTTACACTATCACATGACAGCCCACCAGCCAAGACAGCCTGAGTTCCATACAGGCCAGGGAGCTAAGCCACATATGATGTAGCAGACCTCTCCTGTCTCATCAGCTGTTCCCCTTAGCAGTGTTTTTCAGTAGATCTGCCTGCCCTACTTCCGACTCTGTCTCTAATGAACCCTCTTACTGTTGAGTGTGACCAGATAGGGGCAGTAACACAACAGCCACCTGTGTGGCCAGATAAGGGCGATAACACAAGGACCGGAATGACTGGGTCTTGCATCCAGGTGCACAGCAACACGTCACCTTTATAGAATCTGAACCTAAAGCCTATAAAAGAGACACTTTCCCCTACAGCACTTGCAGTAGCTGCGGACCCCACCCTTGGAAGCTCTGTCTCAGCTGCCTGGGAGCAATAAACTCTACTAGCTCAGCCTTTCTGCCTCTGGTCTTTCTTCCTTACGGCCTGGTCACAGAAATCGGGATAAAACACTTACCTTCCTCCTTCCACCCCACCTACACCTTAGTATTTCTACACTAAATAAATAATTTAAAAATATTTATTTATGCATATAGAAATGGGGTAAAGGGCGGTGGGAGGATTCACCAGAGACAGAGCAGAGAGCAGAACAGGCAGATCAGTGAAATATACTGCAGAGGGGGAACAGTGGGCCAAGTCAGGAGAGGTCTGCTGCTCCGTGTGGATCACCTCTGAGGCGGCGTTCAAACATCTACTGAAGTGGCTGCTGTTAGTCTGCAATGCTACACCTTAACCTGTTGCACCATCAGGAAGGGCCCTAAAATCTAAAAAAAAAAAAAGATAAGCACTCCCATGTTTATAAATGGGGAATGGGGAGACGCAATATAAACAAAATGACTATCCTGTCTCAAATGATACATAAGTTGAGTGTAATCATCAGCAAAACACTAGCAATGTTTTTCAAAGAAACTGAATCAAAAATATTGAAATTTATATGGAACCACAAAAGGCCTCAAATAACAAAGAAAAAGGATGGAAATGAAGGACTCATGTTTCCTGACTCTCTACAAAGCAACAGCAATAAAAAGTATATGGTATTGGCACAAAAATAGATACAGAGATCAATGGAACAGAATCAAAAACTCAGAAATAAATCTACATACATATCAGTACTCTAATCTATGATAAAGCAGCTATGACTATACAATATAATGTCTCTAAATAAAAGAATGAAGTTGAATCACTCTCTAAATCCATATCCAAAAATAAATTCAAAATTGACTAAAGATTTATCTATAACAAGGGTAAGTCTTGGCACTATCAGCTATAGCCAGCCACTACAGATGAGTTTGATCCCTGGCCCGGGAGCTGACCCACATGGCAGAGCAGACCTCTCCTGCTCCCTTCAGCAGTGTGTTTCAGTCAATTCACCTGTCTGCTCCCCACTGTCTCTGGTGAGTCCTCTCACCTCTACACCTCATCTCTGGCCTACATTCCAGCTGTTGGAAATAAAATAAGTATTTTTTAAAAATTAGATATAATGCCTGAAACAGTAAAATACAGAAGAAAACATTGATGGTGTGTTCCATTACATCCAAAGATATTTTTGTAGACTCAATCCCATGGCAAGTGAAATGAAAATAAACAATGAAAATAACCTCAAATTTAAAAGCTTTTACATACATAAGAAAATAAAAGATTAAAAAGACACCCTACTGAATGGGAAAAAATACTCACACAATTTGTAACCGACAAAGGGTTAATATCTAAGGTATATAAAAATGTACAAATTCAACAATAGAAAAACAACCCAACTAAAAAATGGGCAGTAAATATAAAATGACAATTCATTCAAAAGGATACCTGGAAGACCAGTAGATACAGGAAAATATGTTCATCGTTGCTTCTAATAAGAGAGATGTAGGTAACCTCATATAGGTGAGACGAACCCCACCAGCAAGTGCTGAAGATGATGCAGAGAAAAAAGAAATCTAAAACAATGTTGGTAGGAATGTAAACTACTGCTGTTGTTATGGAAAGCGATCTTGATTTACATTTAAAAAACTGAAAATGGAAAGACCTGCCTCACCCAGTAATTCCACTTTTAGGCAACTATCCAAAGAATATGAAACCACCAACACACACACAAAACATGTGGTCTACAGTGTTTTTTTGCAGCACTTTTTACAAATATTTACGATATGGAATGACCAAATGTTCATGAATATTCAAGGAGATCAAGATGTTGTATATCTACACTATGGGATATTATTCATCCAAAATGAAAGGTGCAGCAAAATGGAGAGAGTTTGTGGGAATTATGTGAGGTAAAGAAAGTCAGAATGATAAAAACAAGCACTGGAATTACACTGTAAGGTTCAGGCATCCGCCAAACATAGACTTACAGAGCAGTTGCTCCAAGCAGAAGCAGATAACCGGGAGCCATAAACTCATGGCTTGTTAGTCAACACCGGTTAACACAAGCCTGGGCAGAAAAATAAGTTCCAGTTCCTGGTCAAAAATTTCTCTTATCTCAACTCTCTCTGGGGTCAGTGAACCTCACCCGGGAGGGAGCGCAAAGTTAAACCTACATTTGGTTTTCTTGGCCTTGCTATTTCTTTTCGTCTTCCTCACTGATCCGAACCTTTCACATAGCAGACGATTTGGTAAAATAAAATTCTTTAATGGATTAGAATAAGGGAGAGAGCAACAGAGAATGAGAGGGATGGTAATGGGGGAAATTCATTGCTTTGTTTTGAGTCTTGAGTGGATGGATGCTTCACCCATGCATGATTTTGTAACCTCATGCATTATTCATTTGGAAAATATTGGTGCCTTGATTTATGAGTACTTTCCAAATAGTGACACATTTTATTGAACAATTTTAAGCAATAACATTTGTTAACATCACCATTAATTCAATTAGTAACTTCCTAATATATTGGGAATATGTCAAGTTGCAGTGGCAGATACAGTCTTCTTAGATTTTTTTTTAATTGAAAGTTTGAATTTTATTATTGGCAGCAAACTATTCCAGTTGTTTTCCTAAAAGTGACAGGCTCGTTTTGATCATTTTGGACAAAATGTCTGCCAAATACCATCATTATTTCAAGGAAAAAATAAAAGTGGCTAGTTCAGCTTGCAACTCTACTATTTACACAATGAAATGAAAGATGAAATGTTACTATTTAAAACAAAATAGTGACCCTCCGTGGTGGCCCAGTGGGTTAGGATGCAGCACTGCAAGTTAGCCTCAGCTGCTTCAGTGTGAGTTCCATCCCCAGCTCTGAAGGTGATCCACACGGCATGGCAGATCTCACCTGACTCAGCAGCTGCTCCCTTCAGTAGTGTACTTCGTTGATCTACCCGTTCTGCTCCCCACTCTGTCTCTGGTGAATCCTCTCACTGCCCATGTCCCTCTGGCCTGTACCCTAGTTCTTTTTGTCTAAATAAATAAATAAATCTTAAAATGGTAAAAAAATAAAGGTGGCTAGTTCAGCTTGCAACTCAACTATTTATACAATGCCTTCCCACTATTAATTTTGTATGCAGTAGAAATGCTTTATGTATCCTTTCTATGTATCACAAAGAATATTAAGGAAACAGATATCTGAAAGTTGAGGCTTAATAAAAAGATTAATTTTTGCTACTTCATCAAAGACATTCTGGAATTAAACTGTCATTTAAAAATAGTAAATGTGATTGAAAATAGATATATGACCCAACAATTCCATTTTTGGCAACCATCTGAAGAATATGAAACCATCAACTAAAAGAAATTATATGTTCTACAATGTTTACTGCCATCTTATTTATAATAACTGTTATAGGGCACCAAATCTGTTATAGGGCAGGGGGAGAGAGGGGCACCTCTGAAGCCCCAAAAACCTGCCTGCTCTAAGTGGGTTCTGCCATCCGCCGCAACAAAACAAAACATATAAAACTTTAATGAAAAGGGACTTTAATACAGTAAATATACAATATGGAACACAAAGAATATAACTTCTAAATCAAACACGTGAAGTTACCCATCCCCTCATGGGCAAAAGTCCACCCAAAAGGGATTGGCCCAAAGCAAGGCCTGAAAGCTGCCATAAGACTAAAGCACCTTCTGGCCAGGACCCATGGAAAAGGGTCAGAAATGGCCAGACAAATTGGGAGGAAAAGAGCAAAATCAAAATCAATATAAACACTGCCATCGTCACCTCCCTGCAGGTATCTCACCCACATCCACCTTAACCAGTCCAGTGTCAGGAAACAAGCACGGTTTCTTCATCACATGCTTGCTGCTCCATGTGGCTTCCTCAGGTCTCCTGGCTCTCCATCCTGCTTCATTCTCTTCTCCCCTTTTTCTCTGCTCAGCTCCACCCTCCTTCTGGGTTGGGCAGGGAACCTGGAACTTCCCTTTTCCCTAGGGACCACCCTGTTACATAACTACAATATGGAAACTAAGCACCAACAACAATCTAGTAAGAGGACTGTATTAAGGGGGTAAGGGCATATCCAACAATGGAATACTATTCAACTGTAAGGAAAGATGAAATGTTACTATTTAAAACAAAATGGCAGGAGATTGCAGGAAACATGTAGCAAAGAAAGTCAGAAAGATAAAGACAAATACTGGATGATTTCAAATATATGAGTAAAATAAGGAATCAAAGCAGATAAAAAGGTCAAGTAAAGTGATTATAAACTTAGACATTGATTACTAACGTGAGGTTTCTCAGGCTAAGAGGGAAGAGGATGGGAGAAAAAGACACACGAGTAGGTGGTGAGAGAAAAAAATATAATCAAGTCATATTACATTATAACCCAGGTACAAAGTAAATAGCCAAGAGCTCGTATTGATTTTCATAAATCATGAAAAAAAATTAAAAATGTTTTATTTGGTCAAAACATAAATAAAATATTGTTTGTGCATTAATTAAATTATTACTAGTACAGTAATATTGTCCACTATTGCTTTTATATCACTGCAAATTTCAACACAGCATAGAGGCAAACAGTCTTATGTTTACTATGATGATAGTTTAGGTACTACAGACTGACCTCTGAAACATCTCAGGGACCCATACATGTATTCAGATTATACTTTGAGATTAATTCTCCCAACCCCTGCTAGAATGTATTTCCCACAATTCCAGGGTTTTTATCTCTTGTTCATGGATATACCTCTAGGACCTAGATCATGTTTGACACATTTTAGGCATTCATTAAATATTTGTTTAATTAATTATCAATCTGAATTAGAACACAATGGTGAAGAGTTTATAATCTGCATTACTGAAAATTAATTAAATTTTTTTTTGTTTTGTGCATGTAACGTATATAACAAATCATATGGTGAAAAGTACCTCACATTGCCATCTCTGTGGCACTTAATTTCTTTCTTAGAGATACCCTATTTTGGTTTCTTATGTATTTTTTCAGAGACATTTTATGGATTCACAAGCATTACATATACAAGAATATTCCTTTCCCCCCTCACATATATGGTGGTATATTTTGCACAATGTGGAAACTTTAGTACTTTCTTAAAAGTAAACTTTTTCTTTTGGAATAATTGTGAATTTACAGAAAAGCTGTATAAAATCTTCTACAACTACTCACTTCCATTCATGTTAAAATTTTACATATCTGGAGTTTTGTGACAAAACTAAGAAACTAACATTGCTAAAATACTATTAACTAAATTATAGACTCTATTCAGATTTCACCAGCTTTGTCCTTTAGTTCTATGGTCTAATCCAGGATACTGTATTGCATTTAGCATAGTGGGTTTTTGCCCCTTAAAGGGTATTTTGAGGATTGTCTCATATAAGTTAATATGCAGTCGCCTCATTTCTGAAACAACCTTAGACGAATTCCTAGAAATGGAATTTCAGGGCCAACTATAATGCGCATTAGACTCTCAAAACTTCTCTCTCCCTGGAAGAAATGAGTATACATTTCTAAGTACAGCCTGTGATTTTCGTGGTGCAAATTTCTTTGAAGTTCCAAGATTCGGATTGGGTATTGGATAAAGGTGATAAATGTACTCAAATTTTTTTTGCTTACTGCCAAGCAGTAACTGTCATCTATTTTAAATGTACTGGCACAAGCACACCAAGCACTGCATGATTTACATTGTAACAGTAATTCATCAACCATACATACATCGTGGGTTTCCCTTAGCACCACTAGGGGGCTCTGCTAGAAGGATTTTTATAATTTATGTTAATCCAGTTAAAGAAATATTTGGAGATTATGTGTTAGAATTCTGACTGGAAAACTTGGAAGAGATAATCTAATTCAGTTTTCTTATTTTTGCTGCAGGAATAAGGAAGCCAAGGTTGGCCAATAGAGCTGGCATGAAAGAGAGTTGAAATAAAAACGTCCCTCTTGGTCCCTGAGGCAGGAGTTCACAGAAATCTTTTTTTTTCTATGTGCCTTCACTGAATGATTTATTTCCAGTAACTATTTCCCTTTTTGTGGCCACAATTTTAGTGATTTTTTTCTAATAACCAGGTATTGTGATTTTTATAATACCATACTGATTAGGTGAAAGAAGTGCATGAAATACAAACTTCTAAATAAACTGTATTACTTCTTCCAAGATATTCCATCCAAGTACCTCTCGGCATGAAAATCCCATTACTTTCTGTAAACCTAACAACTGCTTTCAAATTGCCTTTCAAATTTACTTTCCGTTGGAAACATTTTACTCTTATCTTTACTCATTTATTCATTCAATATTTATTGAGTGCCTGCTAGCACCAGGTACCATCGTAGGTGCTGGACTAACCCCTCCCAACTAGCATCTGCTTCTCTTTCTTTCACTTTAATGCATAAACTATTTTCACATGTTTCAATGTATTGTTTTTCATTGTGTGGCCCCTGAGCCAATAGTAGGAGCAGCAGCATCTGGGAACTTCTTTAAACATGCAAATTATTAGGCCCACGCCTAATGCGGCCCAGCAATCTGGTTTTTAACAAGCTCTCCAGGGATTCCGATGTGCACTCCAGTCCAAAAACTATGTCTTTAGCTCAATGGCTCGGGGTTGATTATCTAGGTGGGTCAAAGCTCAACATCTGGTTTCCAAACCCACCTCCGTCATGGCCACGCAGATCGCCCCCTCTCCCATGCCCCTGATGGGACCCAACGCTGACTACCCTCGAGGCGAGGATTTGGATGTAGTACCTGAGCGATGGGAGTAACTGTGGCACTATAATGGCTCCAGAACAAAAGCCGAGCGCAGCGGATGTTCCCGGGCCTACACCAACTGAAAGTGGACCGGGCTGAGTTCTGGAACAGTGCTTTCAGGCGCTAGACCGAGCCTGGCACCCCGAGCCCGTCGGTTCTGGGTCTGAGTGGGGGCGGGCACTCCCCGGCGAGCCCAGCCGCCCGAACCCGTCAGGTCGGATTCGAGCCTTTGGTCGCCAGCCAGGGGCTGGCAGCGCGGAGCGTACCACATGCGCTTCAGGAGGGGCGGAGGCGCGGCAGCCGACCCGGCCGCGCCGGCCAGCGCGGAAGCCGCACCCTCCAGGGCCCGACGCCGACTGGGCGGAGCCACGCGGCCGCAGCTCGGGCTGAGACACGCGGCGCGGCGCGGGCTCGCGGCTGAGGCGTATGGGGGCTACAACGGGAGCGGCTGCGCCGCCCGGCCAGGTCAGCGTCCTGCGCATGCGCGGACCCGGCGCCATTTTGGTGGCCGGGCGCGGAGGTGATTCCACACTGAGAAGAGCGCGGCGGCTGGGGTGGCAGTGGCAGCGTTCGTGTGCTCGGGTGTGAATCGCCGAGGGAGGAGGCGGTGGAGGAGGAGGTGGCGGCGGTGGCGGTGGTCGTAGCGGTGGCGGAGGAGGCGGGTACGAATCAGCTGCGGGCGGAGACATGGCCAACATCGCGGTGCAGCGAATCAAGCGGGAGTTCAAGGAGGTGCTGAAGAGCGAGGAGGTCAGAAATGAACTCCCGGACATCCCCCCACCTCAGCCCAGGGCGGGAGGGCCCTTCCTGCGGCGACCCCGGCAGCCTCGGTCACCCTCGAGTGGCCCTCCTTGCGGCCGCCCTTCTGCCCATGGGGAAGCAGCAGTCTCCCCCTCCTTCCGCCGCCTTCCCCTCCTCTCCCCGGGCCCTGGGATGGACGATCTCGCGGGCGGTGTGCTGGGGAGGGACGCGGTGTGGGGGGCAGGTGGAGAAGGGGACACTGCGGGGCAGGGTGTGAGCTCTAGAGCGAGCCCGGAGCCTGTGGCAACAGCTGGATGTGTGACTGTAGGGTGGAGAAGGCGCAGGCCGAGCTCGAGAAAACCCGGGAAGTGGGTTGGGGGAAGGGGAAAGGTGGTAACTGGATCTGTCGGGCCGCGCTGCTCACAGGCCCACACTTTTGAGGGTATTCTGGCCGGAGTCTAGTCTGGCCTCCCGCGTTCTTTCCTTAGGGGAGGAGTGACGAGAGCCCTTAGGTCAGGATGGAAGGAAAAGGACCTAGGAGTTCCTCCCTCCTAGGTGTTGGGCAGGAAGAGGCAACAGAATGGGATACTATCTTATTTTGATGGGGGGGGGGGAGGAATTTCACTTAAGAAATGAAACGAAGGCCAAATTAGACCATTATCTCATTTCCACTTACCTCTAATTCCTAGGCCTCCTTTCTATGACAGCTAAAGCCTTTTGATTGGGTACAGGCAAGTTGCTTGGTGTATTAAAGACACTTAAATATTTTTAGGTAGGAAAAATGCCGTGTTTGGGTAGCTTCAAAGTGTTTACAAGTTACAGATCAGAGCGTCTTCTAAAACAATGCCTCTGTGACTCTTGTGTTGTGCTGTGAAACTTCATTATGATGTCCCTCTTAGTTAACTTGCTTCTGGTTTTTGAAAACAGACCTATTAGAAACATGGGATTTCATCAAATTAATATGCTGTGATATCTCCTTATAATGTGTTTATCCCAACATGTTTTATCTGAAATAATTGATTTTTGAAGGGGGATGGTCTCAAGCTACTCTTGAGACCAGCAGAGTTAAATACACTAGTCTTAGCCACATTTACTTATGTAAGGCATTCTAAATGTTTTTGTCATTTTGCTCACAATTATGCAGATATCAGTACTATTTGACACCAAAATCAACAAAACTGCCAAGCGATTTTCCTGCTTGGTTTTAACAAAGAATAAAAATCCTGAAATGGTTGTTTTCAATGTATTACACACCTTATTGACATATCATGGCTATTTATTCTCTTACTTTGATTAACTTTGAGACCTAAATGATTTGTGAAATTCCTACTCACAGTAAGCCTGACAACACTTGGACCTAATTGGTGCCACAGTAATTAAGTACTTGGAGAAAATAATTCTTTAAAATTATACAAAATTGATAAATACTAGCAAACTTACTGACTGTAGTAGTGTTAAGTAACCATCAGTTTTACAGAGCATGTCTATGAACTCTGACCTCTGTATTTGTTCAAGTGCCAGGACTCTGAATGGAAGGATGACTTTGTATTTTCCTGGTACAGTACAGAAATACCGTCATAAATAGCTACTCATACAGTGAAACAGTGATTCTACTTTTTTATTTCATATGAAAAAGTATTCTAAAATAGTTAACATGCATATCTATTGAAAGGTTACAGCTAATTTTATTACCTACAGCTGAAAACATTTCTTTTCTCTATGCTAAGTTTGTACAAGCGTGAAACTTCATATGAGAGTTCCAAAGCTTTATTTTATCACTGATAAGTGGTAAGTTACTGCTTTGGTCATTTATATATTGTCTGCTTTAAGTGAGGTGGAGTCGTAACTATGATATTCTTAGCATAAGTTGAAGCTTAAAAGAGAACTTGTGTTGCTGTAGAAACATATTGTTAATAATACTGCTTGTATGTGTAAGGGATGATGAACCCTTATATAAAAGATGATGTAGGTGTCACAGTGGTTCAGCGAAAGAAAACAGGAAATGCAAATTAAGAATTTTTTATCAATACATTTATAAATTTCAAAGATAATATCTGGAAACTAAGTGTACAGAACGTTGAGGGAAGGGTCAAATAATTTAATATAACCTAGTTTTACATTTCACTTTTATTTTCCAGCAACATTTTAGTGAGCCTAGTTATAATATTTTCAACTTACTGAAAGACTTGCAGAACAATATATGTGCTTCCTTTTTAAGTGTGTAAGTGCTGTTATTTTGAGTGGCTGCTCAAATAATCAAGTATTCATGTGTTACCATGTAGATGTCCAGTTTAGCAATATATATTTTCAGTGTTTGTTACTAAGAATACTTTAAGTAGCTTGTTTTGGCCTTTTAAGTACCATTGTGAAGATGGCTGACATTTGCTGAATTGTGACCCTAACTAGTTATAAGTGATCATCCTTGGAGTGTTAGTAATTAAAATATAACCTTCAAGATTAATACAAAAATCTAGGTGCACAATAATGTGAAACAGGTCACCAGTTATGTCTGGGGGAAATATTTGTATGTGTTTGTATAGGTGAAAGGATTAATGAGAAATTGGTAAAATTGATTGCCTCTATGTAGGGAATTGGGTGTCTTGATATGAAACAGATTCCTTTTGAATTTTGAGTCATGTGAATATGTTATTACTAAAAATAATAAATGCACCATCTCCCAAGTTGCTAGAGTGGGAAATTGATTTAAAGTATACTACATTGCTATGAGTCAAAATGCATAAATCAGATACACCTAGAATAAAACTATAATCAGAATTTAAGCCATACTTTATATTATTATTTACTGTTACTACTGCTATTAACTACAATTAGAGTGGGTCTTAGTACTTATTTATGTGTATTTCTAATTCTCAAGAACAGATCTTTGAATTAGATTTTCTGTTTCTTAGATGAGAGGATTGAGATTTAGAAAAGTTAAATTATTTGTCTTTAAATGTAGTTTCAGGATTTGGATCTGGATCTGCATGTGTTTATATTGTACCACATAGTCATGACTTGTCAAGGTTAGGTATGCTTTTAATTATTTAAAAATGATCGAACCAGGTTTGTATTACTGGTTAAAGGATTGAAACACAACCTAATTTAATTGTTAAAACATTAAAATAAATGTTGCCTGTAATTAAGTTAAAGAATTACTTGTATTTCAAAATGCAGAATATTTTTAAATTTGAAGCACAGTGCAATAAAATGCCCTTAGATACATGCACATACTGTTGTTGCTTGTTCTTGTGCTATATGATACCTATCGTTTTTCACATGGTAGTTGGACTTCGCTCACATTTTCTAGGATTCGCATAGGTAGTATTTATGGTGTTGACAAATTGGTTTCACAAAAACTCCTATTTAAATTTTCCTTTAACATTTAAGTGGATTTTTATGTCATTAAATTGTATATATTTGATACAGTCATTCAATATAGA
Organism: Condylura cristata; assembly: GCF_000260355.1. Taxonomy (NCBI): domain Eukaryota; kingdom Metazoa; phylum Chordata; class Mammalia; order Eulipotyphla; family Talpidae; genus Condylura; species Condylura cristata. The sequence goes on along the minus strand of NW_004567113.1, from coordinate 37,785,580 downwards.
ACTAGTGGCAGATATTTAAAAGAAAATCTCTAGGTATCAGTAGATTGGTTTCTTCTCAACCTTGGTACTATTTCCACTGGGAAGAGAAATCTGCTTGCAGGTGGTTCTCCTATGCAGTATAGGATATTCAACAGCATCCTGCCAGTGGCATTGCCACTCCCCCCACCCCATCATCCAACCCCCCCCCCATTCTTTGTCCTTGCCAGTTGTAGCAACTAAAAATTTCTCTACATTTTGCCATAAGTTGACAGCCACTGCTGTAGATAAAACTTCTATTTATTGACAAAATTCTTTGGAGGAACATGTAAGACATAATTCTTAAGATACGTAGTATAGTAAAATATATACTATCATGGCTTGTTCATAACCTGGCTATTACTAGCTATGTCAAGTGTTCTGATTTTATTTTTAAGACTTCAGTTATAAATTAATGACTACCTTTTTTTAAAATGTTTTTTCTTTTAAAAAGGGCGAAGTTCTTTGCTGTAAACTAACTACAATTTGAACAATTTAGAAAAGTGCTTTGTTTTTTAAAGTTAATTAAGTAACAGTTCTGTGTACCTTATTTAAATCTTGTGCTTAATTAATGGGTTTCTGGATATGAGTTAAACAAGGAAAACATAGATTGGGGAAGGAAATCAAAGCCTATCCAAATAATACTGTTTGGGGTGCATTTCTTGTTTTTTATTTTACTGTTGCAAAGACTTTGATCATTGTCCATCAGGTATAGATTTTAGATATATCTGGAATTTCAAAGCATATCACTTTTTTGTAAAGAACATAATTTCCCACTATGATATATGTTACCAACAGTTACTGAGCTTATTGACCACAGTCCCAAAAACCTTATCCGAGTGAAGATAAAGTTCAGTGAGAGAGTAATTATTATAGTTCTGCAGGTGTAGAGCGAAGTCTTGAGCTAGACTTCAAAGGAAACTTCCAAAGGAATTGCAGGAATATTGTAATTCATAAGTAAAGGATCTCTTAAGGAAGCTCCCGAATTGGAACTTGGGGGCAGATTATTGAGATTATTGATAGAGTTAGAAAAAAAACATGGTTAGGTCAGAAAGGCTGCATAATTCTAATATATACAAACATGGTTGTAGAGTTAGAGTACTTTTCTAAATTTCTTTACTATTATCTTTGGGGGGAAAAACACCTTACTCCATAGTAAAGTAAAATGTATGTGCAAAAAAGTATGACCAGTACTCAAATTAAAAAAACAAAAACAAAAACCAGCAACAGAATATTACTAGCATCATAGAAACTCCACTTTCTACTCCTTTATAGTTACCTTACAGACTTTGGTTTTTTTAAGCTTTACTTATTTATGCATAAAAGAACTTTGGTACAGGCTAGCGGTATAGGGAGTAAGAGGCTTCACCAGAGACAGAGTGGGGAGCAGAACAGTCAGAATGACTGAAGTTCACTGCTGAGGGGAGCAGCAGGTCGACCAGAGAGATCTGCCACATCATGTGGGTCACCCCCTTGGCCTGGAATGGAACTCATGCTGCAGTGGCTTTTGGATAGCTTCACAGTGCTGCACTTTAACCCATTGGAGGACCCTATTTTATAGATCTATAATGGCACAGGTTACCTTCAAGTATCTTTGAGTAAAAGACTTGAGTGTATGTGATTGTTTTAATTTTGAAGGTTTTCAGAAGATGCCTTTCCAATAAAATCTTTGTTCTATATATATGTGTGTGTGTGTATGTGTGTATATACATGTCTTAGATGTGTGTTAAAATAACTCAAATATTAGAGCTGAAAAAGGCCTTGGAAATCTAATAGGGAGCTTAGATGGGCCAGACTCCTTTATAAGAACAGAATCTGAGGCCAAAATTCTGCTTTTGCTTATGTGATAGATGTGGTTAAATCCACTCCTCTCATTATATGTGGTTGCTTTGTGGGACTATCCTTTTCATAAACAATGCTATAAAAGCTGGATGCTTGCAAAACTCTTTAACAGTGTGGGTGGGTGGGTGGTGGTGAGAGTATTTACCTGGATAGATTGGGGAACAGATCTATTGAAATATACTGCTGGGGGGGAGCAGTGGGCCAAACAGAGGGGTCTGCTGCACCATGTGGTTAGCTCCCTGATCAACGGGGAATCAAATTCCTGTTGAAGTGGCTAGTGATTGCTTGATAGGGCTGTGGCTTAACCTCTGTGCCACCAGGGAGGCCCTTATCTTTTTTCTTTTTTTTTAATTGGTAAAATATACCTAACAGACTTTCTATATCTTGTATACTTTTTTTTTTTTTTAGATTTATTTGTGCATACAGGCCAGAGGTGCAGGGGTGGCGAGAGGCTTCACCAGAGACAAAATGAGGAGCAGAACAGGCAGATCGACGAAGTACACTGCTGAGGGGAGCAGCGTGCGGGTCAGGAGAGGTCTGCCGCGCCATGTGGTCACCTCCGGGGTAGGCGGGGATTGAACTCATGCGGAAGTGGCTTTCAATTCTTAGTGCTGTGCTTTAACCCGCTGCACCACCAGGGAGGGCCCTCTTGTATACTTTTTTAAGTATACAATACATGGCATCAAGTGTGTGTGATTGGGGGAAAGGGTGTCCTCAATGGACACCACAAATAGGTTTATGGACCCTACCCTTACCAAGACACCAAGGACTATAAATATTTATAATGTCTTTGCCTCCAAAGGGAGGCTTGCTGGGAACTGAGACCAGAGTTAAGTAGCCAGGCTTAGTATATATATAACCAGCCTTAAGGTTTTTGGGGGGGTCCTTGGTTTTCTTTCTTCTTCCTTTTTTTAACAATCTATTTACTTATGCATGCAGAACTGTGGTACAGGCCAGAGGTGCTGGATGGGGGAGTGAGAGAATTCATCAGAGACAGAGTAGGGAGCAGAACAGGCAGATGTACTGAAATACACTACCAAGGGGAACAGTGGGTATGTCAGGAGAGGTCTGCTGTGCCATGTGGTTCACTTCCTTGGCCAGGGATTGAACTTGTGCTGCAGTTGCTGCTGATGGCTTCAAGAAATGCTGTGCTTTAATCTGTTGTGCCACCAGGGAGGGTCCAGTCCTTGGTTTTCTGCTGGATTTCAGCAGGTTATTGCTGCACAGCGGAACTGGTAGGGCACATTTACCAATTTATCTCCCTCTTTTTTCCTGAGTCATTCCTGTCTTCATTTTCCCTTTTTTTGTAAATAGACCCTTTATTAGCATTTTTGTGTGTCTTGCAGTTGAGTCTCAGTTTAAGTCCCTTTAAGGACACAGGTCCCAATCATGTTGGGATTGCTCTGTAACATGTTCACATTGTTGTACAACCATCACAACTATCCATTTCCAGAGCTCTTTTTATCACGTCAACCTGAAACTGTATGTAACTCTTAACACTAAACTACTTTGATGACCAACTCCATTTTACTTTCTCTCTGAATTTGGACTACTATACTATGCGTTATTTATCCTGTTATGACTGTTACACTTAACTTTTTCATATCTTTTGTCCATACCACTGGATTTAATTTTTAAAATACAATCTTGTAATACACTGTCTATTGCAGAACATTATACTATGTTCTAGCCTACCTTTCCTCTTGTATTATTTCCTCTCTGGTCTCAACACAATTATTTACCAGCAAATATATCAAATGGTCAGTCTTCCTCAATCATTTAGCTGTACTAAATTGCTTGCTGTTTAGTTCTGACTTCCTGGCAGAAGTCTTCTTTATTTGTCTTCTGAAACTTGTCCTAAAATACCACTCTGGATAAGCTTTTCTTGAATCCACAGTTTATCTCTGTCAGAGTAGGTATTCTATTATTATTGACAATTACATGCATGTCTTTCTGTTCCTGCTATAGCAGTAAGCTCCTTGAGAACTCTGCTCCACTTCTCTTTAACATTTTACATGGTGCTTAGAATGTAATAAGCTTTAGTAACATTTAAGGTAGACCAGAAAAATCTTTGATAAATATTTAATGTTTTGACGCTATTGTTGAAAGAGCTCTTTCTGTAGCTGTAGGATGGCAGGTCCATGTTACATAGGCGTCTCCCCCTTCCACTCCAGTAATGCTATTTTCTTTCTGTAATGATGGAATTTATTTTTTAAGTGATTATAAATGCAGGACTAGTAAATGTACCTTTCTGGGTTTCTTTGGACTGTCCTGTTGAGGATTAGTATACTCAGTTGTGTGTTTTCTGATACTAATGCTTTTCAGTAATGCTAATACACCATTTTGTGCTCCATTTTTCCAAAATCATTTTGTAGTTCCTTCGTTTTTTACATATGTAAAGAATATGCTGCAGTTAATGCGTGTGTCTGTTTAACATGTGGGTTATTACCAGTGTCTTGCTGGCTAATATGCACAAATTTTCGGTGTATATATGAGACTGAATTTATAGGCCATTTAGTGTTTGGGTAAAATTTTAAGTGGTGCTATTTATGTCAACCATTTTATATATATCTGTGAACTGGTCAGACATTGATTATATCTTAGATGTTTACTTAGGTGCTTTACCTCCATCTGCCCATAGGAACTATGTGTATGAGTCACTAACTGCAGAAACCTTTCTCTTACTGATTTCCCTGTCTCCATTGCTTAGCATATTGCCTGAGCAGGAGGCATTTGTTTTCCCGAATGAATTTAAGGATTTTCTTAAACTCTAGGGAGTTCATCCTCAACTACTGAAGGCAATACCTTTTACCCTGTTTCTGGTACGAGGGGGAGTTATGTTGACAAAGGTGGCCTCTAGATGAAGTTGACTTCCTTTGTGTGTCAGTGTTGTTAATAGTTGGGTCCGAAAATGTGGTGATACAGTGTCCAAGCCCAAAACTAGGTAATGTGATGGTGGGAAGGATATCTGGACTTTCTTTGTCTCTGTAGTTTTCCTCTTTGAAGATCTCCAGGAACATTAATTTACAGTGTGTGTGTGTGTGTGTGTGTGTGTGTGTGTGTGAGAGAGAGAGAGATCTTTTGTATCCCTATTGTTTAACTCTTTGACTTAATTTTTCATTTATTTAATAAATATTTATTTTATGTAACCAATGTTTTTAATAAGATAAACATGTTTTATGTTCTCATGGATTAAATTATGGCCCAGTAAGGCAATGAGACATGAAACAGCTAATTACATGTGTGATTGTTGAGTTTAAGTAAGGAGAGCTGTGGGGGTGGGGTAATCTAACCTCAGGGAGTGAGTTCCTTGGGAATCACCCTTAAACTGATGCTTCATAGGAGAATTGGAATTGATTTAGTCATGCATTAAAACAATCAACTCTTATACATATTGAAAGCTAATAGTTATTATGTAGTAAATAATATACAGCCATTTAAATAATCATTTTCTGTGAATATGAAAATAACATGCTTATTAAACTTTGGGAAATATAGTAAATTATTGACTTACTAAAGTAAAAATTATCTGTAATTGCATTCTCAGAATAATTCTTTAGAATTTTTTTGTTTTGCCTATGAAATATTTCAAATATACAGATAGATCTTAATTTTGGTATTTCATTGTTTTTTCTAATTACATATATACAGAGAAGTGTTTTAAAGAGGAACTTAGAACACAAACCCCCAATTTTTTTTTAAATATTTATTTATTTATGCTTACAGAACTGGGTATAAGTCAGGGGTGCAGGGGTGGTAAGAGGATTCACCAGAGACAGAATGGGGAGCAGAACAGGCAGATTGACAAAGTACAATGCTGAGAGAGCAGCATGCGGGGCAGGATTTGTCTGCCACGTGGTGTGGGTCAGCTCTCAGGCTGAGGATAGAACTCATACTGCAGTGGCTTCGGAGAGCTTCATAAAGCAGTGCTTTAACTCATTGCGCCACCAGGGAGAGCCCCCCCAGATCTTTAGGTTTTTTTTTTTTTTAAATATTTATTTATTTATGCATACAGAACTGGGGTACAGGCCAGAGGCTCAGGGGTGGCTAGAGGCTTCACCAGAGACAGAGTGGGGAGCAGAACAGGCAGATGGACGAAGTACACTGCTGAGGGGAGCAGCGGGCGGGTCAGGAGAGGTCTGCCACGCCATGAGGTCACCTCCAGGGCAGGTGGGAATCGAACTCATGCGGAAGTGGCTTTAGCTTCTTAGTGCTGTGCTTTAACCCACTGCACCACGAGGGAGGGCCCCCAGATCTTTAGTTTATAGTGTTTTTAGTCGTTTGTAACTGTCTCCTTCACTAAACTCTAATCTTAAGGTTTGACATGGCTCACCCATCTATGTATCATCAGTACTAAGAGCTCTAGCCTTAGATAGATATTTATATTAATGTATATTAAATTAAACAGAATTTAACAAGTAGCTCTATGTTAGGCACCATGATACTTGCTGAAGTTACAGTGGTGAATAAGATAAGGGGAGACAGATAAATAACTGATATGTGCAGTGCAGAGAAATAAAACATTGTATAGATTAAATTAATTGGTTTATTTTGTTGAGTGGTTCAGGAAAGACCTTTCCTAGGATTTTTTAGACCTAGAGTGAATTCTGAATGATAAAGCCAGCTTTCTAGGGTGAAAACATTCCACATCACAGACAACAGTGAAGACCTTAGATAGGAATGAGGTTGCTATTGTTTGAGCAACCAAAAGGAGATCATTGAGGCTAGTGCTGTCGATAAAGGAAGAGAACGTTGGAGATGTAGGTGGGAATTTAGATCACTTGAAGTGAAAAGTTTGGATTTAAGTGATGCTGTAAGCCATTAAGAATTACAAACAAAGGACAAAGTTTGTTTTAAAAAACCACTTTGGCTACCATGTGGAGAATGAATTGAGACTGAGGATGTGGATGTGAGGAAAAATAATTTAGGGGTTAGGGCTTGAATTTGGCTAGTTATAACAAAAGAAGCAGTAGTAGTTGTTTAAACAAATAGGAAACATCTGCAGGGAAGTATTCCAGGGTTTCTTGGTTGGGGACTTGATAGTATTAATAGCTTTCAATTTGCCATTATTAGGAGTTTGACCTTTGCCTTTCCAGGGCCTCTCTGGTGGAACAGGGGTTAAGTCTCAATGCTAGCAAGCTGTCTTCCTGCCTCTGTGACTCATGAGTTCCATCCTTGACCTGGGAGCTGACCCACATGGCACAGCAGACCTCCCCTGCCTTTCCCTCTGCTCCCCTCAGCAGTGTGTTTTAGTAGATCTGCCTGTTCTGCTTCCCACTCGGTCTCTGATGAATCCTCTCCTCTCCCATACCTCTGTCCTGTACCCCAGTTCTTGTATGCATAAACAAACAAATCTTTTAAAAATAAAACCCCAAAATATCTTTCCAGATAAGTCTGAATTTCATAAAGGGAAAGGTAAAAGGCACATGTCAAGTACATATACTCCCTTTCAGGTCTTTTCTGAGTTGTCCCATTCACTTCTGTTTTTTATTTTTATTTAATCTAAGACTATCATAACCTCTTCTTGGTTTAAGAAAAGCTAGGAAATGTTTTTAACTGAGCACATTATTCCTCAGATAAAATGAGAACTTCATTAATAAAGATACAGAAAGGAATTCAGCTGGGCAACTTGCCATAGAGGGTTGTAAAGGGACAAAATTAAACTCTGGAATTATTTGGGAAACCTTTCTAGGTAGCATAGGCAGAAGATAATTATAGGTTGGGATTAGGTTTGATTATGAGACTGAAGAGAAGTTCATAATTGGGATATGAGTTAAAGGTAGAGACTAGAACTTGCTGGTGCAAAAGAAAGGTCAAAAGCTAGAAAAACATGTAGATCCTTTTTCTTTAGCAGCTGCATGGTGCTAATTTCTGAGATGGGAAAGAGTGGGAGGACACATTGAATATGTTAGGGAAGAGCAGTAATTTATTGGTAAGTTTTAAGGTAGGGAAATAACAAGCAATTGAACAAATGGCTCCAGATCAGATCTGGAGAGAGATTTGGGCATCATGCATCTATATTTAGTTTAGACTGAGTGACTTAACTCGAGAATTTGATAGAAAAGGAGGGAGTTTAGGACAAGGGAACTGAGAAACCAACAAAAGGTAAGGAAAGGGAGATATTGGTGATGTCTTGGGAAAACCAGGAAATAGGATGTCATTGAAGTCAACAAAAGATAATTCCTGGAAGAGAATAATAATAGTCAAGTTTGTCATGATGCTGAATGGGGAAAATGGCCATTAAATTTGCAATGTGATGATCTTGACTAGAAAATTTTCATTGGAATGGTGAAGATGGATGTCTATTTGGAGTAGGTTGCTAAGTGGAAATAAGGTGAGAATCTGGTAACTATTGTCAGCTATTTAGAGAAATTTTGCTTTTACAGGAGTACATGAAGAGGGGATGCTCATGCTTTTAATACAACTTTAAAGATCTTAAGTATTCTGGTAGATATTAGAGTACGTTTGTGTGCTGATGGATGAGAGAAATTGATTATGCTGGAAAAAGGAAAAGTAAAGGTGCAAAGTTAAAATTCCTAAGAAGAAGAGGGGTGGTATTGTGGCATAAATGGGATGATTAATCTTTAATAGGAGCAGAGATTTTCAGGGAAGTGTGTAGTTTCCCTTTGGGATTTGTGGTCTTCACTTGTACATGAGACCAATTAATGATGGTTGTGTTTTTTTTTTCCCCCAGCAGTGTAGCTTGGGGCAGATACAGGAAAAGTGTTTCTTTAATTAATTGGGAAATGAATTCAACTATCATTGGGGCTTGGCCACAAAGCAATAAGGGCATCAAGGTTGTTGAGTTTTTGCAAGGGAATTATTTTAATGAATGTCCATGGCATCGAAGCTGGTTAAGGAGGGAAGTGAGGATTTAAGAAATTACTCATAATGAGAGAGAGTGGTGGTGTTTCAAAGAAGGCAACTAATAGGTAGATTTGTGGGTACTAAAATAAGTTTAAGATGGGGTTCTCTCTGGTTGTGCAGTGGGGTTACAGCGCAGCACTGTGAAGCTGTCCACAGGAACTGCAGCATGAGTTCGATACCCAGACAGGGGGGTGACCCACGGTGGCGTGGCAGATTTCTCCTGATCCACCCTCTGCACCCCTCAGCAGTGTATTTCAGATTTAAGATACACAGTCTCATTGTTAAAAATTTCCAAGTACATGTTTTCCTCCACTATTCAGAAGTAGAACTGGTTCCTATTTGCTAGGCCTGGGAATGCTCAAAAATTTTCCCTTAAAAATTAATGGTAATTGTGTTCTCTAACCCAAAAATAGCCAAGTCAGAATGTCTACTTTGGGATAAGGGAGAAACCTGTACAGAAATAGAGTAAAAAAATGTAATACTTTTCCCTTTTCTTCTCCTTCCCTTCAGTTCTAATTCTTCCAGAGAGAATTTTTAAAAATGTATTTTACATCTTTCTTGTACAGTGTATGCTTTTGCCTCTCAGATGTAATCCCCATGAAATTCCCACCAATTCACCCATGTCCCATCACCATAGTTCCTTGTACTCTTCCCACCCCGTTTTGATCCATCTCTTTCTTCCTTCCCTGCAGAATGTCTCTAATTTATAATTGCCTTTTGTTTTTAAATTAATTACTTCCCCCCTCTGATCCCTTACTAGTTTTCTCTATATTACTACTATAAGTGACACCATCCGAAACTTTCTTTTTCTTCCTGGCTTATTTTACTGAGCATAATTCCTTCTAACTCCATCTATGTTGCTGTGAATGACATGCATTTATCTTTTTTGATTGCTGAGTATAATATTCCTCGTGTATATACCTCACATCTTGATTCAGTGATGTACTTGAGGGCATTTGGGTTGTTTCTTTAGCTTACCTATTAAAGGAAACTTTTAATAACATTTTATTTATGCATACAATAATTGGGGTGTAGTCCTGAGAGGTGGTTGGGAAGTATGTGTGTGAGAGTATTCATCAGAGACAGAATGGGGAGCAGAACCAGTGGAATTACTGAACTATACTGCTGATGGGAGCAGTGGGTGAGACTGCAGCGGCCTGCTGCACCATGTCGGTTAGCTATTTAGCCAGGGATGGGAATCATGTCACAGTGTCTGGCAATAGTTTCATAGCACTGATTTTAGAGAGGACCTTAATATTTTATATGCCTTTATAAATTAGGGAAATAAAGAAGCTTTCTATTTATAAATCTCCATAAATGCAAATAAGTGTAATTATACTAAAAGTATTTTAGCTTTATGTAATGATGTAAAGGAAAACTTGTGCTGTGTTATAACATTCGGGAGCATAGAGATTGAGAACAGCCTTTGACATCCAAATAGTTTGTGAGCAGATGCATATTATAGTTGTTTAAATTTTGGCAATACAGTGCTATTAATTTTGATTAGTAAAATTTTAAAATTTTATCGAAAAAATTTTAAAATATTTATGCATACAGAACTGGGGTGCAGGACAGAGGTACAGGGACCGTGAGAGGTTTCATCTGAGGCAGAGTGGGGAGCAGAACAAAGTCTACAAAGTACACTGCTGAGGGAAGCAGGTCTTCCCACACCATTTGTGTTAGCCTCTGGGGCTGGGTATCTAACTAGCACTAAAGCACTAGCACTGAAGCAGCTCCTGTGAGCTTGGAGTGCTGCACTTTAATCCGTTGCACCACCAAGGAGGGCCCTACTCCAGTAATTTAAGGTCATCTTGTACAGACATCATTTTTTTTTTTAAAGATTTATTTATTTATTTATACAGAACTGGGGTACAGGCCAGAGATGTGGAGGGTGAGAGGATTCACCAGAGACAGAGTGGGGAACAGAACAGGCAGATTGACGAAGTACACTGCTGAGGGGAGCAGCGGGCGGGTCAGGAGAGGTCTGCCACGCCATGTGGATCTCCTCCGGGGCAGGCGGGTATCGAACTCATGTGGAAGTGGCTTAAGCTTCTTAGTGCTGTGCTTTAACCCACTGCGCCACCAGGGAGGGCCCAGACATCATTTTTAAAATCCTCTGGTATGGGTATATTGAGTATGTTGTCTGTTATATTTACCAAATTTGTGTTCCACTGGGATATGCTCAGTTATTTTGTGACAATGTATATATTTGATGAGGTTCTTTTTTCCTGTCTTAAAATGATCTTGGTATAACTACAAAATTTTCTGCTGTTTTAATAAATTATTAATTCATTGGTAGTTTAGTTTTCTAGAAAATGTTGAGGTCATGTTTGAGAGGAACTTTGTTGCCCCTTTGTGGCGGGAGCACTGTGAGGTAGTCTTGAAGCAGGTTTACAAGGCAAGACTGCTACTTGAGTAGAAGTTCTTATGTAATTTATGGAAAGCATACAAGCTAGTAAAAACTGACCATGGACAATGAATGGTATGGGGTATAAAGTCTGGAGAGTGGGGGAGGATTGGAGGGCGAAGTTTTACTGGGGACAGGAAAGGGGACATTGTAACCTCATGTCGTAGCACTTGTGTCAGCAGAGTATTTGATGGTATCACAGGCAGACTTATCCTGAGACCACCATGGAGATAGTCACGTAATCAGGTCAGCAGCGGCCTAGGTGTCCCCAGGCCTGCCTCTTGATGTGAATTATACACTGTAGGTAGTCAAGGAATTCTCTGCTGTGATTTGCAGAGAGCGAATAGGTCACATTTCCCCATGGTTGGTAATCTAGTAGCTAGCTCATAGGAACCCAGTCTTAGATTAAAATACCTGTTTTGTTTTTTCCTCAGGTTATTGATGAGTTTAGAAAATACTAGAACAGTTATTGTTGTTCTCAGACTTGTTGATTCTTTGCTCCAGTATTTTTTAAAAAATTATTTATTTATGCATACAAGAGCTGGGGAGTAGGTCAGAGGCACAGAGGATGAAAGGATTCACCAGAAACAGAGAAGGGAGCAGTCAATCCTTCAAGAGGATTGACTGAAGTACACCACTGAGGGAAGCAGCTGGTGAGACAGCAGAGAATTGCTGCACCATGTGGGTTAGCTCCCTAGTTGAAGATTGACTTCTGCCCCTGTTAGCCTCACAGTGCTGAGACTTAACTCTTTGTGCCACCAGAGGCCCCTTTTTGTCTTTCAGACTTAAGTATGTACTTTTTTTTGGGAATGATTATTGGATTTTCTAAGGTAGCTTTAACATTATTTTTCATTTGTAAACAAATTAAACTTTTAGTTGTTTAAATATGTTAATATCATTAAATAGTTGTCAGTATTCTCAGGGCTTCTCAGGGACATGCTTCATCTTTCAAGCCTCTGTGTCTAAACATAAAGGACTTGAATGACATAGTTTTAGGTCCCCCAGACCTTGGAAGTATTTTAGCAATTCAAAGCTTATTTTCCATCTTAGATTTTCTTTATTCAGGAATTATGCCGCATATTCAAATTATGTTGCCTCTTTAGCCTCACATATAAAATACCTTTCATATTCTCAAATGTCTGAATCTCTTTAAAGATACTTTATTATAAGACAATTCCCTGGTGTCATAGGGGTTGAAGCCTCAGCACTATAGCTACTGTGGCATGAATGTGATTGAGGGTCAGGGAGTGACCCCGTGGCACAGCAGTCCTCTCGTTGCTGGTCCACTTCTCCCCTTTGCAGTGTATTTAAGTAGATCCTCCTGTCTGCTCCCCACTCCGTGTCTCTGGTGAATCTTCTCACAAACCCTCCCCTCACCCCCACACAAATACCTCTGACCTACACTTCAATTCTTGTGTGTATAAATAAATAAATACAAGTCTTTAAAAAAATCTTTATATAACAAAAGTACCAGTATTACATTTACCAATATTAACCAAACTCTTCAATAATATGTAGTGAAGTCTTTATTCAGGAATCTCCGATTGTTTCAGAAACATGGAAACTTGTGGGCTTTTTGTATTTTATAATTAATTTTCAAATACAGGTTTATTTTGTGTAGTTCTAATCATAGTATAAATATATTTGCATGCATTTCCCCCCATATATCATGAAGACTTCTAAATGTTTGGTACTCATTTTTTTTTTAAAGAAATAATAGGTTCACAGCAAAATTGAGAGGAAGACACAGAAATTTCCCATATATTCTCTGAATAACCAGCAATGCATAGCCTCTGCCTTTATTCTCTAATGTAATTTAGGTGTATTTGCCACAAATTGAGCTACGTCGATAAGCATAATGTCCTGAAATTCTACATTTTACTTTAGTGTTCACTGTGGGTGTTGTTGATTCTGTGGGTTTGGACATACAGAGTATTTTCTTGGCCTTAAAAATTCTCTGTCCTCTCTGCCTACTCATTCTCCTTTCCAGGTCTTGGGAGCCACTGGACTTTTTACTGTCTCCATGCTTTTGCTTTTGTACTATGCCTTGTAGTTGGAATTGTGTAATATGTACCTTTTTCACATTACCTTTTTCCCCTGTGAGTGCTATTTTCCTGAATTTCTCAAATCTTGGTAAGTTGTATTTTGGTTTTCAATTTTAAAGGGCCTTCCCTGGTGGTGCAGCAGGTTAAGTGGAACACAATGATGCAGTCTCTAGCGTGAGATCAATTCCTGGCCAGGGAGGGGTGACCCACATGGTGTGATAGACCTCTCCTGTCTCTTCTGCTCCTCCCTTCAGCAGTGTGTTTCAGTGGATCTGCCTGTTCTGATCCCCATTCTCTCTGGTGGATCCTGTCACCCCCCACAACTCTTCCTTACCCCAGTTCTTGTATGCAAAAATACAGTTTTTAAAAATTTCTTAGTTTGTCTTTGACCCATTTGTTATTTTAAGTTATTGTTTAGTTTCCAAGTACTTTGAGGCTTTCCAGCTATCTTTGGTCATTGGTTTCTAGTATAATTCTATGTGGTGTGAAAGCATACTTCATATGATTTCTGTTCTTTTGAGTTTGTAAAGGTATTGTGTTATAGGTCATAATTTGGTCTGTTTGGTGAATGTTCTGTGTAAGCATGAAAAGAAAATGTGTATTCTGCCGTTTCTGTATGAAATGGTATGTACGTGTCAATAGATAACAGTTTGATTGTTGGTGCCTTTATCTATTATCTATTAGCTATAGCCTTACTGATTTTCTGCCTCCTGGTCAAATATGCTCGAGGATTTTTTTTTTTTTTAAGATTTATTTATTTAAGCCTGGGGTACAGGCCAGGGGTGCAGGGGTGGTGGGAAGATTCACCAGAATGTGGGAAGCAGAACAGGCAGATCAACGAAGTACACTGCTGAGGGGAGTAGTGGGTGGGTCAGAAGAGGTCTGCCGCACCAAGTGGATCATCTCCAGAGCGGGGATCAAACTCATGCTGAAGTGGCCTTATCTTCTTAGTGCTGTGCCTCTCCCGGTGGGCCACCTAGGAGGGCCCACTCAATGTCTATATGGAGAGATACTTCTTTCACATGTGTTACTTCTGATAATTTTCCTTTTTCTGAAGTCTGTTTGAAATAACTCTGAATTTTTTTTTGATTAGTGTTAACATGGTATAATCTTTTTACACTCCCCCCTTTTTTTCAAAGTTGTGATAAAATACACATAAAAGTTACTGTTTGAACAATCCATTCACATTGTTGAAAATCTTCATCATCTTTTTATCTTGTAAAGGTGAAACTTTGTACCCATTAAACTATAACTCCCATTCTCTCCCCCAGCAGTTGGCAATGACTGTTCTGCTTCCTGGTTCTGAAAGTGAAATCATACAGTTTTTAGCTTACTTCAGTTACTACGATTTCCTCAGGATTCACCATGTTGTAGCATATGTCAGATTTCCTTCATTTTCCAGAATGAATAATATTGTGTAATATGCCTGTTCTTCAGTCATGAGGCATTCGGGTTGCTTACAACTTTGGCTAATAGTGTTCATGCCGGTAACATGAGTTCAGTTTATCTAGTCAAGACTCTGCTCTGATTCTTCTGAGTGTGTACCCAGAAGTGGAATCGCTGGATTACATAGCAGCTCTATTTTCCTTTTTTTTTTTTAACCATTTTTTTTTTTAAAGATTTATTTGTTTATTCATACAAGAACTGGGGAGTAGGCCAGAGGTAGTTGAAGGTTAGAAGATTCACCAGAGACGGAGCAGAACATGCGGAGTAACGGCTGAGAGTTCTGCTGTGCTAAATGGATTAGCTTCCTAGCCTGGGATTGAATTCATGCTGCAGTGACTGTAAATAGCTTCATAGCTCTGAGATTTAACCCCTTGTTCCACCAGGAGGCCCTATTTTCAGTGTTTTGATGAACCACCATACCATTTTCTATTGTGGCTACAACATTTTACAATTCCACCAGCAATTCGAAATGGTTTAAGTTTCTCTTCATCTTCCATAATAGTTGTGATTTTTAGGGTTGACTAAAGCCATCTTGATGAATGTAATGTATCATTGTGGTTTTGATTTGTGGATCTTCAGTGATAGTTAAAGTGTGATGCTGAGCATATTTGTATGTGCTTGTTGGCTATTTGTGTGTGTGTGTATATATATATACATATATACATATATTTTAAATTTATGTATTTATGCAGACAGAACTGGGGTACAGGTCAGAGGTGCAGGGCAGTGAGAGGATTCACCAGAGACGGAGCAGGGAGCAGAACAGGCAGAGTGATGAAGTACACTGCTGAGGGGAGCAGTGGGTGGGTCAGGAAACGTCTGCTACTCCAGGTAGATCACCTCTGGGGTGGGGATTGAACTCATGCTGAAGTGGCTTTAGCTTCTTAGTGCTGTGCTTTAACCCGCCGTGCCATCAGGGAGGGCCCTATTTGTATATCTTATGGAGTACTTTGCTCATTTTTTAATTGGGGTTGTGTTATTATTGCATTAAGAACTGTTTATTCTAGACATTATTAATCACTTGTCACATTTGTGATTTGCAACTATTTTCTCTCACTATGTATTGTCTTTTTGCTCCATTATGTTCTTTGATAAATTGAAGTTTTCCAGTTTGATGTAATTCAGTTAACTTTTTTAACTGTTATTTGTCTTTGATCTCATGTTGAATAATCATTGCCAAATTAATGTCATAAAGTTTTTATTTTCTTCGCAAAGTTTTATATAGTCTTTCCATCTGTTAAAATTTTAACATGTCTTCACATTTAAAGTAGGCAGTAATACACAACGAAGTTGGACCTTTTTAAAAGTCCACTCATATCTTTTAGTTGCTTTAGTTAGACTGCTGACATTTAAAAAATTATTGAAATGGTTAAATTAATGTCTACCTGGGTT
The DNA here is from genome assembly GCF_000260355.1 of Condylura cristata. Taxonomy (NCBI): domain Eukaryota; kingdom Metazoa; phylum Chordata; class Mammalia; order Eulipotyphla; family Talpidae; genus Condylura; species Condylura cristata. Next base: position 37,769,566 of record NW_004567113.1, on the reverse strand, counting down.
TGGTTTTGTTTTCCGGTTTATTGCCTTCTTTTTTAAAAAAAAAAATCTTATTTTTGAATAGAAGAATGGGGGTCTAGGCCAGAGGTGCAGGTGTGGGGAGGAGAAGATTCATCGGAGACAGAGAGGGAGCAGAGCAGGTAGATCTACTAGAATATGCTGCTAAGGGGGAGCAACGGGTAAGACAGGAGAGGTCTGCTGTACCATTTGTGTTGGTAGATCCCTAGCCAGGGATTGAACTCAGGACTCTGGAGGGCAAGGGTCATGAAGGTGATAGTACTGAGACTTAACTCCGAGGCCACCAGGGAGACCGTGTTGCTTTTATTCTTTTCATTGTCACTTTTTTGGTCTCACCTTTTAATCGAGTAATTTCTTCTATGGCCTAAAAAGATCCACATGGCACAGCAGACCTCTCCTGTTTGGCCTTCTGCTTCTTCGCTCAGCAGTATATTTTGCTCAGTTTGCCTGTTCTGCTCCCCATTCCATCTCTGGTGAATCCTCTCACCTTCCCCACCTCTGACCTTACCCCAGTTCTTGTATGCATAAATAAATCCTTTAAAAAAGAATAAGGAAAACTGAACTTCATTTATGTCTTCTCTAATGCTCTTCCTCTCTTTATAAATTGCAAGTGTCTGACCTGTATCACTTCTTTTTGAAGAATTTCTTTTAACATTTCTTAGAAGGCTACCCAGCTGCTAACCAGCTCCCTGAATTATTTCTCTGTAAAGTCTTTATTTCACCTTCATTTTTGAAGAATAATTTCTTTGGATACAGAATTCTGGGTTGGTGGGACTTTTTCTTCACCATTTAAATATTTTACTTTTTTTTCTTATTTATGTGGTTCTAAAGGGAAACAGCCGTGGAGTATTTCACTTTCATTTGATTTCCATAGAGTCTCCAGCAATTTGTTAATTACAGTTTAGATTTTCCTACCCCAATAATAGTTCAAGTGGAATGTTGGTGAGCTTCTATGCTATAAGCTTTGTTTTTTTTGTCTGCTCATCAATCTCTGCAGTTTGGGGGAGAGCAGCTTGTTTGATGAATTCAGTATTAGATGGGTTTAAGAAAAGCTGTTGGTTTTTAGTTTTTTAGCCCGTCTATAGATGGGAATGATAATATCCAAGTTTTCCAGAAGTCAAGTCTCTAGTATGCTGTTATATTGCACCATAATTCTTGTAGCCATTCTTCAGTTGTTAACTACTTAGACAATTTTATTATGTAATGTTTTAGTGATTATCATTATTTGTTTTTTCCTGCCTTTTATGACTCAATTTCCTTAGTTTCTAGGAGTGGAAATATCGGTTAAAAATTATGAGTAATTTTATGGTGTCAATACTGTTTTGCTGTGTTGCCTCTTCAGAAATTATATGTGGGCTCTCTCTGTTGGTGTCATTTCTACCCTAATGAATTAGGAAGTTTGCCAGGTTGGAATATGAAGAATATAAGATTACTTTGCATGTTGGTGTAAAATATTCTTTTACGAAGTTATTTTACACTGTTAAAATTATTATTCTTTTATCAAATCACTCATTTGTTGAGATCACTTGACTATGAATATGGGCCTGTTTCTGTTTTCCTATTCCTTTTTGATATTTTTTATCATTACCATACTGTTTTCATTATAGAGCTTTACCATAGAAATAGTGTTTGCTTCTACCAAAAAATGGAAAAGAGATAGAATTGCTTCCATGGAAGATGGATGTAGTAGTATTTAAATGTGACTGGGAATCATTGTTACTGTGAACATTTGAAAAATCTTAATTTAGGTCCATCACTTTGTAAGAATGTGTTTCCTTTAGAAATTAGAATTTGTTTAAACAATTTTTTAAAAAAGATTTATTTATTTGTGTGTACAGAACTGGGGTACAGGCCAGAGGCTCGGGGCGGCGAGAGGCCTCACCAGAGACTGAGTGGGGAGCAGAACAGGCAAATCGACGAAGCACACTGCTGAGGGGAGCAGCGGGCGGGTCAGGAGAGGTCTGCCTCACAATGTGGTCACCTCCGGGACAGGCAGGGAATTGAACTCATGGGGAAGTGGCTTTAGCTTCTTAGTGCTGTGCTTTAACCCGCTGCGCCACCAGGGAGGGCCACAGTGGTTACTTTTTTAGGTTGTTTTATTTGATGTTGCATGCATTAGTATCCTACTGTTTTTTCATGGCTCAATAGGTCATTTCTTTTTATTAATAATAAATAGTATTCCATTATATGACTGTATCAGTTTGTTATGTTTGGTTGACCTCTTGGTTGCATCCATGTCTTGGCATTCAAGAACATGCCTTTTTTTTTTTTTTAACCTCTTAACCTCTCCTTCTCTACTACAGCTATGCCACTACACGTAAACATTATTAAATGTCTATGTTGTAAAGAAAACCATCTTTCTAACCTCTTTCTTTCTCTAACTGCCGCCTCTTTCTTAGTGTTCGTAGCTAAAATTTGAGTTATATTTCGTGATGACCTCCATCCCCTCATCATGAACTACCCAGTTATAGTGAGTGGTTTTACCTTTTCACTTCGTGAAGACCTACCTTCCTGTTCCTCAATTCATCTGCCTTATTTAAGTATTTTGCAGCAAAAGTTTTGTGTATGCACTTAATTTTCAAACAGGGCTACAATTTCTCATCTGCCATACATTCATAGTTAACTAGTTTTTCTGTGTATGTTTTTGGATGTATTCAGAACATTCAGGGTGATGAAAATAATACTTGTTTTCTCTTCAAGCAGTCTTTTTTTTTTTTTAAGGGTTTATTTATTTATCCATAGAAGAACTGGAGTATAGGCCAGAGTTGAGGGTTGTGGGGGTCAGTGTAGGGAGGTGAGTAGTTATGGGAGGTTGAGTATTCCCTGGAGACAGAGTGGGGACCAGAACATGTATATCTGTTGAAATACGCTGCTGAGAGGAGCAGTTGAAACAGGAGAGGTCTCCTGTGCCTTGTGGATTAGCTTCCTGGCGGGGGGATAGAACTTATTATGCTGTGGTGGTGATAGCACTGAGACTTAACGCCTTTATCACCTGTGGGGCCCTTTTCATGCAGTCTCAGTGTATGTAATGTCTAAAGTTTCTTTGAGTAAGCGTAAAGTAAAAATTATAAATGGTTACTTGTGTCATAGTGTACATTGTTTTTTCATAATGGCATAATACAGCTGGGTATCTTATGTTTTGGAGTCAGTGAAATAGCATGTATACATCTTGGCTGGTGGGTCATTTGTGATTACTGGATTTATAATCTCTTTGTGTCTCATTTTCCTCATTAATGAACATGTAAGATTTTGTGAAGGTTAAGTTTATTATTACATATGAGTCAGAATACTGCTCATAAGGTGTTAAGTAAATATTGGTAGTTCTCTAGAGAACATTTAACTACCCTTTCCTTAACAACATTGTTCTTTGTGGTACTAGTAAAAACAGACTGTCCTGGTTTTTCCTGTCTTCTTGGGTCACTCTTGAGGAGTTGAGTAGAGTTTATAGTTATTTGTTTGGTTCTTTGATTCTTTTATTGGACTACCATCCACTCAGTGGGAAATCACAGCTATGAGTGATCTTATGTATCTTCTTAAGAGCATACATCTTTTGTATCCTGTAGAATTTACCTCCTATCTCTTTAATTTACTTTTCTTTTCAGTAGATTTTATACTCACTCTCTTTGAATTCTTAACTTTTCTATCTGCTTTAATCTCCCTCTAGACATTTCCCCTATTAAAAGACTCAAATGTGATTTTTTAAAAAATAATATAATAGGGCCCTCCCTGGTGGTGCAGCAGGTTAAAGCACAGCACAAAGAGGCTTAAGCCACTTCCACATGAGTTCGATCCCCGCCTGCCCCGGAGGAGATCCACATGGCGAAGCAGACCTCTCCCGGCCCGCCCACTGCTCCCCTCAGCAGTGTGCTTGGTCGATCTGCCTGTTCTGTACCCCAGTCTGTCTCTGGTGAATCCTCTCACCACCGCATCTCCTGCATCTCTGGCCTGTACCCCAGTTCTGTACGAATAAATAAATCTTTGAAAAATAAAAAAATTTAAAAAAATAAAAATAATATAATAGCTTATTTTTACATCATTTGTGCCTTTTTCCATCTCAGTTGTAATCCCCGTGGGCTTCCCATCACCAAATCACCTGTGTGCCATCACCATAGTCCAGTGTACTTCCCCACCCCCCATTTTTGATCCCGTTCCCCATTCCATCCCCATAAATGTCTCTGGTATATAGTTGTTCATTATTATTATTATTTTCTCACCTGGTCCTTTATACTCCTGCTATGAGTGAGGCCATCCGTTATTTTTCTTTTTCTTTTTGGCATATTTCACTAAGCATGATCTTTTCCAGCTCCAACCATGTTGCTACAAAAGGCATGTGTTTGGTTGCTGAGTAATAATTCCATTGTGTATATGTACCACATCTTTTTTTTTTTTTTTAATTTATTTATTTGTACATACAGAACCGGGGTACAGGCTAGAGGCTCAGGGACGGTGAGAGGCTTCACCAGAGACAGGGTGGGGAGCAGAACAGGCAGATCGACGAAGCACACTGCTGAGGGGAGCAGCGTGTGGGTCAGGAGAGGTCTGCCACGCCATGTGGTCACCTCTGGGGCAGGCGGGAATCGAACTCATGCGGAAATAGCTTTAGCTTCTCAGTGCAGTGCTTTAACCCGCTGCGCCACCAGGGAGGGCCATGTACCACATCTTTTTAATCCAGTCATCTACTTTAAAAGACTCAAATGTGATTTTAATGTCACAGTTTTTAATGTTTCACTGTTTTTCATGATCCTGAGTAATCTGGCTCCTGCTTACTTTTACTACCTGCTAAAGTTTGTCCCCTCCCTTTCCAGGTTGCCTTTGGTAAAATATTATTCTCATGGTATATTTTACTTCACTAACAGTTACATAGTTTACTTAATATCTTAAAATGAGGAGCCTATTGGTAGCCTAGGGGTTAAGTCTCAGCTATTCAATCCCAGCTAGGAAGCTAACCCATATGTGGTACAACAGACCTCTCCTGACCCGCCCACTGCTCCCCACCTCAGCAGTGTATTTCAGTAGGTCCGCCTGTTCTGTTTCTGACTCTGTCTCTGGTGAATCCTCTCACCGCTTCCTGTTGCCACCACCCCAGGTCCGGCCTACAACCCAGTTTCTCTGTGCAAAAATAAATGAAATGCCTTAGAATGAGATGCTCTGTTGGGTAGGGTAGGTTGAGAGAATGTTTTTAGTCAATCATTTTACCATTAGTATCTATTTGCCTTTTTAGGTAGTGGGTACTCAGTGAATATCCATGGGGTTAATATGTCCAGAATTTAGATTACTTTGCTTTGGAGATTGAAGTCTGATGATAATTTCCAGATTCTCTAGAGTTTTACTGTCTGATACTGTAGCTTACTAGCCACATGTGACTTTTTCCTTCAAGATTTAATAAATAGGGCCCTCCCTGGTGGCAAAACAGGTTAGGGTGCAACAGGTTAGGATGCAGCACTGCAAGCTAACGGCAGCCATTTCAGTTTAGTTCGATTCCAGGCCCCAGAGCTGATCCACATGGCACAGCAGACCTCTCCTGACTCACCCACTGCTCCCCTCAGCAGTGTATTTCATTCAATCTGCTTGCTCTGCTTCCCGCTCTGTCTCTGGTGAAGCCTCTCACCACCCCTGCACCTCTGGCTCATACCTCAATTTTGTATGAATGAATAAATAAATCTTTTAAAAAATTTTTTAAATAACTAAAAATTTTAGAGTTATTGGGGCTTCCCTGGTGGTGCCACGAGTTGAAGCTATCGCAGCCACTGAAGCACAGAATTGGATCCCCAACCAGGGAGGTGATGACCCACATGGTGTGGCTCCTGGCTTGCTCGCTTCTTCCCTCAACAGTATTTCACTCAGTCTGCTTGTTCTGCTTCTCACTCTGTCTCTGGTGAATCCTCTCACACACACCCCCCCCACACACACCTGTAGCCTTTACCCCAGTTCTGTAGGTATAAAAAATTTTTCAGAGTTAATGTAAAATTTTCAGTGGTTATGTAGTGTATACATAAGGTATGGCTGTACTACCTACTTGCACTAGTTCCACCAATTGTAGAACAGTTTCATTTCCCCCAAAAGAAGCTCCATTAGCAGCAGATCCTTCTCATTTCCTCTTTCATCCCTCCCTAGCAATGAATAATCTGCTTTCTATGTGGATTACCTATCATGAGTGGCTTCTGAACATTTGAAAAGTGGCAAGTATTAATTGAAATGTGCTATAATTATAAATTACACACTGGGTTTATAAGACATTTTAAAATAAAATATAAAAAATTATTTTGATTTTCTATAAAATGACATTTTTGTATATAGAACATATGTACATTGTTTAAGGTCTTTTACTTTTTAAAATGTGACTATAGAATATTTAAAGCACATTTTTTGTTAATATTATGTGTTTTCTTGGATAGCACTTGGTCTAGTTCTTGGATAAAACTTGATTTTACATGGGACTGTGTGTTCCCATGGCCTTAGTTCATTTATTCTTCTAAATCACTTAGATTTAATAGCAACCCTATTGGGGAGTATGGAATGCCCCAAGCTTGAGAATTTTCTTTTTTCTTAGCCAGTTTGTATGTGGATATCTTTCTTACTTAGGCTTTAGAATAGTAGGGAAATTATGTCACTTATATTTAATTTTGAAAAGATAGTGGCAACTGTTAAGCTTCTCAAGTCTCATTTTCAGCAAATTATGATAATGATATTTATTTGTATGATAATGATAAGCCCCTAAATTTTGATAGCTGTGATTTGACTGAGGAACAAATTGTTTCTTTGTGACACTTCTATAACTTTCGGGGTCATTTATGTTTGTCTTGTCTTGGTAAATTATTTTTCAAAAATACAGTGTTTTCTTTAGGTGTAGGTTTTCTGCTACCTCATCATAATATGTAAAACGGCTACTGCGTGTTCAGCATTTACTGTGTGGTGGGCATTATTCTGTATTTGTAGTTACTTGTTACATTCCCTCATGAACTGTACATGGTAGTTACTATGACAGTCTCCCACTAGACAGAGGGTAACACTGAGGCATAGTGGCTAACTAACTTGCTCAAGGTTAAATGATGACTACATTGTAGTAAGCAGGTAAAACAGTAATTTATTTAGTGCTCATTTGGTAAAAATTTTTCAATTTTCAAGTTTTTCCCCACAGAATATAATAAGCTCTACATGAGACTAAGTTTTGCTTACTAATAGTTGAGATTGCTTTCTGGTTTATTTGAAAGAATTTGATGATGATGATGATATAAATTCACCAATAGACATGGCTTGCTTGTTTGCAAGAATGTTCACTTGGTTCTCTAATTATTTAGAAGGTCCACCTCTTCCCTTTTTGTGTGTCAGAGATGCATTGAAACCACATGAGAAAATCAGAAAAACCAAGACTATCAGAGGTCCCACTGGTGGTTAGCTGAGTTGGGAAAGGTATAAAAAAAAATAACTTTGCAACTGCCCTAATGAAAATGTAGTGCAGTGATAGCACAGTTTTTCAGGCTTTATGTGGAAGCCTCAGCCTCCCCGTTGTTATTAAAATGAATAATGTATTGTTTTGTTATTTATTTTTAGAAATTACAGTTCTATTCTTAGACTAGGAGCAGAACTATAAAATAGACTTTATGAAAAAGGACTTTGAAATCATAGATGCTTTTTAACTTTAAATTGTTAAGGGAAGGATAACTTTGCTAATTCTATCTAAGCAATTCTCTGAATTCAGAGATACATGTTTTTAATTTAAAATAATAAAATTGAGGGCCCCAGGAAGTGACCCACATGGTGCAGCAGACCTCTCCTGTCTCGCCTGCTGTCCCCCTCAGCAATGTACTTCCTCAATTTGCCTATTCTGCCCCCCACTATGACTATGATGAATCTTCTCACTGCCCCTGCAGTGACCTATACCCCAGTTCTGTATGCATAAATAAACAAATCTTTTAAAATAATAATAATAATAAAATTGAGTGTTGTTAAATGAACTACTGAATTAATACCATAAGAATGTGGCAGGACTATGTTTCAACTGCCAGACCATTTCTAATTTGTCACCTTCTGTGTATTTTTCATATCTTCTTTACAGTTATTCAGTCTTAAGCTGGTATTTCAAGTAATTCTATTATTAGAGTTTGGTACAGTAAACTGTGGAAGCGGGGTATAAAGAATAATTAGGGTCTCCTTGGTGGCCCAAGGGGTTAAGTCTTAAATGTTGTCAAGCTGTTGGCAGCCACTATAGCAGAAGTTCGAGGACCTGCCAGGGAGCTGACCCATCACTGCAACCTCAACAGTGTATTTTAGCTAGTCCTCCTCCTCTGCTCCCCACTCTGTCTCTAGTGAATCCTCTCACTCCCCACACCTATGGCCTGTACTCCAGTTCTGTCTACATAAATAAATCCTTTTAAAAAATTGTCTTTAACTTTCCATTTTCTTTTTTATCTTTGGTTATCCCTACTTTTGACCATATAGAATGTGCCCTTCTAGTGTGATTCGTTGTGGGAATTAGTGGTGATGTATTGAGCTGATTCAATTAGTTTTTCTTACTCTTAATGGTGTTCTGGTCCATTTTTTTCCTGTGAATTGTAATTTGTGGTAGTGCACAGAAATAAACACAGGTTTGAAATTTTGTAATTGTTTATTTAGCATTTTACTAATTACAAAGTTCAGGCAATCTACAAGGCAACTTTTCTAATTTTTGCTACCTCTCCCTTCCCTGCCCCAGAATTTTAGTCTAATCATGTTCTTCTAGTATCCTGGTATTTTCAGGTTATTTACTTCTTTTTGGCAGTATTGTGGAACAAAGAGAACTTTGAAAGCATGAGTGATTTGGAAGACTCAGTTACTCTTGTTTTACTTACAAATCCTAGGGGAGAAATGAAAGTGTATAATTACTGTGGAAACTTCTTAAGTTGGTCAGTGGAAGTCAGATGCCTGTGATTTTCATGTTAATATTATTCATAACTGTGCATCCTGGAAAAAGTGTATTACTATTGTTATAATTTCATTCTCTACCAGAAATAACAAAGATGATAATGATCTTTTAGGGCACCAGAATAAGTTTCTCATTTTTGCTATTTTAAGTTAAAATATTCAGTTGTTTTTTTTTTTTTCAAAAAATAGGAAATATTTTGATCCCAAATGGGCAGAGGTTGCAATATAAATAAATCAGTACTAATTAGTGTTTTTTTCTAATTATAATGTTTTTAAGCTGCATAAAATAAAGAATTTTAATCCTGTGTTTTAAAAGATAAAATTAATTACGAATTATGAATTATGAATCATTTGCAGACAGGTACCTTTGAGAATTAATGTGAATCCCACCAGAGAGTTTTCTGAATCAGTTAATGTTACTGTTGACTCAGAGAATGGACGGTTAAAAATAACTGAGAACTTGAAGGTATACCATTTACCCAAAAGTCCTTTGAGAAGTTTAAAGCTCCAAGTAGTTGTAGATAAATTAAAAAAAAAACAAGTTTTGAAGCAGTTTTTTATTAAAGAAACCAAGTAGAAATACAGATTGAAGAAGACATTAGAAGACTTTACTGATATATTTTTGAGATTCAGGAATTTTTAAGAAAAGACAAATTAATTAAGATGCTTAGAACTTTCACCATACTGGTGAAGTGAAATGCTATTTCGTTTATTTAACTTAAACATCTATGGTTGTACTTTTTCAAATGAGAACTTGTAGCCTAAATTGCTTTTAATGACCTTGAATTTTATGTTATGGATACGAATCCATGTAACCTCAGTGTATACCATGGGAATATTCATCTACAGATGAATAGATTTATCACTTTGGACCTAACATATTGAATTGAAACATTCAAAGTTTTGGTTTCCCCCTTATCATTACTAGGAAGTCAATAAGCTATTGTACTATTGCTCAAAGTGGTGGTGTTTTGTGAAAAACCATGTTAGGTTTTTTTTTTTGTTTTAAGTATTTCTAGAAAAACATAAATTATATTTACTGGAGCAGATAATAAAGCTTATGAAAGAAAGAGGGGTTTCAAAATTTTTATAGGTATTATTTTAAAGTAGGTTTTTCTTGCTGACATAACTAACATTTATTTTCTGTTTATTTTTAAGACGAGCAAAAATCAAATTAAAGTAGATCTTGTAGATGAGAATTTTACAGAATTAAGAGGAGAAATAGCAGGACCTCCAGACACACCATATGAAGGCAAGTACTTTTTTCTGTATCAAAATATTGTGCGTATTAGAACTTGTCTGAAACATTAAAATCAGGAATAATCTTAAGCATCAGTAAGCTACATGAAAGTTACTTCATTTGACTTAGAATATACAGCAACTTTTAAACAATAAATTTAGATGCTTATCTAGACTAGTTTCTCTTACTGTATTTCAGTAATTTTTCTCCCCCAAAATAGATTTAGTGGAGCCAACTTACAGGTTCTGTAGGTTGGAATTTAACAGTAGTAAACACCTAGCATGTTACGCCTCTAATTTATATGCACCTTAGGCTCTGAAATATGCTTAGATGGTATCTATAACAAACCTTGACTTAAATTTCTGATTAATAAAGAAAAAAAATTTTTTCAAGTTTCTCTTCTATTTGTCACTTAGCATTTCATTCACTCACTATGTCTTTAAACAGATTGTATTCCAGATATGAACTTTTTTTTTATTGAGGAAAGCTTTGATCTTTCAAGACATATAGAAAAGAAAGAAGGCAGCTTTGCTGAACTTCATGTTCACAGACTATAACTACTTTAGACTATGGAATTGGGTGATAGGATACAGAAAGAAACCTTACAACTTTTACTCCCCTAACTGTACATATCTTCAGCAATGACTATTAGTGTAATATTGAGTTATGTATCATAACCAATAATCTTGCAGATAGTAGACATGTAGATAATTGTTTAATAAAGTCATGTAGCAGAATTTGTGGTAGTAGCATTTATTGAATCTTAACATGTGCTATTTCATTCAGTACTTACAACAAAATTATGAGGTAAGTACAGTCATCTCTGTTGCATAGATAAAGAAATTAGAGGCCAGAGAAGTTCCATAATTTGTCTAAGGTCAGACATCTGAGTACCACTGCTGGGATTTTGAGTCCTCATACACTTTGATTTCAAAGCCTACAATTTTAACCTCCTTTTGAATAAAACTGGATCGACTGAATATTAGAAGTGGTGGTTAGAATTAGTAGTTCTATAAGTCTAACAAAGTTACCTAAAATTTTCAGAAAAACTCAGTAGTCTAGGATATTTTTGTTTTTCATTCAGATTTTTTTAAGACTGCAGAGTATCTTTTGTATATCCTAACAAACTTAAGTGACAAAATTTTATTTTCTATCTTTGAGATCTTATGAGCCATTACTGGATATCTTCATTTTTTTTTAATGCCATTATTGAGTGCCTCCTCTATGGTAGGCCTGTTTTGGATGCTTTCATCTAGTTCTTCTGAAAATCATTAGGTGGACATCTTATTTTTCCAAAAATTAAGTTCTTAATAGCAAATGCTGTATGCAATGAAATACTAGTTCCTTGTTGACTGGACTTAAAACTATACTTGAGGGTTTTTCTAGGTTACTTAGATATATTTTTAAAAGACAGTAGGACAGTAGCATCAGTCTATAAAGTTTTTATAGCATATTAGTAATTATGGACAAGATACTCTAAACTAGTTTAGGATGTTTATTATCTCCTTAGTAACCATTAATAAAAGCAGATGACTTAAAAAATTGAAAAATACTCAACTTACTTGTTGCGTAATTATTATACCATATTCTTCCTTTATTAGAAAATGTTTGCTCATTTTTAAATGCCTGTTTTTGTTGTTGCCATTAAATGAGCTGTTCAATAATAGTTCAATAGACTTTTGGGGTATATATTTGAAAGATTGAGTTACATTCTTTTAATGGAAAAGCTGTTGAGAAGTTGTTCATTTTGTGTAAGAAAAGCACCAAGGGAATAAACTTTGATACTTAAAATAAATGTGAACTTGGATAAAATATTTTGTTAATACCTTGCAGGGCTCTTTCTAATTTGCAAGGTCTTTTTAATATCTCAAGGCTTTTGTTTTTTACTAGCAGCTAAGGCAAAAGTTTACATGTGGAATGTTAAACTGTAACATCATTAGGTAGTAAAGCAATTATTTTATTAAGTGTTAAAAATAGATTGAGAGATAAAATACTCATGGAAAAATTATTATACATTTTACCTCAGTTTTCCTTGATATTAATACCTCAGTGGCAAAGGAAAACAAGTTAGTTCTTGAGCCATTCTTCCTAAGAGTTGGTTTTAATTTAAAGAATTTACTGTCAATATTTTTTAAAATGCCCTACCTTCCCTTTGAATTAAGTTAAAGATTATACATATTTAATATCAGTAGTTGTTTTTCAGGAAGTAAATGTTTTACAGTGAAAGCTATTAAATGAATAATGTACTTATTATAAAGCTCTAGTTGTTGTTGCTCAGACATATATCAAACCGTGCTATGGTTAATATAAAGTGGTTATATTGAAACACAGATATATACAAAACTGCATATTGATCAGCAAGTGGAGTAGAAATAGGATTTGGGGAACTCTAGACTTCAGAACCCATTGGGTTTAAGAGGTCATTTTTTGGTTGTTCAAGGAGAAATAAACTTTATACGATAGGATATAGAGATAGACAGTAATCAGTTTAATCTCTTAATTCGAAGTTAGTGTGTATGTGTATATAACCAAACAAAAAGTTATCGCTAAACTCAAAAAATTTCCCAGGTGCTCTTTTCTTATCTGTCTTACTTTTGTACCTTTGTTTCCCTTTGACTACTTTACTTTGTATACTTCATTACTACTGTGTGCTCTATAATTCAGGCATCTGATTTTACTCATGTATCAGTCCTGTGGGATTCTGTTTAAAAAAATGAGCAGGAAGAATTGGAACCAAAAAGGACTATAACTGGTACCAAGTGAATTGAAGTCTCTGAGATATGTGATCATCTATTACTAACTATGGAGGATGTAGATTTTAGAAATCCCAGACATACAGAGAGCTGAATGTATGAACTTTGAAGTTAATATTCCTTACACAGTCTTTACTTTTTATTATGGAAAACTTATGATATAGATAAAAATTGACTAATAGTATAATAAATCCTTCATTTTTTTCAAATAGCTTCAAAACTATTAGTTCATAGCCATTCTTTGATATAATCCATCTTGATTATTTTGAAGTAAATCCCAGGCATAGTTTCAATATATAAACAATTCACTAGTAGTTTTATTAGGTATATTTTGGAATAATGAAAATTCTATGTAAATACTCTGTATAGTGAATATTTTAATTCTTAAAGTCTAAGAATTGGAAGCTCCTCAGTGGTAGGACTCAAAAACAACCTTTCATCCAGTGTGAGACTTCTCTCTTCAGTTTACTTTTGCTAGACTATCCCATTATGGAAGCAAGATAGTTTTAAAAATACCTATTTAGCCAGTATTGCACAAGAGTGTTGCATTCTGCTTATAGATTGCAGGTTAAAAACAACCCGCTTGTAAAGTTCTGGGTTTTGTATATAATATCCATTTACCACTTTTGTCTCTACATCTACCTCTTGTTGTTGACTATTATTTTTAAAATCTTAACAAGAAGTACTGGCATTTAACTTACGGCACAAGTCAAAGTTTGGGGACATTTTTGCATTTGATCTAGATCTTTTTTTTTTTGCATCTAGATCTTTTTAGCTTAATGGCATAACATGGCCTATTTCTTTGTACCATCTGTGCCTTTTTATTGTTTCTTTTTTTTTCTTTCCATTTTTTGTTAATTTAACATACTCTAGAGGAAATAAAAGGTGACAGAACCTATACTGCTTTTTATATAGTGAAATCTTTGACACTAAATTGTCTGTGGATTTAATGTATCCTTTGTCTTTTTATCTCTAATCCTATAATCCATTCATAAACTAATATAATTGTATAAAATGGATATTATATATACTTTAAATAACCTTAAAAGCCGGTTCTTTTTTGAGTTTCAACTTTAAAATGAATGTAATATACCATGTTTGTATTAGTTTCACAAATTTGCGGTAATCAGCATTCTTATCTTTCTGTTTTCCCCACTTTTTAGGAGGAAGATATCAACTAGAGATAAAAATACCAGAAACATATCCATTTAACCCCCCTAAGGTAGGTATTGTGATTCTATTTTTTGTGCATGAGCTTCTAAAATATATTTCTTGATTCACTTAATTAAAATGTATTTTAGTACTTGCTAACATTTTACTTTTTTGAGTTGTTCACTGTATAAATTTAATGTGAACTAGAATTCAGATAATGGCAGAACACTTGCTTCTAGAATTAGAATGAAGGACAAGGAGCTACACAGGTAGCTAGTAATGGCTCTAGACAGAAGTATGCTATGTGTGAGCCTGACCTTAGCTAAAATTCTAGGTCTGGGAGAACTTGTATTATTCCCAAATTTAGACGGACCTCTATTAACTGTTCAAGTTTTTACTTGCCACAAAAAAAAAAGTGTGTTTTTAGCAAAAAGTTTATTCTGGATTAATTCAGTAATTATTCCAGTGCTGTGTGCCAGGATAACATTAAAGAACACTGTGTACAATCCTTAACTTTCATGGAGCTTACATTCCAGCAGGAAAATAAATAATTGCAACTGATGATTTTAAAAGAGGAAATGGAGTATCCTAGGCTCACATATAACAAGGGAAAGTAATTAAAACTTTTGGTTGCCTGAATAGTTTCCTAATGTCTTTAATGTTGCTGTCATTGTCACTTTAATTTAGATATTCTATCTTTGTTACCTTCCTATTTTTCCTATTCACCCTTCTGTCTTTACCATTCCTAATTCCCGCATTTGCTGCTGTTCTGTAAATCGTAATAAAGTGTGCTTTTGATCATGTTTATTTTTTTACCTTAATAAAGGCTAAACTTCTTAACTGGAAAATTTTTTAACTTCCTACAACTTGACCCCAATCATCCTAATCTGCTACCCTCACTCACCTACAACATGGCTCTTATGTTCTAATCAAGACTATTTGCTACTTGTAGATGATGCTTACTGCTCTCCTCTTTTCTGTCATCTTCACTTAAATCATTGTCCCTGTTTAAAATTTTAGTTTTCTTTTGGGTCTCTAGGTAAAGTACCATGTTTTATAGTCAGCTGTGCCCATCAAATTGTTTCTCCCTCTGCCAGTAGCGTTTTATATTGTTTACATGTACCAACACAAATTCAATACCAGTTAATGTATCATATATGTATCTTCCACTAGCTGTTAGACTTCTGAGTTTAAGGACTATTTCTTGTATAACTTTATTTTCTCTGGCTCCTAACAGTACAGTGTCCTTTGAGCATATAAATTGTAGTCACTAGGAAAATGTTTTGTAATTCATTCATTCTACTTGTTCTTATTTAAGAATAGATCTGATGATAGATGTTCATATGAATTTAGAGCACCTACCTTTATAGGTTATGTATTAATCTGTTGCTTATGTACATGTTTTCTGATAAGGCTGATTGTTTTTTTTTTAATGTGGTAAGATATACATAATGTAAAATTTATCATTTAACCTTTTTTGTGTAACTTTTTAAAATATAGTTGATTGTTGTTAACTACATTTATGTTGTTATGCAAACAATTAAACCTCAATTCATCTCCAGAACTTTTTCATCTTCTCCATGAAACACTCCTCATTACCCCTATACTCCCAGTGTCTGGCAGCTACTATTCTACTCTCTGGGTATGTGTGGAGTAAACAACAGATCAGGTGTCACTGCTGTCATTTAACTGGCGCTTTGATTCTATAGGCACGCTATCTGCTATGTTCCTTAGTTCATTGTAAAGATTAAAAGATTTGACTCATGATAAGGACTATTTCAATAAGTAAATGAAACTTTTTCACATTTTTAACATTCTTAAATCAGATATATCAGTGGGTGGCATTTCATAATTGGCAGAGGTTTTCTTTCTTACGGTATTCAGAATAACACTGCATTTTGTGCCTGTGCAGTATAAATAGTGTTTTGTAATATTTCCTGGCATTAACCAGTTACTTAATAACTTCTAAGCATCCTTTCTTAAAGTAGTCTGCTGTCTTCCCTCTCATATATCATTTTAAAATATAGTAGGTAAGGTAAGTTATTTCGTGATTGGGCTGGTGATATACATCTGAGGAGGTATGAACCTGTTCTCATAAATCATAGCATTGTAAACCAATGCTATCTCAATTTAAAAAATAAGGTACAGTAGCAGTAACATTTAAATTTCTTTCATAAATTAAAATCATACATTATTGATGGGAATATACAATGTTGGATTTGCTTTAAAAAGTTCGGTCAACATGTTAAAAATAGGCCTTATGACCCAGTGATTCTGCTTTTCTGTTTACTCAACTGAAATGAAAATATGACCACAAAACAACTCATTTATACTCTCACTGTTCATAATACCCAAAAGTGAAGTGAAAATAGCAGTCAAGGATGGATAAACAAAATACATATCATAGAATATTGTTTGATTAAATAAGCTAGTGAAATAATGATTCGTGCCAAAAGCATAGTGCTAAATGAAAAATGCCAGACACAAAAGGCCACACATGTGTATAAAATACTGCAAGGAGCAAATATATAAAAACAAAAATAGATTGATGGTTTCTTAAGATTGGGGAAATCCAGATAATATATGAGAAGTGACTTTTGATGGTTGACAGGTTTGTTGTCTAAATCAAAAATTCATGTGTGGTTAAGAGTGCCCAACTCTGAATACGTGAAATACCCTGCAGTTGTATACTTTAAGTAGGTGAATTATGATCACAGTAAGTGTTTAAACTTTCCTCCTTGTATAATATATACAAGTAGCTCCAACATGAATTTATAGTCCTGACTCTTCTTAGACACTTGATTATTGCATTTAGTCCTTGAAATCACTGCTTTTTGGTTTGTTTGTTTGTTTTAGTAAAATAAGAAAAATAGTTGCAAAACCTAAGCACTGGAGTCTGTCTGATGTTTTTGTAACTATATTATATTGTTCTTCAGGCCACTGCTATCCTCATTCTAGCCATTTCATACTGAGATAGCTTTAATATTTGGAAAGATAGTCCTTCAGTTACCCTAAATTTGTCTCCTTTTGACTTCAACAGGCTAGATACAGTTGGAATTTAGCATTGGGTTGTTTTGTTTAATGTGTTTAATTTAATCTCTTTTATGGCATTAAGTAATGTTTAATGAACTTAATGTTAAGTATGTTCTAGATGTGTACTAAATTGACTTGCATTCTTCCACATTTGCAAATATATAAAAAGAATGGGGTATATTTGTGCATATTTCTTGTTAAATTGTGTTCATATGTTTAATATGTAGGCTTAGGTTTTTAATTTTAAGCCTTATGAAATAAAAAGTATTGAAGTTAGGTGCTTCTAGTGTCTCTCCACTGCTGTGCAGCTAAAATTGCTGAGTTGGAAACTTACATCATTGGGTCTTAACATGCGTAGAGTTTTCTCTTTACTGTTCTGCAATATATTATAGCTTGAACCATCTGCACAGGACTTACTAGACAGAAGATATTTCTTTAAAGCAACTGAATATGGTATAGGAGGAATTTGGTTCAACTTATTCTACCAATTTGATATTTGGAGTAAATTGTAATGTTTGCTAATGAAAAAAGCTTCTTAAATTAGGAAAACTCTAGTTCAGTTATCTGTTCACTCATGTATTAGAGATCGGGTTATGAATTTTCCTCTTTATTCCTTGGTGTTCTCTAGACCACCATATATATATATTTTTATATATGATATTGAAATCACTGTTGAGTACAAATTGAGTACAAATGCTAAGAATCTTTAATGAGCTGTATGTAACATAATTATATACAGAGTAATATTTAACATCTTTGATTTCCAAATGTGAAATCAGGAAATCCCAGTGGAAACATGAGCTCATGTCATGTTAATGAATGTGCCTTGTCCTATAGAAGGAGATTAAAATCTACTTATGATTGTGTGATCAATATAAATAATTAAGAATAATTACCTTCTTTCCTTTTCTGTCTGGTAATGCTGTTGGGTTTGTTTTGTGTTGTTGTTTTTTGAAAGTTGCTTATACTTTGAGTGCCCCCCCAAAATCTAATGAGTAATTAGATTAGATTGTAATTACCCAAAAAGTGCTGGTGTGTTGGTTTTGCTTATGCGGATAACAAAACTTGAATTTTTAGTAATAAGTGCTTTAGTGCTATTAAGGCATCCTATATCTGTTTATAATCAGATCCCATATCTGTTTTGTAATCAGAGTCAAATAGGATGTCATTAGATCATAAAAAATACCATTATATTATTACTCGGTCTTATATTTTAGTTCTTTTGATACTACTTTTTTGTTGGTATAGAACAGGGAGAAAATGATTAATACAATAGATGTTAACTGGAATGTAAAATAAAATGATAGGATAAAATTCTGATATACATGTGTGATATTTAGGTTTAAGAAAGAAGTAAGAAACCTAAGAAAGGAGAAGTTGATGACAAGCACTAACAAAGATGAGAAGAATAGGAAATAGTGATAGAACATACTTGGAACTAGTTTTTAAGACATCTATATCTGTGTTAATGGGTAATGCATTTCCTCTAGAAAATTAATTTATGAGATCATCTGTAAATTCAAGCTTATTTATTCTTCAATGTAGATTATAGTACAAGGTAATAAATAGTTCAATGATTTTGCTAGTCCTTCAAATTTGTTCTCACAGAAACAAACTCATATTTTCTAAATTTCTGAAAATATTGAACCAATATCGAAAGTCACAAAATGTGTAATTTCCATGAATTAAAGAACTGTTTAACTAGATTTTATTTCATAGGAATCTGATAGAGTTAGCATTTTCACTTTGCTGCTTTCTTATTCTCCATATTTATATGAATAGATGATTATAGCTTTAGCATCTAAAAGAGGATGGTATTAGTTTGTATTTTGTTCTATTGCTAACTAGTTTTTTGAGCTTGGATAAACTCTTAAACTCTAAACTTTAGTGTCTTTTCAGTGTATGGCACATATAATCAGCCTTCAAATATTTCTTAAATTATTTAAGAAAAAAGAATTTGAGGGGAAAATGCTACAAAAAAATAAGGAGCAGTATTACAGTCATTAATTACCGGTGCTTCTATGTACTGGTTTTGCTTACTTTTTTTTGTTCCAATCTATTCTATACCTTAAACTAAAAAATACTTACTGTTTTTTGTATTTTGATTTTATGTACTACTTTATCTTCCTAAGTGGCTTTCATTCATGTCGTATTTCTCATAGTATGTAGCATTTTGTTAGGTGAATTAAAAACATCTATTCATTGCTAGATTTCTCTAAGGGGAGAGGGCATTTAAAGAATTAAAAAGCGTATATATCAATGACAACATTCAGCTTACTGAATACTTTGTCTTCTTATTTACACCCCTCTCTTCATCTAAGTGAAATGATGTAAGTATATACATATTTATTTTAATCTGAGGTTTTCATTTTCTTGTAGTTCTACTTAAACTATAATTGTTTTATTTTTATTACTTAAAAACTTCAAGTATACTTTATATTCTAGGTCCGGTTTATCACTAAAATATGGCATCCTAATATTAGTTCTGTCACGGGAGCAATTTGTTTGGATATCCTGAAAGATCAATGGTAAGAGATTTTGAATTTACCTTCTCCTCCTCCTTATAAAATTCCAAGACTGTTAGGAGTGTTAAATGTATGATTTCCTCAAATTATGAGCTTATGTTTTCTCTTACTAGCGCACAATAATTTTAAATCTTTATGAAGTCTCTTGAGTACATCATTGAAAAATAAGTTATAATTGAAATCATAACTTATATTGACTTGTTAGGTAATGTCATGCTAGCTTTACATCTTGGAAAGTCATGTGCTTCATTTATTTTAGTCATTTTAATTCTTTGCTATCAGGAAGATATTTGTGAGAGTCTTAAACTTAAGTATTGAACTAATCAGATCTAACTTGGAATGTAGCTAACTAATATTAAAAGTTGTAATAATTGAATATAGCTAAAAGTTCTCAGATTCCAGGGCCTCCTTGGGTATAAAGGGTTAAAGCACAGCACTATGGCTATCTGTAACCATTGCAGCACGAGTTGGACTACCAGTCGGGGAGGTGACCCACATGGCACAGCATTATCTCCCCTGTCTTGCCTGCTGCTCCTCTCAGCAGTACATTTCAGTGGATCTGTTTGTTCTGCTCCTCACTGTCTCTGGTGAACCCTCTTAACTCCCCACACCTCTGGCCTGTACTTCAGTTATTATATATATAGATAAACTATTTTTTTTAAAGGAAAGATTATGGGGTGTGTGTGTGTGTGTGTGTGTGTGTGTGTGTGTGTGTGTGTGTGTGTGTGTGTGTGTGTGTGTGTGTGTGTAGGGAAAGAATTTATATTCTTATACCAGGGCACTTTATCAACTATTTCTGTTTTATAAGGCAAGTGCAATAACAGAATTTAAAACACTAAAAGATATGTAAGATACATCAGATGATTAGGTAGATTGGATATCCATGGATTTGCACATACCACCTCCTTTATTGAAGAAGAGTTGATATTTAGTAGATAATCCATGTTTAAATGTTAATGTTTAGACTTTAAAACTGGGATTTGATAAAGAAAACTAAAGGATGATAATATAAGTTCTATACATTGAATAAACACTGAATAATTAATTTTTTAAGATTTAATTTATTTATGTATACAAGATACGGGTTCTTGATCAGAGGTGCCAGCGGACAGGCTGTGAGGACTCACCAGAGACACACGGGGGGTGCAGAACAGGTAGATCTACAGTAATACACTGCTGCAGGGAGCAGCAGGAGAGAAAGGAAATGGCTGCTGCGCCATGTCGGTTACCTTCCTGGCTAGGATCTAACTCACGCTGTAGTGGTTGGAGATAGCATGATTCACTGAGACTTCAACCCCTGCACCACCAGGGAGGCCCACCATTCAGTACTTTGTGTACATGTACACTAGAAGAACATTTACTCGTTTTGGTCTTTTCATTAATACATGTAGATGGTTATTTACCTTTAATATTCAGCAACTTGTTTTTATTATGATTGGTTTCTTAATGCCACAACTTAACCCTGTGTGGACTATTTTCTGATCTTTTTTCCATTGATACCTGCTAGGATAAAAGATGTCTACTTGGAGAAGAAAGGAACCAAGTATAAAATTTAACTCACAGGCACTAAGAGAATAACTGGTTGATAAGGTTAGCATCATTGGTAATCAGTGAAATACAAACTAAAGTCATAGTTAACTACTACTAAACATTTGCTTGATTGATTCTCATTCATTGGAAGAGGTGTGGTTTAACTGCTTGACCAGCATCAGCCAAAGCTAAGCATACACCTTCACTGTGACTTGGTAGCCATAGCCATATTCCTAGTCATATATTCAAGAAAAGTCCTAGAGAAATGAGTATCAAACAAGACTGTGCAAAAAGATTTATGACACATTTATTCAAACTGGAAACATAACACCAATGTTTCTAGACCAAAAAAAAAGGACATATGAAGTATAGTCATACCTCATGGTGGAATACTACATAGCAAAAAAAAAAAAAAGAACCCATAGTGACACAAACAATTTGAGTTTCCCAAAGATGTGCCAAATGACAAAAGCTGTACAGTAAGGGATACATAATGGGCTATTTTGTTTTTATGAAATTCAACATGAGCTGAAACTAATAAATGCTGATAGAAATTATGCCAGTCATGGGTGTAGGTGAGGATTCAAGTGGAGGGGCAAAAGTGAGATTTTTTGAGTGCTGAAGATATTCTCCCTATTGTCTAGATCATAGATACATGGATATAATCATATGTAAATGTTTATCCAGCTCTAGATTGTTGTTTTATATAACTTCATAAAAATTAATAACAAATGAAATGGCTGTTATCTTTGAATAGCATTAAGTGCTGAAAAAATATGGATTCTTTATGGTCTTCTGGAAGATCCTTAACAGAAAAGTCATTAATAATAGATAATTCATATGTTTATTCTACATATTAATGGTCCTACTAATTTCATATGAGTAGATACTTAGACATATTAACTGTGCTTATTGACTTGGACAGAATTAATTTACTAACTATATAGAGTGAGAAGTACTCATATCCACTGGTTAATTAAAATTAGTTAATACATTTTGAGATTTCATTTTCCTGTTTATAAAAGATTTATAAAGATTTATTCATGTGGGCTCTACCTGGTGGTGCAGCGGGTTAAAGCACTGCACTATGAAGCTATCAGAACCCACTGCAGCATGAGTTTGATCCCCAGCTACGGAGTTGACCTACATGGCATGGCAGATCTCTCCTGGCCTGCCTGCTGCTCCCCTCAGCAGGGTATTTCAGTCTCTCCGCCTGTTCTGTTCCCCACTCTGTCTCTGGTAAATCCTCTCACCCTCCGCACCTCTGGCCTGTACCCCAGTTCTGTAAGCATAAATAAATCAGTCTTTTTAAAAAAAAAAAAAAGATTTATTCATGCATTTAAGAACTGGGGTGTAGGCCAGAGGTGTAGGTTGGAGAGAATGAAAGGATTCAACAGAGACAGAGCGGGGAGTAGATCAGAGAGAATTTACTGAAATACACTGCTAAGGGGAGCAGTGGGCAAGACAGGAGAGGTCTGCTGCGCCATATGTGGGTTACCTCCCTGGCCCAGTACCGGTCCTGGGGGTGATAGCACTGAGACTTAAACTATATACCACCAGCAACGCCCCCAGAATTCTTTTTAAATTTAAAAAAAAAATTTTTTTAAATACACCTCCTTTCACAGGTATGTTGAGCAAGTGACTGAGGTTTCCCAAAATAGTCCCTATTTTCACACATGTTTAGCCTACCCCTTTTCCCATCCTCCACCAGTGTGGTAAGTTTGTTACAGTTGATGAAACAACACTGACAGATCCTAACCCATTCAGAAATCTACAGTGATATATATCCATCATTATTGTGTAGAGAGTGTTTCCACAGCCTCTTCTTTCCACCACATTTTCTTATCCCAAAATTCTTTTCATTTTGCAAAAACTTTGTACCCATTAAACAAAGGTTTCCATCTCAGTAACCATTCTTCTTTCTATGAATTTATTCTATGAATTTATTCCATGTGCATCTTAAAGTATTTGTGTTCTTTAATTTTTTCATTTAAATACTTTTCTGCTTGGTGGTTCATTCTCCTCTTAGATATATATAATCCCCATAATATTGCCACCACCAAGACACCAGTGAACCATCACCATGGTCTTGCTCTCTTCCTGCCTCTGTTTTGATACCTCTCCTTCTTCCTCCTCAGCTGAATGTCTGTGGTTTATAGTTTGCCTTTTGTCTTTTCCCCGCTGATCCCTTGTTTGTTTTTCTGTATTCCTTCTATAAATGAAACCATCCGATATGTTCTTATTTCACTGAGCATACTCCCCACTAGCTCCGTCTGTGTTGCTGCAGATGGCTTGAGTTTATCTTTTTTTTTGATTGATGAATAGTATTCCATTGTGTGTGTGTGTGTGTGTGTGTGTGTGTGTACACACATGCACAAACCACATCTTCCTAATGCATTCATCTGTTTGTAGGCATTTAGGTTGTTTCCATATCTTAGCTATTGTAAATAGTCCTGCTTAAACAAAGAAATGCAGGTTTCCTTTCAGGTTAATGTGTTTGTGACCTTTGAGTATATTCCTAGAAGTGGACTTGCTGGGTCATATGGTAGTATTTTTAGTAGTTTGAGGGTCCTCCACACAGCTTTCCATTGTGGCCATTTTACATTCCCACCAGCACTACAAGAGAGTTCCTTTTTCTCCGCATCTTTGTCAGCATTTGTAGTTGCCAGTTTTTTTTTTTTTTTTTAATATGGGCCATTCTTGCTGGTGTGAGTGATAGAGCTCATTGTGGTTTGAGTTGCATTTCCCAGATTATAAGAGATGTTGAACCTTTTTTCATACCTGTTGGCTATTTGCATTTCCTTATTGGAGAAGTGTCTTTAGTTTTTCTGCCCATTTTTGGACTGGATTGTTTGCTTTTTGTTGGTGGTGGTGTTGAGTCCTGTGAGCTCTTTGCAAATCTTTGAAATCAGTCCCTTATCAGTTGTGTGTAATGTAAATATTTTCTCCCAGTTGTTAGGGTGTCTCTTGGTTTAGGTTATTGTCTCCTTTGCTAGACAGAAGCTTTTGGTTTGATATAATCCCAGCTGTTTATCTTTCCCTTCACTTTCTTAAGTCAGGGTATTTGTTTTTTTTTATTACTGGCTTCACTTAAAATAATTGTCCTCAGACCCACCATGTTGTAGCTTATTTCAGAACTTTCTTAAAATTTTATCTGAATAATACTCCATTTATGTATTTACCACAGTTTGCTCATTAAACATTTAGTGAAAGCCTGGGTTCTTTCCACCTTTTGGTTATTGCAAATAATATTTGTTATGATAATGTTTTCACAAATATCTGTTTGAATCCCTGCTTTTTTTTTTTTTTAAGGTTTATTTATTTGTGCATACAGAACTGGGGTACAGGCCAGAGGCTCAGGGGCGGTGAGAGGCTTCACCAGAGACAGAGTGGGGAGCATAACAGGCAGATCGATGAAGTACGCTGCTGAGGGGAGCAGCGGGCGGGTCAGGAGAGGTCTGCCACGCCATGTGGTCACCTCCGGGGCAGGCGGGAATCGAACTCATGCGGAAGTGGCTTTAGATTCTCAGTGCTGTGCTCCAACCCGCTGCGCCACCAGGGAGGGCCCGGCTTTAGCTTCTTAATGCTGTTCTTTAACCCACTGTGCAACCAAGAAGGGTCTCTGACTCCTGCTTTAATTGTTTTACATATATTGCCAGAATTGAAATTGCTACATCATATAGTCATTTTGGTTGATTTGTTTGAAGAATCGGGATACTTTTTTCCTAAAACAGTTACTTTATTTTTCTTTACAACTTCCATTATACAAAGATTGTAATTAACTTTACATTCTTGCCAGCAGCTCTTTTTTTTTTTGTAGTAGTTACCCTAATGTGTGAGGTGGTATTTTACTGTATGGTTTATTCCCCTTATAATTAGTGACATAAAGCATTTTTTCATATGCTTATTGGTTATTTGTGTGTCTGTTTTGGGTAAGGGCTAGAGTCCTTTTTCATTTTTAATTTGTGTTTGTTTTTTGTTTTTGCTTTATAGTTTAGCTCCTTACCGTATACATGCTTTGCAAATATTTTTTCCTGTTCTGTGGGACAGCCCAAGGATATTATTGTCATTGAAGGAAAATTTTAATCAAATTTAAAAAGTGCTATCTCCTCATGTACTTTTTAGTAGTTACAATTAATTTCTCTATATTTTCCTACTGAATCTTGTGCTTATTGTCAAACCCAAAGACATAAAGCTTCCCTCTGTGTTTTCTTCTAAGATTTTTATAGTTTTAATATTATGTAGGTCTTTCATCAGTCACTAGTTAATTTATATATGGGTCCAGGTTCGTTTTTTCAAGAGCCTGTCAAGTTTTGAAAAAAAATGTTTACTGTGTCATTGAACTGTACACTTAAAAATCTGCTTTTGTGATATTATTAGAGTTTTGCTAAGATTTTTAGATTTAATGGCTTTTACTTTACTCATTTGTGAGTGTAATATTAAGTACTTCCTTTGAGTGAAGACTTTTCTCCAATATTCAAATAAGAAAGCAATAACTGTATTTATTAAAGATTATATAACTTAAGATTATGCTTAAAGTGATGTCATACATTTTTAAGTTGAATGCTTAAGCAAGTTTATTGAAAACTAGGAAAATCAGCTTAATTTGTTACTGAAATTTGTATTTCTGTCCTTTTTTTTCAGTGGTTTAAGTGAGATTCTTGCTGATACATTTAGACAGGTTTTGTTTTAAATAAATTTTATTTACCATTGGTTTACAACACTACATAAATTCCAGCAGTACAGCTTGATAACTCAGCATGTGTATTTGCCTCACCACATAAACCCACAACCAGAATTTTAGTACTATTCATAATATAAAATTGACCCTCTATCCTTCCATATGCTATCTCCTTCCCTTCTGGTAACCACTTTATATTCATATAGTTTTTAATTATTACTAGAGTTGGTATGGCTGTTTATATCTCACATATGAGAGAAACTATTCATAATAGTCTTCATCTTTTGACTTATTTCACTTAGCATGATCATCTCCACTATGTTTCTATAAAAGGCATAATTTCATATTTTCATTAATTGAATATTACTCCATTGAGTAGTTAGATAGGCGGCTTTTGATGTATGTGCCTCTAAACATTCCCTTTAAAATTACCCAGACATTGGGGCCTCCCTTGTGGCACAGGATTAAAGTCTCAGCACTATCAAGCTATTTCCAGCCACTGTTGCATGAGTTCGATTCCCAGCAGACTTCTCCCCTGTCCTGCCTGCTGTTCCCCTCAGGCAGTGTATTTTAGTAGATCCACCTGGTCTGCTTCCCACTCTGTCTCCAGTGAATACCCACATGTACACACCCACACCTCTGGCCTAGACCCCAGCTTCTGTATGCATAAATAAATGAAAACAAATCTTTCAAAAATAATTTCCCAGACATAAAATGATATTAGAGTAATGTACTTATAATTAAGAAAGCTTTCACCTTGCCATAGTGATACTGACCAGACACTGTCTCTGGTGAATCTTCTCACCCCTTGCACCTCTGACCTGTACCCCATTTCTTGTGTGGTGCATTAGTTAATGAATTGATTGATTGATTGATTAATAGTCTTTTTAAAAAACTTTAAACTTCTAGTACATGAAACTATGTATTGGCTCATAAATTTTTTAAGTTTTGTTCTCTTTTAAAACTAGTTTTAACATTTCAGCTAAGTTTTATGTACTTTCCCCTTTCCCTGCAGTATCTCTAAAAGGATTAACTAATTTTTTATTCTGATAGCATTTTAGATGAAGTCATTTATGATGTAGTATTTTTCTAATATATAAAAACCTACAAATACGACTTTATTTTATTAGTTTAGGACAAATCTTCTTACTTAGCTTAAGTTGTATATCACCAAAGCAATGTTTCTCAATTTAGCTTGCATCAGAATCACTTGGAGTACGTGTTAAACCACCCCAGAGTTTCTGATTCACTAAATATAGTACAAGATAAAGAATTTTGATTTCTTACAAGTTTCTAGGTGATACTGATGCTACTGGCTGGGAAAACTTTACTTTGTAAGACAAACTGCCTTAAGACATTGTTGTTAATAAATTAACTTTTCTTCAAAGCATCTAGGATGGTACTATTCATATATCATCTTTGGGGAAGTAGAAAAAAAATAGTCACTCAGTAATTTTCTGTACATGGCTAAATGAGAAATCCAGTTGAAAATATTGGCTTGGAATGATCTTATTTGTGTGGTAAGATGGGCAGACTGTTAATTTCTTAAACATTTAAAATATTTTACTATTTATATTTCTATATTAATTGAATAATATTTTATAGTATGCTAAGAATCATGGCTGTTTTCAAATAGCATTTTTTAGATTAATGTTTGTGTCATATAAATGCATTTAGAAGAACTATTATATTTTGAGCAAAAAACTTGCTCTGTTTCATAATGTTTTCATACTTATAAAAGTGAAAGGTATTTGCTTGGTGGTTTTTTCTTGCTTGATTGCAGAGTGCCTTTGAAAGAGAGTTCCTTATTTTGGCTTATCATATAAAGAAATAGAGTTAAGATATTGTTAACAATAAGAAAAAAAAGACAATTTGAGTTGTCCTAATAGACTCATTTATTATGAAGAACAATGATAGGCAGGTGCTTAAGATAAATCAAAATTATTTTTAGCTCCAGTAGCTTTTTTATTGTATTCAGAAAGCATCCATTTTGCTTTTGTCATGCAGAGTATTCTTAACTGGGATATTTCATTAATTTGAATTTCAGGGCAGCAGCAATGACTCTCCGCACGGTATTATTGTCATTGCAAGCACTATTGGCAGCTGCAGAACCAGATGATCCACAAGATGCAGTGGTAGCAAATCAAGTAAGATAGCTACTGTTTTCCTCAGTGTTATTTGTAAAAAAGCGTTGATTATGTAACTATGTAATTTTGGTGGCACAATGTAACACCTTTATGCTTTACCTCCACCAAACCTTCCACGCTGATGATGTCCTGATCCCCTTCCCCTATTACTCTATTTTACCTTCCTTTCCTCTGTCCCCTCTGGTAATAGATGTTTTCAGAGTCTTACATTATTTTATGTACTTTTGTCACTTTGTTTTCTTATGGTTTTACTGAAGAAAACACAAATAAGTGAAACAGTACAGTGACTGTCTTTCATTTACTGGCTCATTTCATTTAGCACAATCACCTCAAGGCCCATCCATTTTGTCCCAAAAGCTATTATTTTGAGATAGCTACTGTACTTAGCTGTGAGGTAATCTGCATTGTTAACCGAGTATACTTCCACTGGTTCTAAATTTATAAATTGTTTTCACTTAGGGTAAGATTATTTTGTCAAATGTAGTAGAAACTTTTTTTTAACACACTAGTTAAATTGGGTGTATAGTAGGTGCTTTTTCCCTAGCATATTATGAAATTTTGTAAACAATGTTGAAAGTACACATAGTGAAGACCCATATTCCCACTTACCATCTACAACCTATGATTAGCATTGTTACACATGCATTATGTGGGGACCCCTCTATCCCTCCTTTCAGTGATCTTTTCCTGGTAGTGATTTTAACCAGCTCCTCTGTAGTACTGAAATGGCTTAGTGGAAGTTACATTTAATGCTGAATGGAATAAATCCTTTCAGTTCTGGTCTTTGATTCCCACAGCAGATATTAGCAATTCATGGTTAGATTATTTTTGTAAGCAATGCTTTGTTGCAGCAAAGTAATACATTTATTACTTGCCAGCTACAAGTGGTGGGATTGACTAGTTAAGTCAAAGATGTGGTGACATGTCTGAAAGTTTTAAAAGTTTGACAACTCCTCTTCTAAGTCATCCAGATTTACTGAGCTTTCTCTTGATTTGATATACTACTTTCTTCTGTTATCTTTATTATCCCTTCTTAATTCCTATAATTTTTTTTCCTTTTCATCCTCCTACCAGTTAAATACTGTTTCTTGGACCTCGTATTGTTCCTTTTACCTTCTATTCTGTACACTCAGATAATCATATGCACACTGATACCAAGTCTGTATTGATTACTACCTGTATGTTGATAAAATGTTTGGACTTGCCCTCATGAGCCCATGAACCTTTTTAGAACTGAATATATAAATGTTTCATGGATATCTCAGCACTGTATTTCTAAAACTGAACGCTGGACCTTCATCCCTTAAAACTTGTCTATCCTTGTATGGTACCATCATCAGTTTTTTATTAAATTTTACCCTTGTTACAGACTTGAAGTTCTTTGTTTCCTTTGTCTGACTGATTTCATTCCCAGTATCTCTTTGTCATTATACTTCTGTGATTGCCTCAGTTCACATTTTTTAAATTTTCTCTTTTTGGATACTCTAATAAAGCTCCCTTCAGTTTTCTCTTATTTTTCTACAATGATTCAATGTTGATAATCAGTTAGATTTATAAGATCCAAAGTTTGGGGCCTCCCTGGTGGCTCAAGGGGTAAAGTAAAATAGTTCAAGGCTGTCTGCAGCCTCTTCAGCACGTGAGTTTGATACCCGGCCAAGGAGGTGACCCACATGGCACAAAAGACCTCTCCTGCCTAACCTGCTGCTCCCCTCAGCAATGTTAAGTCAATCTGCCTGTTCTGTTCCCCACTCTGTCTCTGTGAATCCTCTTCACTCTACATAAACAAATCTTTTTTAAAAATGCAAATCTTTGTCTTTACAACTAAAAACATATTAGTATGTTTTAGTTAGCGGAGTTCCTCCTTGATTTGACTGACTTAATTCATCTACTAAATTCTTAACTGTTCCTCAAGCTCATGCTGTTTTAAATTGTATTCACTTCTGAATGTCTTTTCCCCATTTGCTGTTTTCTCTACTTAAGAAGCATTTTCTCTTAGCAAACTTCTACCTTTCCTTTAAAAAGCAAGCTGTTCACTCCTTGTTAATATTTCCTACTATTGTTTGTCTCAGAGTCCTTAGAATTAGTGGTTTTACATGTATATATATGTGTGTGTGTATGTGTATATATATATATATATGCCATCTATTCATTTTTGATAGATTATGATTCTCAACTCTGATTTACTGTTGCGCTTTTAGCCTCAGATCTTCTTCTATCTCTTAAAACACAGATTTATTTCCTAGTTGACAGGCATAGAAACTAGGTTTATCATTTTAGTATATAATAGAAGCTCAATAGTGTTAAAATGGTCAATATATATCAAATACTTGAAAAAGAAATATTGATACAAGTTTGTTATTTTAAATTTGCACCTTGCTTTTCTGGTGGTCTGAGGTATTTGTAAAAGTGCTGTATGATGAGTTTATAATCACCTCAAAACATGCAGTAAGTTAAATCTTGGCAGTCAGCTCCTCTGAAGCACTGTACTCATGCAGCTCTAGCAGAACAGCAAGTATTGTATTCTCATTTGAGCTGTGGTTATTGCACAATTGATCTCACTTTTTCATGTCCATGTAATTTCAGAAGCTAGTAGTTCTTTTTATTTGTATAAAGTTGGCCACTACACCATGTTTAGAAACATTTCTCATATCATTTAGTACTAATTTTCTGCCAGTTATATTTATTAAATGGGAGATTAAAGTTGCTAGACTTTGTTTTTCTTTTGTCAACACAGTCTGTTCAGATTAGTCTCCAGTATTAAACTACATTATAGACAAAATATTTGTTTGCATTGGGAAGCAAGTCACTAACATTTTTAGTGTCAGTTTTATTTAGAAAAAGCAAGTTCTTAGACAATTAAGAATTGAATTGTTATATTGAATACTATAATTGTATTTCATATCAATTTTTTCCCCTCTTGTATAGTACAAACAAAATCCTGAAATGTTCAAACAGACAGCTCGACTTTGGGCACATGTGTATGCTGGAGCTCCAGTTTCTAGTCCAGAATACACCAAAAAAATAGAAAACCTATGTGCTATGGGCTTTGATAGGGTAAGTACATAAAGGCTGCTAATTGTGATATGTTGATTTACTTAAAGTATTACTGCAAATATTTGACTAACAAAAGTATTTATTTTAATATTATAGTTTATTTTTACATCATTTTGTGCCTTTTTCCATCTCAGTGGGCTTCCTACCACCAAATCACCCATAGTCTAGTGTATTTCCCTGCCCCTGTACCTCCCAGCTCCTTACTCCCCCCATTTTTGATCCCATTCCCCATTCCACCTCCATAAAATGTCTCTGGTATATAGTTGTTCGTTGTTTTTTTTGTCCCCCTGATTTTTTATGCTCCTGCTATGAGTGAAACTATATGGTATTTTTCTTTTTCTTTTCTGGCTTATTTTACTATACATCATCCCTTCCAGCTCTATCCATGTTGCTGTAAAAGGCATGAGTTTATCTTTTTTTTTTTTTTTTTTGGCTGGTCAGTAATATTCCATTGTGTGTATGTACCATATCTTTTTAACCCATTCATCTACGTTTGGGCATTTGGGTTGATTCCCATGTCTTTCATATTACAAATAAAGCCGCAGTAAACATAGGGGTGCAGGTGACAAATGTATTTTAAACAAGTAATCTAAATTTAGAGTTGATAGATAAAATCTATTACTAAAATAAGTGATTTTGTATTTTGCTGATTTCATTCATTGCTTTTAGAAGATATTTTTATTCACTACAAATAAAAGGTGAAAAGTGTGATTTATTACTATAATGTAGTGATTAGTATCTTACTGTCACTTTAGATTTGATTTTCTGTCTCCTTTTCTTTACAGAATGCGGTAATAGTGGCCTTGTCTTCAAAATCATGGGATGTAGAGACTGCAACAGAATTGCTTCTGAGTAACTGAGGCATAGAGAGCTGCTGATATAGTGAAGCTTGCCCCTTCCTGAGGAGCATCTGTTATTTTTAGGATTCTGCATAGATTTCTTTTAAACTGGCATTCTTGCCTAATGATGTTATCTAGGCACCATTGGAGACTGAAAAAAAAAAAAAAAACCAACCCCTGCTCTGTAAATAAAGCTAATTAAACGTCTGTGTAAATTTAAAAAGGGGAAATACTTTAATTTTTTTTCTTAATAGTGTAAAAATTCTTTGAGCTAAGCTAAAACCATGGAAAAAACATGCTACTTTAGTGTTTAGCAGTGTACCAAGACTAGCAAGAGTTTGCTTCAGGATTTTGTTGAATAATTAAGATAATATTTTGAGTGTGTCAGGGCCATTCAAATTGTTGGTGTTGCATCACAGCTACCTTAACTGTTTTTAACATGGATCCTCTGTGCCCGTGAATTTACTTGCATGCTTGTACTTGATCTTAGAATG
Organism: Condylura cristata; assembly: GCF_000260355.1. Classification (NCBI taxonomy): domain Eukaryota; kingdom Metazoa; phylum Chordata; class Mammalia; order Eulipotyphla; family Talpidae; genus Condylura; species Condylura cristata. The sequence continues at coordinate 37,737,202 of NW_004567113.1, read as the reverse complement.
GGTAGCTGAAAAGACCACCATTTAAGCATTTGAGAATTCTTCAATATAAGATTTATCCACAATTGAAGATGGTGACCTATTCAGAGCCTTTTTGTCCCTGTCAGCAGACTGGACCTATCTATTTTTCCCCTCTACCACACACAGCTAATATTCTGATAGTGAATTTCTCTATATTTAGGGGGGATATATGCTGAGAGACAATATCCCTTGCTCCATTTTTTTAGTCACCCGTTTGGAATGTTTTGTCACAGTTCTTCACTTTTAAAGCTTTCCTGTGTAAGTAATAGTGTAAAAATGGAGCTGCCAATTTTGTTTCTCTTGATGAAAAACAGTAAATACTTGATAATGCAGTATTCCCAGATTTAATGAAGGAATAAGTTAATAGTTTTTCGGTGAATTTGGCACATCTTCCTATTTTTTAACTGGTGAAATTTTTCTTTGAGAATTTGCAAAGATAAAATCAACTGGGTTTTTTTGGCCTAATTTAGAGATTGCTTTATGGGATACATTAAAGTCACTCTTGCTTGCATTTGCCCCTATTAACACATGAAAGCTGTGTTGGTGTTTTACTGTACATACTTCAAATGCACATAGGAATAGAAGTGTGTTATAAATCTAGCTTTCTTTATGATGTTTCTGATAATATGAGAATTGAAAACTTTACCTTCTCTTGTACATAGTCAGACTTTCTATTCGTATTAAAGTTACATTTCATTCTCAGTTCAAAAGTTTGAAAATTATTAGTTTTGCAAGCTCAAACACTAATGTGACCATTTTATGAAGGTTGAAATGGATTGATGCAGGCAGTTCTATACATAGAAGAAACAGTTCTTATTAAATTTCCAGGACCAGTGAAAATAACAAAAATGTAATGGAATCAGAGTGAATTAAAATAAGGCTATATATATTGAAAGTCATTATAAAAGGTTTTCTTTCTTCAAGTGTTAATTACCCTAAATTATAATCATTAAGTGTTTGGAAAATGATTTTGAACCATAAGTTACATAGTTTCATTTGCCTTCTCAATAATCTTAGAAGCAATAAAAGAACCATTATTAAATAATATTATAATGTTAAAGATGTGGAGGTTCTTCCAAAAATTTATAAGGTTATCCTAATCAGTAAACTCTTGTAGTTGATATTATTGCATACTAGACACAAGTTGGTATGTTTTTCACCCTCTCTGTTTGCTTAAGCATAAATTCCTTTATCTAATCACTTCCTTTAATTGTTGTAGTTTAGTTACTTTCTAAAGATGCCAAAGGAAACAAGATTTTTCTTTATTTATTTTAAATAGCTGAAACCTTGTACTTTTCTTTGTATTTTAAAGGTGAGACTGTGTGAACGCTTGGAAAGTTTTGTTCCATTGTTGGTCAGAATTAATGTCTGTTTTTGTTTGTTCGTTTTTTTTTAGTGGAGGGCAGCTTGGTAATATTAGTAATATTTGAAAGATCAAACACATCTGTCTCTACCCAGTTTCCTATTTGCCTATATTATCAGGGTATATTTAATTGTCCTGTGGTTACACAAGGGAGAGAGAGAACTCAGAGGCTACTAATATCAAGCATCACACACTTCCTTTTGGAGGCGATGATACTTTTACCTTCAATTTTTATGCACATTAACCTCATAGTGTATTAGCTCATCTAACTATAATTAAACATTCCACTGCCCAGGAAATCAGAAGTACAATATTTGGTGAGGAATTTTCCATTATTAATTTTTCATATGAAAAATTTACTTACCTCATTTACATTTAATGTGATTCTGGTACATTGCCATTGTCCTTCTTGTGGGTTTCTGTTATTTTCACTTCTTTGCAGGTATATTATTTCTGCAAACAGAAATTAAGGCAATTTCTGTTTTCCTCTGGTCTTAAATATATTTGAGAAAAGGACACTAAATGTCCAGGCCTAGGGAAAAGGTACCCTGGTGGAAATTTTGTGATTTGTCAATTTTAAGACGTCAAAAATTAAGTTGGCAAATTATATATGTATGCGTATATATACACAACGCACGTGTGTATATGTATACATATGTCTATATCGTGATAACCCATTTAGGGTAGACATTTGCTCAGTGTCACTGATACTCCAATAGACTTATTATAATTAGGTCTGTTTTCTGAGTATGTGCCTGACTTTTAAAAGAACAAGTAATGGATAGTATTTCAATACAGATTGCTGGATGAAAGAATAGCAGTTTTTGACCCAAATATATAAATTTTTAAGAACTTGATACTAAACTAGATGCTCTGAGTTGGCTCTTCCAAATGGTTTGGAATTGTTACTATGGTTTATTTAAACATACAGCACATTTAAGGGTATATAAATGTTTGGATTCTAAGTATTTTGCTTTTGAGGAGAGTAACCAATGAAAAAGTAAGATTGATTTTTTTTTCTCTTTTGGAAGTTTTTCACTTATTGTTAGTGGCACTTAAAACTATGCAAACTTTTTTTAAGTATATGTAAGAAAAAATTGGCAGTTAAGTGGAAATTGCTTATTTATGCACTACAGAATACAGCAATTGTATTACCGTTGAGGCTGCTTTAGTTTTATCAATGTGAAAAGCAGATCCTTGGCTATAAGTATGCCTGATTGGAGTTTTTAAAACTCTGCAGTAGGGGTATAATGTTCCTACAATCCTTGTAGCAACACAGAAAATAAGGCATTTTTTTGTTTGTTTTAAAGATTATGATGGATTCAGGCAGGGAAGAGTTGGAGCCAGTTATACCTACCTTGTACATAAATGGAAACAATGGTTGGGTATGAAAATGGATAAAAAAAAGTGTTTACAGTTAACTTTATTTCTTGGATTTTTACAAAATGATATTGTATTAATCACTTTTTCTAGTTAAAGAAATTTCAATTCCAGGGTACATACCATTGATTTTCAAAAATTACATTTCCATTCTCAGTACCAGTTTGAAGTAAATGCTCAACATCAGCTATTTGCTATCACTGGGGAAAAAGGCAACTTGAAGTATTTACTGATAAACAGCCTTTCCCCAAGTGTGACTTATTTGCAGTGTCTACATATGTCACATTTGTTTTGTTGAAATATGGATCAAAAATCTCGTGGCATAGAGGTAGGGGAATGTCAGTTTCTCCCTTGTCCTGTTCTGTTACTGCTTTGTTGAACTGACCTATCCTCATAAACCTGTGATCATCACCTAAATGTAAGTTGTGAATGTGTCACCTTTTGCTTGGTTATTTCAACCTTGCTGCTATATATAATCAGGTGTGGCACAGTTAGTTTGGTTCTAGGGGGTGAGTGGGTATTGCACTGTGCTATAAAATGATCCTTGTGTGCTTGCTGTTACCTACTTTTTACAGGCATCATAATAAAAGCTAGACTATTTCTTTGGGGGGAAAGAGACTTATTTAATGTAATTTAAAGACTTTTCCAATAGAAAATGAAAAACTATTGAAAATAATATCTATTTTTTAGCTTTCAGCAATTGATGGTGCTTTGTTGTGGTGTTTGCTGGAAGTCTACTGCCATTATAGGGATTCTCATTAACCTCACTGAGAAAGAACCTTGCTTGTTAGCTTCTCTAGATCTTTATTCTAAACAATCTGTTAGTGATGATAAATTCTGTAGGAGGGTCTATTCTGAGCCGTTAACTTCCTGTAAGGGAAAAATGGGTGGGTTACCAGAAAGACCATTGAAGCAGGGTGGGCTGTGGGTGGAGGGTTGGGTATTTGTCTTGAGAATTAAAAACTACGAAACACTTTTGTACACAACTGATTTTTAAAAAAAAAAAATAAACACATTTTTAAAGATGTTGAATTTTTTTTCCCCCTTACTGGGAATTTTGAAAAATAAATGCATGCGTGTTTTCCCCTTAAAATGTTTTATATCATCTTTCGAAGTACTCATCTGTGAAGAGGAGACAAGTAAACCAGTAGGTGTTCTAGGAAGTGACATAATATATAATGCTGTGAAATATAGTGGGTCTTTGGATTATAAAGTGAATTGAAATTGTTTGAGCCTAGATAAAATTATTTGAAAGCAGACATTTGGTTAGGTTACAATACAAAATTTAAAGTAATCCACAGTTGGTACTAAAGTAATGCTTTTTCGATTTTCATATATGCACACAGTTTTTTTCTGGAAAGGGTACCTATTGCCATGGAAAGAAATTCAGAATATTCTGGGTGACTGTCCTTGGATTTCCCATCTCCATTAACACAATTTGAAAAGGCTGTGTTAAGATTTGTGCTAGGTACTTTACTAGTAAAACTGATTGTTACTTTGTGTCTCTAGGACATTCAAAACCAGCTTTCAGCAGGCCTATGAATTTCTATAGCCTGGGGATGGAAATGCTCCTGACTGGAATAACTGTGAAGTGCTCTTTTCAAGGAGCAAGCTGGACCTTAAAATTCAAGAATAACAAGTGGAATTCAAGTGAGCTCTCAGATACCAGCCTCTGCCAAAAGATGGTCAAATTTAAAGGGTTGTAAACACTTGGTATGTGTTATGTTTTGATCACCAGAGAATTGAAGATTTTAAATAAAATAACATGAGTTCACTAATAACCTTTTAGAATTGTGTCCTACAGTAATACACATTCTACTCATGTATTCGTTTTGTGGTGATGTCTTTCTCCCTCCCCCCACATTCATGGAATTAGAGGATTTTTTTTTTCTGTAAAAGAACAGTGAAGGGGTTTTGCAAGCAAGAGGGAAAACAGTTCAGATTGAGGTGTGCCCAAACCAGGCCTGACAGTATTAGTTGAACAGAATGTTTTGCTGAACTAGCTTCAAACTTTTGAGTGCCATAATTACTTGAAGTTAGTTTTTACACATACCACACTTTTTTCTATTATTTGAAACAGTAGCAATGTTTTTGGTATATAATGGAAAATCTAGTTGGTCTCCAAAGTGGCTTTAATTATAGATAACTTTAGTTCTTGTATAATGTCATGTTCCTATGTATACGAAAAGTACTAACCCATAGCTTTTAAGTATCTCTGATTTTTTTATTAGGTTACCCCCAGGTCACTAAAAAATATACTTAACCTACTTTAGGCACTGAGTTAATAGCATTTGTTTTATTAGTTAAAACTAACATCACTTGTCTGCCTGTTTTATCCCTAGCCTTTATCTTTACTTAGTCATGGAATTTAGATTGAAGGAGGGCTGTTGTGTACACAAAATAATTAGAGTAGGGCTATTTTGGTGTCAAGGTATGTACAGATAAGAGGGTACCTATTCACTGAAAAATTGCTTTGGGACTAGGAGGTAAGGAAAAAGTAAACTTAACCTTAAAATCTGTTTATCTAGGTTAGGTTAAGTTTGAGGTTGAGGAGATAATATCAACGGAGTGGGGGGAGCAGTATGCATAAGATCAAAATTGTGAATCTTTGGAGGGCAGAGTATATAGGGAAAAGTACCTGTGTGAAAGATATCCGTATGCAGAAAGCGACTGAAAACTTTTGACCCCCAAATGCTTTGAAATCCTTTTAATTTGTTAAAGTTGCCAGCCTGTTTTTCTATCCCCAGTTCTTTCAGCTTAGTTCACTGGTTTGATACTTACCTTTTGGCCTTTAAGAAACTTTTTCTCCTAAGGTACCTTTTTATAGTCTCCCACAGGTCTTATAAGACTCCCACAGGCCTTACTCAGATGTTTCTTATATCTACCAGTTCTTTTCCTCCAGTACTTTCCATTAAACTTTTTGTTTCCTATTTTTCCTTACTACATTTTAAAAATACTGATAACTTCTTTATCCATTATTATTACAACAATTTGGTCTGGCCCTCCCATTACAAGACAAAAATTGGTATAAAATACTGCCATCCTTCAAATTACAAAAACAAAGTGAGGCCTCCCAGGTGGTGCAGGGGGTTGAGTCTAAGCACTATGAAGTTATAGGCAGCCACTGCAGCAATTCAACCCCCAGCCAGGGAGCTGACCCACATGGCACAGCAGACCTCTCCTGTCTGGCCTTTCTCTCAGCAGTGTACTTCAGTCAACCTACCTGTTCTGCTCCCCACTCTGTCTCTAGTGAAATGTCTCAACTCCGCATCGTTGGCCTGTACCCCTGTTCTTGTATGAGTAAATTTTTTTTTTTTCTATTCATAGTATAGGAAACCCTAGTTAGTCCTCAGTCTGACAGTGCCTATCATGTTACCCCTGGGCAAGGCAGAGGCTTTTTGAAGATTTTATTGTGTCTCCGTGGTAACATAAGGGGTTAAAACACAAAGAATAAATTTAAAGAAAAACGTAAGGACATTGTTTATTTGAAAGTATTGATCAAGCACCCAGCACAATGAATGGAAAAAGACACATTCAACAAAATTATATTTTGTTTCATAAAACCTGGAGCTTTCAAGGTATTCTGCAAGTTTCAAAATGACTTTCAAGAGATTGGCATATGAGGGTTAAGCACCTAAATTTGAGAACAAAAGCATTTTTTTTGACAAGCAGTTTAGAATGACAATTTCTATTACCAGCTAAAGTGACATTATTACTATAATTTCACATATTAAACTCTCCAATTTTTTTTTCCTTGTCTTGAAGAATGCTTGAGTGATATATGCTTGATATGCTTGATGAATGATAAAATGCTTGAATGACTTCACCACCACAAGGGAGGAGAAAGTCGTGGGAAAAAAACAACAACACAGGAGGGAGGATAAGTTAAGGGAAGTCAAGAATGGGAGCTGTGCTGTGGCTCTAACAGTCATTCTAGTACATAGAGAACCAGAAAGGTGAAATAATTCAGAGGATGATTTAAAAAAAAAAAATGTAAGAGTAACAAACGTTATCCAATACTTTTTCATGTGAAATTGGGTTAGGATTAATTGGAGTGCAAAAAGGTAAAATGTGAATCAAATAGGAAAAAAAAGCTATAATGTAAGCATTCAACAGAATTCAGAACATGAAAAGTGCAAGCATGAGCATTGATCGTGTAAAACTAAGTACCTTTAGAATTTTTTTTAAGTCAGTGAATATAAATATAACTATATTATTTGGAAAATACTTGCTTGAAAAATGTTTCATGATCTGCCTAGATGTATATTTTTAATATTCATCACAAATTTAAATGTTTTATACCTCAAAACTGCAGGCATAACAGTCATTTGTTTTATAGCATCTTTTAGTAATATGTGACTTAAAACGTATAGATACTACTTTGATTGTAAAAGTATTGCCATACTGAATTGATTATTGCTTAGGACAATGTCCAGAAGTTTATTACACAAATCTTTACTGGTGATGTAGCAGTATTACCATTAGCCTATGAGTGGGTGACCCCATTCCTCTTGTGTACTCAAAATATAATATGAAGATGAAGGTATTGTGGGTTGTCTTAAGTTGAGCTTTACTGTGAGCATCTTACCAATGGTGGATTTAAATTGGTAATTATTCAGGTCTCTTGCATTTTGCTGTTTCCTTTCTTAGAAAGTTAGAATACTTTAACCTAATTAAAAGTAATTAGTATTGTTTTTCAACGTAAAATGGAATTAATACTGGTCTTTCCCTGTGTAGCAGATGGTATTTTAAATGTATTGTGCGATCTCATTTAAATTGTTCAAACTCAGTGCTTTTCCCCCCCATTTATCTTAATAATTGAAGAAACAGGATGATCAACTGACCAAGACCTACTGTTAACCCAGTCAAATAAAGAAGCAAATGAAGATTTTTCAGACATCTAAACCTAAAGCTAAAAGGTTGGTACATTTACTCCACCCTGTTTCATGCCCCACCCCCATTTCTCCTACCTCTACACTTAATAACAAGAGAATTAAACTAACAACAATTAATAGGATAGACTTTACAGTGGATAAAAGAAATTCTCTAAGCTAGATAGTTGTAAACTAGGGCTATATACAGAAAAGCCCCAGCCTACCTGAAATGCAGAGTTTTATACTGTGGCTCTTGAAGGAACTAAGCATGATGTGATGGTCAAGGTTAGAAAAAAAAAAAAAAACGGGGGTTAAATGAGAATGGGGTAAATAACTAAATTCCTACCCTACATGATTATCTTAAAAAGTCAGGCCATCAATCGAGTATAGTCACAATACTCTTAGCTCCTCCATGCCTCACTTTTACGCATATGCAAAAACTGAAAAGCTGAGCGTCCCCATGGTCAGCACCCCTTTAGCCACTGGTGAACCCCTTAACAGCTAAGGGAAGGACAGTGGCCCCAGATATGTGCAAGCAGGTTAGTGCAAGCCGGCACCCGTGGGAACGTGTGCCGAGCTGCAACCAGCGCTGACCTCCAGTGGTAGCCGCCATGGCAGAGACTCGGGAACACCTCCCCTTCTCTTCAGCCTGTACACTGGAGCCAGCTGTCAGGTTACTGAAGGGAATTCGCTTCCAGAGAATGGTAATTCTCTTGGCCTGGATATAGAGTGTTCAGTCTCAGGAGCGCAGTCATGGTCGGGATAATGCAGGGGTAACTCCTATCCATAACCACTTTTCTATGGAAGGATTTGCACTTCCATCCTCCCCAATAGAAATGAATGTAGATGGAAGAATGTGGAATGTTGGTGGCTAAAGGGTTTCTCCACTCCTCAAACATTTACTCTAGGATTTCTCTAAGGACAGAAGGCTCTAAAATGTTAGCCCTTGAGGGCCTAAGGAAGGCTGGAGTGCTGGTTTTCCCTTTTTATTTTTTTCCCTCCTTTTTGCATAGTAGACCTGGGGTAAATGCCAGAGGTAGTGGGTGGGTGTGTGAGAGAGGATTCACCAGAGACAATGTGGGAGCAGAACAGGCAAATCCACCGAAATACACTGCTGAGGGGGTCAGCTCCCTGGCGGGGGATCCAAGTTGAGCTTTAGTGGTGATAGCACTGAGACTTAACCCCTGGGCCTCGGGTGAGCCCCCTGGATTACTAACTTTTGTTAAGATGTTAAAGAATGTACTACTACCAGAAACTTAGCAGCTTTTTTTTATTTTATAAGTTTATTTTTACATCATTTTGTACATTTTTTCCCTTCTCAATTGTAATCCCCGCGGGCTTCCCAAAAATTTGATTTTTAAAGAGGATTTATATATTGAAGCATACAAGTACTGGAGTACAGGCCAGGGGTCCAGAGCAGGGGGTGGTGGAGAGGATTCACCAGAGACAGAGTTGGGAGCAGAATAGGCAAAACTACTGAAATACACTGCTGAGGGGATTGAACTGATGCTGCAGTGGTTGCACACAGCTGTGCAACCACAAAGCTGTGCACAAAGCTGTGCTTTAACCTATTGTGCCACCAAGGAGGGCCCCCAATTCATACTTGCTATATGCTACATTTCCCACCAAAAGAAAGTGGCTTCCATATCCCTAACATATTCAAATCTCCCCCCCCCCATCATTGACGTTACCCCTTTTGTTACAAATAAGCCTTCAAATAAGCCTGTACACAAGTTTCTTATATCCTAGAAAGCAAATCTGCCTTTAATTTTTTTAGTCAAACCTTTAAAAAGAAGTTGGATGTTTTTCTAAAAGGTTTTACCACTTTATACTTCTAAGCTAGCTATTAATCAGATCATTTGGTCAAAACTATTCAGAGATTGGAAGAAAACAGCTATGGTAAGTGTTGTGGGCCTTCCTGGAGGCACAACAGGTTAAAGCGCAGCACTATGAAACTGTCTGCAGCAACTCCTGCATAAGTCTGATCCCTGGCCAGGGAGGTGACCCACATGGCTCAGCAGACCTCACCTGTTTCACCTACTGCTCCCATCAGCAGTGTATTTTAGTAGTGTATTTCTGCCTGTTGTGCTCCCCACTCTGTCTCTGGTGAATCCTCTCACCCCTGCACCTCTGGCCTGTGCCCCAGTTCTGTATACATAAATAAACCTAAAAAAAAAAATGGAGATCTTTCAATCAAATCCTCTCACTTTGCTGGTTAGAAGCTCAAGCTGAGATGTGATTTGCCAAAGGTCATCATTCGTCTCTTTCTGGTATTTGAACAGATCTATCTCCCTACCCAGTCTGAACCATGCCCTCATTATGAAATCCTGTTTAACTAGGTATCACTTTTCTGAAACTTTCCCTTTTATGTCTGTCTGAACTCAGGCATAGTACTTTTTTTTTCTAGACTCCTAATTGTTTTCATAAAATTTTATTCCAGCACACATCATACTACATTAACAGTTTGTTTTCATATCCATTTTTTTCTTTTCCTTCTAAAGGATTGGAATTGTATTCCTTTCTACCTTATCCCTAGCCTGGCAGAGAACTGGTACTCAGTAATGTCGTAGACTGGGTTACTTGTAATGAACCATTGTGATCTGTGAAATAATCCCTGACTGCTATTTATAGGCCAGACCAAAATTTTCCAAGAAGTTTTTTGACAAAGTTTTGGAGGCAGGCCTTCCTGGTGGCACAGGGTTCAAGTCTCAGTGTTAACAAGCTCTCACCAGCCACTTTAGCAAGAGTTCAGGTCCCCAGCCAGGGAGCTGACCCTCAGGGCGCAGCAGACCTTTCCAATCTCACCCAGTGTTCCCCTCAGCAGTGTATTTCAGTAGATCTGCCTGTTCTGCTCCCCACTCTGTCTCTGGGGAATCCTTTCACCCTCACACCTCTGACCTAGACCCCAGTTCTTGTATGAATAAATAAATAAATAAAAATAAATCTTAAATAAAAAAGAAACCACCTATAAAATAATCAGGGATGCCGTCAACCCAGAGTACAAGTGAAGATCAGATGAGGCTAGGGAAAGAAAAAGAAAAAAGTCCTGCTCAATGGGAAAGGGCATTTTTGAAGTTTCTACCTCTCAAAGAAGTTTGGGTTTAATGAGGAAGCCTCGTCTCTTAGATGATTCTCTGATGAGATTTCTCTTGCCGAATTTTGGGAAGGGTCACGTGACCCTTTGTGTGCCTGTGGAGAGAGGGCACGAGGCAGTTCTCTGATGCCTTTAAAAAAACAAAATTTATACATACAGAACTGCAGTACAGTTCAGAGGTGCAGGGGGTGAGAGGATTCATCAAAGACAAAGTGGGGAGCAGAACAGGCAGATGTACTGAATTACACTGCTGGGGGGAGCAGAGGGCAGGTCAGGAGAGGTCTGTCGTGCCATGTGGGTCACCTCCCTCGCTGAGGATCGAACTCGTGCTGCAGTGGCTGGATAGAGTCTTAATGCTGTGCCTTTCTGATGTCTTATAAGGACATTAATCCTATCAATCTAGGGACCCACACTTATCAACTCAATTGCCTCCTGAAAGCCCCCTCTTTCCTACACTCCCACAAGGGGGTTAGAGTTTTAACATGAATTTGGGGTGACACAATTTAGTCCATGTCAGGTGATGATCTGGTTGATCTTTTGGCCGTTGTGTCCTTGGTCTGCTACAGGCACATCCCTCATACTGTGCAGTCTCTCTGCCTTCTGTCTTCATCACACCCAAGAGCTTATCCAAATTAGCCTCATTTCTCTGAGTCTACTGCCTGTAAGTGTAGTACTAATGTGCTAATAAGACATCAACTCTAGCTAACTCAAAAGGAAATAGAAATTTACTGATGCAGAAAGAGGCAGAGGTTATAGAGCCAGAGGCAATGCCCAAAATAATATAGAACTGGTCCTATGAGGATACAGCCCTTGCCCAGTGGTGAGGTATCCAGCCATCCTGTGGCACCCAAGCCAATGGTGGGTGCTGGACGCTGCCAACCATCACTCCCAAGAAGGTGCTCCTGGTCAGTGCTGGCACAGGCTGCCACTCCAGGTGGGGGCAGGTGTTTGGGGAACAGTGCCTGGCTCAGGTGTCTGAGCCCAGGCTACCAGGGAGGCTGGAAAAGTGAGTGTATAGTATTTTCAACTTTTACAGAGGGAAGTGGGTACAATCTCAAGACTGACAGTTTGGAGTGTTTCCCCAAACACCAAAGGCGTTCACATACTGTCAAAAAAACTATGATTACATTTTGCTATGCAGATGGCCTCCTGGGCTAGAATTGTGTGGGGTCGTAATGTAACTGAGCCCGTGCAAACGCTGCCCTGGTGAAGGAGGACTCGGTGAAGGAGGGCTAAGGAGCAGACGTGGGGAGAACACAGCTCAGTTTTCCTTCTGAGTTAGCTAGAGTTGACGTCTTATTAGCACATTAGTACTAGACTTACAGGCAGTAGACTCAGAGAAATTAGGCTAATTTGGATAAGCTCTTGGGCGTGATGAAGGCAGAAGGCAGAGAAACAGAACAAGTATTAGGGATGTGCCTGTAGCAGACCAAGGATACAACGGCCAGAGCTGGGAAGACCTGCAACGAGCGAGAACAGAAGTGCACACCTGTCTTCAGGCGCTGGTGGTAATTGGGGCTACCTCGGTGACAGCAGCTTGCTTGGGGGTAACGGCTATGAGCAGGTGAACCCTTACTATCAACAAGGCACTATGTGGTGGGCTTTCCAAACTTACTTCTTTCACCCACGTGATTATCTCTAGGCCTGTTATTCTGTAGGTGAGAAAACTGAGCTGTAGAAAGGCCCGGAAGATTCCCAGAAATTTATAATGCCGGCCAGGTCAGAATAGAGACAGCCCAGTGTTGACTACACTTCGCAGACCTCGCTCCCACTCAGCTTCCCACAGAGACTTACCAAGCAGAGAGAAGGGAGTGAGCAATCATTGTGTATGTGTTGGCCTCTGGTTTTTTATTTTATTTTATTTTTGCAGAGAAGAACTGGGGTGCAGGCCAGAGGTGTGGCGGTGGTGAGAGGACTCACCAGAGATACAGTGGGGAGTAGAACAGATGGATTGACAGAAATATGCTGCTGAGGGGAGCAGCAGGTGGGACAAGAGAGGTCTGATGCACCATGTGTGGGTCAGCTCCCCTCCTGGGGATTGAACTCAGGCCATGGCGGTTACAGCCTGATACTAAAACCCTACCACCAGGGAGGCCCAATAACTGCTTTTGACAAGATAATCTGGTGCTTGAGTAGATACTATTTTGTTTTGTATAAACTTTTTTTAAAAGATGTCTCTTTTATTTTAAACTTTACTCAGGTTCAGTTTACACACTATAAAAAGTACCCTCCCCTTTAAATGTACATTTCAATGATTTTTAGTAAAGGTCTGAGTTGTGCTTGCTCGCTGGTCCATGGTTGCCTAGTTGCCCCTGGTTCTGCTTTCACTGTGATCACTGTTCCTTGGTTGTGAACCTATTCACCTCTTCAATACCAGAGATGTTGTTTACCCCTAACTTCTTTAAGGAGAACTGGTTTTTTATCATCTGCTGTAGTGTTCTGTGAGCCACCTTCTTTCTGTGAGCAGCACCTTTCCCACCAATGCGCGCTTGTGCCTTGGTTCATGATAGTTTCTTTCATCTTGTTGGAGTGGGAAAGGGGCCGTGCAGGGGACTGGGGTTGGTGCTCGGGGGGTCTCAGACAGACCAGCTGAGATTAGGTGCACACACGCCCGGATGCAAGATGGCAGCTAGAGCTCCAGGAAGCTTTTTTTTTTTTTTAATTACAAAAGTTTATTTTTACATCATTTTGTACATTTTTTTTCCATCTCAATTGTAATCCCCGCGGGTTTCCCATCACCAAGTCACCCGTGTGCCATCACCATAATCCCGTGCATTTCTCTCTGCCCCCCCCCCGTTTTTGGTCCCATTCCCCACTCCGCCCCCACAGAATGTCTCTGGTATATGGTTGTTCATTATTCTTGTTATTTTCTCGCCTGGTCGATTATACTCCTGCTATGAGTGAAACCATCCGGTATTTTTCTTTCTCTTTCTGGCTTATCTCACTAAGCATGATCTTTTCCAGCTCCATCCAAGTTGCTGCCAAAGACATGTGTTTCTCTTTTTTGGTTGCTGAGTAATATTCCATTGTATATATGTACCACATCTTTCTAATCCAGTCATCTACTTTTGGGCATTTGGGCTGCTTCCAGGAAGCTAATTTTAATATGATTTCCTAAGTAGGAAAATACTCTGATCTCCTTCACAAAACCATCTAGTTTCAGCTGAATGAAGAAGGCCTGCGTGCCGTGCTGGGCTGGTACCCTGTAGTGGGGGTGGGGTGCTTCCCAGCCCCTGGAGCTCCTGGCCCAGCTTTTCTCCAGGCCATGTAGAGAATCCCAGAGAAATGGGAAGAGGCCTTTCTCAGCAGACCCAGATTTAGCTTTCTGAATTCTGTGTGTGTTTTTTTTTTTTTTAAAGATTTATTTATTTGTGCATACAGAACTGGGATACAGGCCAGAGGCTAAGGGGCGAGAGGCTTCACCAGAGACAGTGGGGAGCAGAACAGGCAGATCGACAAAGTACACTGCTGAGGGGAGCAGCGGGCGGGTCAGCAGAGGTCTGCCACGCCATGTGGTCACCTCCGGGGCAGGCGGGAATCGAACTCATGCGGAAGCGGCTTTAGATTCTCAGTGCTGTGCTTTAACCCGCTGCGCCACCAGGGAGGGCCCTGTGTTATTTTTTTTTTTTAATTAAAAAGTTTATTTTTACATCATTTTGCACATTTTTTTTTCATCTCAATTGTAATCCCCGAATTCTGTGTTATTTTTCAGGCCCATGTCTTCCACAGCCTGCTTGCTACCATTTGTTTGACATTGTGAGGTGCACAACCCAGGGCTTCTAGTCTTCCTTGCTGAATTTTCAGAGCTAATATTTCTCATGCATCTGAGTAATCATTGCTCACGAGTCAGCTTTCAGACAAAGCAGTGATCCTACTTGCAATGCTGGTCCTTCCTGGACCTCTGTCCTAGCCATCACTGGTGAACAACTGTAATGATAAGCACAAGGCTATTAACAAGGAAGTGAACTCACTCAGGCAGACATCTTTCAAATCTGCTCATTTCCACTTTCAGAAAACTGATCTCAAAGCCAGACGCGAAGCCCCAAGGTCACGACAGTGCCTTTAACCTCCCTTTTCACTGTATGAGTAGGTAATTCTGACCTTCAAAACATAATGCCAGAACGATCAGTAAGATAGATAACTGGCCCGAGCTGCTTTACCTTTTGTGCTGCCATTGAGGTGAAAAGGTGAATTAGCAGGAGACTGGATGTGACGTCATACTCGAGTTTATAAAATCTCTGTGACATTTTCCTCTGAATCAGTTCTGCAGATGCGAGGCCTGCTTTACTGCATGGTGTCGTGGATGTCTTGTGATCGGTTAGGGCTCCCTATTGCATGCGTGTGAGGAATGGGATTGGCCTAGTTTGCTAGTTTTGACCCAGGACTTCTGAAGAGGTAAGCCTTGGTCTCCATCATTATAAGCTTATATTGACAGGCCAAACACCAGAATGGTGAAAAATAGAGACTCTGGCCTGTTATACTACATTTTAATTGTTTTTAGATTTATGTTACTTATGCATTCAAGAGCTGGGGTGTAGGCCAGAGGTGTGGGTGTGTATGTGTGAGAGGCAGGATTCACCAGAGGTAGAGTGGGGAGCAGAACAGGTGAATCTACTGAAAAACACTGCTGAGGGGAGCAGCAGGTGAGACAGGAGAGGTCTGCTGTGCCATGTGGGTCAGCTCCCCGACGGGTATAGAGCTCTTGCTCAGTGGCTGGTTATAGCTTGATAGTGCTGAGACTTAGCCCTCTGCACCACCAGGGAGGCCCCCCACACTACCTTTTTAAGTCTCCGTAAAATGGTCACAAGTGTAGGATAAGTGAATTGGTCGGGCTTGTATGGTTCTGGTCCATATGGCTCTCACCTGGGCCCTGAATGCAGACGGTCCTTGGGAGGGTGGGCCTTGGGCACGCATGCCTGATCACAGACACCTGGAGTGCGGTGTGGGCATGCGCAGGGTGCACACCTGGGCCTGGGGGCTATAAGGCGGCGTCAAGCTGCAGGTGGCTGCAGTGGAGAATGACTGTGAGCGGAGGAAACCAAAGGAGAAGGCCAAAGAGAGTGCGGCTTCTCTGGGGGTGGGAGGCCTATGGGCCTCCTCGCCCCCGCCCCCTGCCTTGGCAGCCTGTGGGCTTGCCTCCCATTAAGGCCCGAAAAGCCACTGACGGCTCCGGACTCTCCTTTACCTGTCACCAGAATGGAGAACCTGCCCTGCGCCTGCTTGCACTGCACAACTCAGGTAATTTTAGGGTTACCAGCCTCTTTATTTTTTTTAAGATTATTTATGCATACAAGAACTGAGGGTTGGTCAGAGGTGTGGAGGAGGTGAGGTTTCACCAGAGTGAAGCAGAACAAGCAGACTGACTGAAGTACACTGCTGAGGGGAGCAGTGGGTTAGACAGATGGCTTCATAGCACTGAGACTCAAACCTTTGTGCCATGAGGGAGGCCCCAGCCAGCCTCTGTCTTTCAGTTCAGCCCTCAGGCCAAAGGGGCATGTTTCCCTTCTGTCGCTGCTGCAGACCCTTGTCTTTGAGTGTACAGTGCACTAAGCAGAGGAGACCAGACATGAAACGGCCACAATGTCCTTGAAGAAAAGGATTTCAGGAGTGTTTGGGGTAGGCGTGTAGGGGACAAGTGGGTAATCTCTTCTTTAAAAGGACCAGAAAACTGAAGTGGTTTTTTTCAGGGACCCTTGAAGTTTGTAGAAAATTTGCTTCTTGGAGAAGCCTACCCAAGCCCTAGAGTTAGTCTGTCTAAAGGAAGCCACAGGAATTAATACACTCCGAGTTTGTGCTTGGGGGTGGGATGGCCTTCTAGGCTGTCTGAGGAGGCAGCTTGCTCAGCCCACAAGCATGTTTACAAGGGTTCACACAACTGCATTTCTCTAAACAGGTTTTTCCACTGTTACATCAGGGCACTGAAGTCAATGCATCATCAGGAATAGTCTCAGCTGCCAGTGTTGTGCTATTTGCTTTATGAGTCTTTTTTTTTTTTTTTAAGATTTATGATTACAGAATGGGGGTACAAGCTAGAGGTGTGGGGGGTGAAAGGATTCACCAGAAACAGAGTAGGGAGCAGTGGAGGACTGATTGAAATACACTGCTGAGGGGACAGCAGGTGGGTCAGGAGCGATCTGCCTCGGCATGTGGGTCACCTCCTTGGCCAGGGATGGAACTTTGTGTTGCAGTGGCTGCCAATAGCTTCTTAGTGCTGTGCTTTGACCTGATGTGCCACCAGGGAGGGTCCCTATGTTATGAGTCCTTCTAAGTCATCAACCTTAAGGCTTTGAATGTCAGTCCCAGGCATTGTGCCTGGTCTGTGCAGACTAGATACATGCAGTGAAAACAAATGGCTATTCCCTACCCGCAGATGTTCTGACTTCCACAGATCTGGACCTTACTTATGGCCCAGCCTGTGTTACTGATCTTTCAAGTTTCTCCTGAAAGAATGGAGACTGTGCTATTTCCTAAGAGGACTGGATGTTTTTCAGAACATTTTTTTAAAATTCATGGATAAAAGAGTTGGGCTGTAGGCCAGAGGTGTTGGGGTACAGGATTCGGGGTGGGGGGAGTGGTGATGAGAAGATTCACCAGAGACAGTGGGGAGCAGAACATGTGGACTTGCTGAAATGCACTGCTGAGGGGTGCAGTGGGTGGGTGTGGAGAGGCCTGCCATGCCTCTCCTGTGGGTCAGCTCCTGAGCTGGGGGTAGAAGTTGTGCTGCAGTGGCTGTTTCATAAGTGCTGCTACTTAACCCCTTGTGCCACCATGGAGGGCCCATAGAGGGCCCAGAGTGCTTGTTACTCATTTATTTATTTATTTTGCTAGAGAACAGGGTAATGAATGAGGTGCCTTGAGTTGGCCACCAGAGTTGATGTATTGATGTTATTTGAGAAACATTCCCAAACTGAAGTCCTGATAACCAGCATGGCTCAGGTTCCTTAGAGTTGGGAACCTGTACATGTTTCTGTTGTAATTTTTAATGTTTTATTTTTTAAATATATGCGCACAAGAACTGGGGTGTAGGCCAGAGAGGTATGTGTGTGGGTGGGGTGTGATGAGAGGAGTCACCAGAGACAGCGTGGAGGGCAGAAAGGGTGGGTCTATTGAAATAATACTGCTGAGGGGAGCAGTGGGTGAGACGGGTCTGCTGTGCCATGTGGGTCAGCTCCCTGGCTAGTGATGAACTTGTGACGATAATAGTGCTGAGACTTAAACACCAACCGCCCTCCACTCCCGCTCGGTCTCTGCTGTTGTACTTTGAAAGAAGACACATCACGGGGAAGGTTTTCTCTTATGGGAATTAAAAATGTTAAGTGGTGGACAGGCTGAGGAGCGTGTGATCATGCACACTCATCCCCACGTGTACATTGCTGTCTTGTAGGCAACACTGTCACTGGCTGTTTACTACTATTAGGCTGCAAAGCTTGCAGGCGATGGGAATTCACTGGCTTTCAATGGTTTCGATTGGGTTTATTCATGATAGTGAAGACACAGGTGTTGACAATTTAAGCACCCAGATGCTGAGTGTTAAATCCATTAAGGGTAAATTAGAGCCAGGAATGACAGTTTTTCATCCTGTTTGCCTCTTATTGATTGCAGATACATTATGAATGTTTGCTCTCCAAGAACTAGCTGATAAACTAAATATACATGTCCCAAATTTGTGATAAGTAGATGTATGAGTATGACTAAAGGCTACTCTTGTTTTAAAAATCTTAAAAAGCTTCCCAATAGATACTGCCATCTATGGTCGCCCCTCCATGACTGTGAGCCAGACTCGGGTATGTACCAGGAAGCAAGAAGGTGGCATCTGCTTCCTTACGAGGATACACAGACCCCAGATATAAACAGAAAATATGCGAAGACATTTTATCAGCTTGTGACATACCAGGGGTACATGAATATTCAGGGCTCCACACTATTATATAATGCTGCATTTCTTAGTTTTATTTGAAACAATGCATATTTTTAGCATTTTATCGTAGGATTTTACACTTGTCATTTACACAAATTACAAGATTCTGCTTCAAGTTTAAAAAAAATTTTTTTAAAAATTCAGCCCATGTGCAGCACAAGAATATGCAAAACTACTTTACATTATACACACTTTTTATCAAAGGAGATACAAAATTCTGGCTTGTAGTTTTAGACAAATACAAGAAGCTTCAAACTAGACAAAGGGTTAACAATTAATTCTCAAATATAAGTCTGCACTTTGTGTTGTAGTTCTCTGAGATGTGAGTACCAAATCCTTAGGGAATCTGTTTTCCTTTTACAAAGGAAAACTGACACATTTCCCTTGAGCAAGTCCCTCCCCATCAGCTTTATCCATCACCTACTCTCCCTTCCCTTAGTGCCAGACACTTGCGTCAGGTAACAAAACCAATGGGGGGGGCGAAAGGACCAGATTCTTTACGCAAACTCCTCTCCTGCAAAAATCTAAGCCTTAAACCAAAGCAAATATTTCTGCAACATTATGTTAAAATATGACAATACAGGTGATCTAGTGAGCTGTGAGGCTAATGCTGAAGACGCAAAAGGAAGGTTCCTACCAAGTGTGCTTTTGTCGGTGACAAAGTGGTGGCCTTAAGAATCAAGCTGTCTGATGCTAAGAGAACTTTAAAGTCCATCTAAGTAGATTAGGCCCACTGATTCCTGAGGGACTTTTCTGATGCTTCTGCATAGATTTTTTTTCTTTAGCAAGTTGGAGGCAATATTTTATACTTTCCTTCCGAAGGAATGCAGGAGGCAATAAGAGGGCTTTTTCTACCCTTTTAAAAGATACTGTTTTCTATTAATGGGAGTCACTGTTCCCTATTATCCAATGTATAAATGTGTGTATGTGTGTATTTTAAAGAATTACCCATGTTTCACTCAGAATCATTAACAGTCAACTCTTTATTATCTATGAGAATGTAAGTGACATTTACTACCTACCAGCAAATTTCAATCTTAATTAACTGTTTTTTTTTTTTTTTTTTAAAGATTTACTTATGCATCTAAGAGCTAGGGTATAGGCCAGAAGTGGGGGATGAGGTGGGGTAGAGTGGGATGTTGAGAGGATTCACCAGAGACAGTGGGGAGAACAGGCGAGACAGGAGAGGGCTGCTTGTGCCTGCGGTTAGCTTCATAGTGCTGATGCTTAGCCCCTGTGCCACCATGGCACAATTGTTCTTTTTGACCCAGCGTCCTTGCACTGTTCCATCTCTATAGACTAAAGCCTAACAAGACATAACACAAAACCTCTACATGCTCTGACAGACACTAGGCGTATGTCAGGAAATGGAGTGGGCACATTCTGCTAGGGCTTTAGGAAAGGACCTAAACTGGAGAGTGGAGGCAGGTTACAAGTGAGTGTTGAGGAAGGGCCCCCCCCCCCCGCCCTAGCTCCTGTAGTCTGCCTTTATCACATTTATGATGACCACAAAATTAACAACTCGAGGCAGTCACTATTTTATAGATAATGGAGAGTTGACTGTAATCATGTTCTCTTTATGACTTTAGCCCTTTCACATAAAAAATTCACAACATGATGAAGATTAAAAAAGACTACCATATGACATCTATAAGCATTTATTTTATGCAAAAAACTTAAATATGATTATGTGCACACCAACAGTGTACACACTGCCTATGCTGAACAATGCCAAGAAACAATATATTGTTGCAACAGTTGTCTTCTAAAATAAACAGAAAAACTGAGCCCAGACTGGCAGACAAAAGCAAAACACTTATTTTTCCAATAGCACAATGCTGAAAATTGGTAGCAACCCTAACACCTCCAACTTTCCTCACAAAGCTGCCGAACTCCAACTATTTAAAAAAATTGACTTTTTTTTTTACATCAATAATAAAAATCTGGTGACAAACATTATAAAACCAAATGCTGGACAGTCTTTGCTCCTTTAAAATTCCAAATATTCCAACATAATCACAGGAGTAAAGACCATTTTAAAGTGATATGCTTTATGAAACAATAATATGTACATTTATTGCAAATTATATTAACTAAAATGGAGGGGAAATCAAAATATGAAGTGATATGAAATCAATAATAATTTTAATTATCTTCTCACTCTGATAAAAATCAGAAAGCGACATTTATAAAATTGCCACCACGTCACTTTTCATAGCAGGGAACTGAAATCTGTACATCTCATTTTTGCAGAAAAGTAGGCAGGCAGAAAGAATTATACATAAAAGTTTCCAAAAGGAAAAACAAAGAAATATTTAATCTGATCTCTTTTCTTCTAAAAAATTAATTCAGTAGACTTCTATTTTTTCTTGTGTAACACGGGAATTCCTGGCTCTAAAACTGATGATTTTTTTCAATGTCAGTGTAAGGACATCCTGTTACTTTCTTAAAAATTAAAAACTGCAGCATGGAAATTAATGGTGTATTATGCCTTTCAACTCCAGATATGCAGAACTGGAACCAAGTGTTAAGCAATTTGCTTAATTATTGACTTTTCAGAAGAAAAGTCTGGAAGGGGGGAAGGTAGAACAGAGTTGCTTTTAGCCTCTCTCGAGAGTTTCTGCTGTACATTTCCATCAAAGGACTTGTGGTCACGTGGAAAGGAAGTATAGTTTCTTTCAGTTTTCAAGGCAGAAAGTGTGTAGTCTGAAGTTAACTTCATTTCCTGTTCAGGGACGTTTTGAATCCAAGGTTTTGCAGAAGCTGGAGTCTGCTTCTGTTTGGCCTTCATTTTCTCCCTTTGCAAATGATTTTTCTTTTTACCTTGGAGATAGGAGCAGAAGGAAGCAAGATTAGAAAAGTTGTAAACAGGAAAATTAAACAAACCAGTATTTCATTTCTAGTTATTCTCTAAAATCTTACAGTACTTCCAATTTTTATCTGTGATTTTACTAGGCTTAAGGAATCTTTCCCTAAACTATCTAAAAACATAATACCACTGAAATTTTTATTTTTAATTGTTATGAATTGCCACCCAATCTGCTTACAACATTAAAGCTATTTATATGAAATTGTTTTTATTAATTCTTTCAAAGTGATATTATGGAAGAATTATGAGACACTATAGCAAAATGAATTCATAAGCAGCAAAAGAGGTTCTGACTGCTGATATGGGCAAACATTTATTTTAGCATATTAAAAAAAAAAAAATCCAGGAGGAAAAGTTAGTTTAATACTGTTAAAAAGTTAAGAGAAATCCTCCACTCTTCCTATTTCCCTAGGGAAATTCTGATCACTGGCACTATGAGGGGGTGGGATAATAATGGCCTTTTTCTCTTACTTAACTCCTGTCTAGCAGCTGCAAGAATTTCTTCTACCAGGTCGAGGGGAAGACCCACGCATAGCTTCCCCCTAGACTTGTTCAAGCCTGGGGAAAGGCCTTAGTGGTCACCAGGGCTGTATCATTCCACACGTTATTCAGACATAGCAGTCTTAAGACTGTGTCTCTTCAAGTTCCAAACTTGGAAGAAAGATAAGTAAGTTTACTTATATTCCCCAAACCATCACTGCACATACATTTTATAATGATAAAAGTGCCAAAGAACAAGTCAGGTAATTACGATTCTCACAGACTATTGCTATAACATACAAATTTAATAAGATATCAAAGGATCTGCTACAGGCTGCCTGCTGCACCTTCAGGAAGCTTCCCTTTACTAGATCTGAGTCCTCAGTATCTTCCTGGCTGTGCTCACAGACTTTTAAACGATCCAGATCACTGGAAGAATTTCCTGGACTTGATTCTATGTCCCAAAGTGAATCGCCATCACTTCCGAGCACTTGACTTCTGAAAAATTTCATATTATTTTGATAAAAATTCACTTGTTACTAATAATATTCACATCAATCTAACACATGGTAGTTTAACATATGAAGATACCCATATGGGTTACTTTAAGATATGAACCCACCTAAACTTTATGCTTTAAAAAAAAAAATCCCAAGATTCTTCAATACTCACTAAGCATATTAAAGCAAAACACATTATCTGAAGATGGGAAAATTATAGTTGATTACCCTATAGATAATTTCTTTAATTTACAGTTTCCCCAGAAGACCCAAGTTTATGGATTCTTTCTCCATAGGTGCTTATTGATAATCTTTTTTTGGAAGAATTTGGCCTTAAATATAAGCAAAACATATTCAGAATTAGCAGACCTGTGAAGACGTTTTCTTCGAAAATTTGAAATTGTTTTGCCATTTGGATAAAGCTCAAAATGAGAAGAAAATAAATTATTTTTTGGGAAAGATAATCACCCTGCACCTAAAACCTAGGAAGCCAACATCAACTACCCAGCTGCTCATTGTTTCCTGATATAATATGCAAGCAGCTGTTTTTTAAAAATACATTTAGTTAAATGTACAAATTAAGATACTCAGCATCAACTTCCAAGTTAAGTAAAATCTGCCAGTAAATTTTTGTACATACTTTCCACATTTTAGTGGGATAATGTATTCACCCCGATTTGTGAATAATTTATATATAAAAGTTGTTATCATAGTTAAAATTAATTACTCCTGACCATACGTTGAGAAAAACCTAGTAAATGCCTAAAAGGCATTCTGGAAGGGTTAGTGCTTGCTACACATTTGGGCTCCAGAGGCTGTCAGGTATCAAGAGTTGGAGTTCTACCTAACGTGGCTAAGGTTAAACAAGGTAACAAGTATAAAGCATCTAGACTCAAACTATAGCTCAAAAATGTTTTCTGCTGTTTAAATAAAGTTATCATAAAATATTAATAACGCCATATTCCAGAGGTGGAGTTAGCACAAGGTAAAGCCCAGCTACCTTGAGGAGATCCTATTCTCAGGTCAACAAAAGATTACATGGAGTAAAGATTAGGACAAGATCTGGAGAACTTTTTCAGATGATACTGTGGAGACAGATAAATCAGAGCAGGAACTGACCATAAGTAAGAAATAAGAAATTTAGCAAAGTTAACAGGTATGAAGAATAAGGCAACATAGGGCCTCCCTGGTGGTCTAAGGGTTAAGTCTCAGACCCTGATAGTGATATTGCCTTGACAGTCTGTGTTCAATCCCCAGCCATGGATCTGATCCACATGACCCAATAGACCTAACTACCAAATGGACTGGCATGATCCCCTCAGCAGTGTATTTCAGGAAATCTGCCTGTTTTGCTCCCCACTATGTCTCTGGTGAGTCCTTTCACTGCCCCCAACCCCTATACCTATATTCTTAATTACTGGCTGCTTCATTTATTTTGTTTGCCATTTTCAAGAACATGTGATCCCTTGGTTCTTTGATGTTAAAATACAGGAACTTTTGTTTGCATACTCTCTAAAAGAGGTTAAAAGATAATATAGCTGGTCTGTTTGGTTTAACCTGTTACTTAAAAATAGTTTTTTACTTGTTACAAAATTTAACTTTTGCAAATATATTCTATTTTATGGAAACTACCAAATATATAAACTAGTCATTTAAAAATATATAATTTTAAAGATTTATTATTTACGCATATAGAACTGGGGGTCAGAGGTGCAGGGGTGGTGAGAGGCTTCACTAGAGACAGAGTGGGGAGCAAAACAGGCAGATTGAAAAAGTGCACTGCTGAGGGGAGCAGCGGGTGGGTTAGGAGAGGTCTCTGGTGCCATGTGGGTCACCTCTGGGGCGGGGATCAAACTCATGCTCAAGTGGCTTTAGCTTCTTAGAGCAGTGCTTTAACCAGCTGTGCCACCAGGGAGAGCCCTAAAATTCTTTTTTTTAAAGTTTCTGGTGCCTGTAGAATTGAAGATTTTATCTTAAAGGTAATACTGTATAGCAGTAACAAACCTGGAGTGACACTGATTGATTAAGTCCTGGCCTGACTAGTTGCACAAACAAAGGGAATATAAGCTACATATAGACATGTCTGGGTTTCTTGGTCTCTTTGTAAGCTGGGAGTGAAAGAATCACTTAATTCCATAAAGCTGTCTTAAAAATCTAATGGACAACAAAGGCTTAAAACTGAGTGTAGCCCATAATAACCACGATATTAGTGTTAACTATTTTTTATGTAGTGATTTTTTTATCGTAATAAAATATGCAACATTAAACTGACCACTTTAACCATTTTTAAATACTCAGTTCAGTGGCATTAAGTACATTCACATTGTTGTGCAATTACTGTAACTCAACTCTAGATGATTTTTACTTTCCCAAAATGAAGCTAATTAAGCATTAGTGTCTAGTCCCTCCTTTCCCTGGCTGGGGACTGAACTCGTGCTGCAGTGGCTGCAGATAGCTTCATAGCGCTGTGCTTTAACCTGTTGCGCCACCAGGGAGGGCCTGGCAACCCCGATTCTATGTCCTACTGCTATGAATCTGATTAATCTAGATTCCTCATAGAGTGGAATCATCCAGTATTTGTCGTTTGGGGTCTGAATTATTTCAATGAGCATATCTGTAAGGCTCATTCATATTGTAGTATCAGATTTCATTCTGTTTTATGTGATAATTAAAAAAAAATGTTTAAAATGAAATGAGAAGTACAAGGCACAATCCCGATGCAGCTATAGTGTTTCCAGTTCTATGCAGTCGTTATCATGAGCAATGTAATGTTTCTGGAGTAAATCAGGTTTCCTGACCAGTACAACAGGATTCTAAGCCTATGTCACATGCTAGAATTTAAGGGCAGTTTTGTATATTAAGGTTAGGAGAGAATGGAAAAGACAAAAGCAAGCTTGGGGTGTTTTGGAATGTACATCTATGTTTTGTTTCTGAGGAATTATAGCCAGTGCTCCAGCATACACTTCTGAAGTGTACAAACATTGGCTCTATTTTACGGAATTAACAGTACCAGGTACTCGTGAACATCTAATGTAATCATCTAACTTCACTGACAGTATAAAACTGAGAGTTCAGTGTTTTGGATAACACATTGTCCACTGATCCACTGACTAGCATACTTAGGACTTCTAAGGTGCTTTTTCACCGTTAAGAGACATTTTAAGATGACAATTCTATTTTTAATTAAAACCAGTCTTAGGCACGTAAGGAGCTGAAAGTAGAGCAATGGGTTTTAGAATGCTCTAATTCAGCGAAGAGGTCTGGCTGACAAGTATGCACCTGCATATTCTGATAAGATGACAAAAGGATAGCTAAGGTAGGTCATGTGGGTTAGGTGGCCTGATTGATGGTCAGGACTAGTATGTGGGTGAGGAATGGCGAGAGAAGAAGTGTACAAGTCTTTTAGAAAAACTGGACAATTCCCAAGGCAACTGTTTAGAGTTCTGTGTAATTGAAAAGTGCAGTAAGGGATAAAACACCTAGAATTCAAAACAATAATTATTATAATTACTGCCCATTTGTTCTGTGCAAGGGAACTTAAAAACGTTTTATTTACTGACCCATCTAATTTTTAGAAGAATCCTTTGAGGAAGGTATTATCACACTGTCTTACTGATGAAGAAAAGGAGACAGAGGTTAAATGCATTGTTACAGGTTGGAGATCTAGGTTTGAGAAGAAAAGTAATAAATTTCTCTCTCACACTGGCTTTCTTTACTACCTCTATTAGTTATAAAACTTGTAGTGAGTTAATCAGGTTTGAGTCTGCATCTGCTACAATGAGATGTTGTAAGAGGACCCAGAGACAGATTTCATTAATGGTTAATTAAAGAAATGTACTTACAAACACATTTGCTTCAGCAATACTTTATAGCAATACTGAAGCATAATGGTGGAGATAAACTAAGATGATCAAAGATGGCTTTTTGCTACAAGGAACTCAGAAGTTCTCAATCTAATTTAGGGGTAGATGAGTTAGGAGTAAGTCTGCAAGGAAAAAAAAGGGGGTGTGGCTAAATTTCTACTGTAAGGCACACATGAAAGTAGTTAACTTCTAGATCTTCAGCTGAGACCTCAGTTATGGTGTGCAAAATCTGACATCCTAAGCCTAAGAGTATGATAGCAGTGAATGGCTCTCAGATTGATTCATTGGGGAGAGAGAGTATTAGAGTTAATCGTAACAAGGAGGTAAGAGGAGAATATAGCTGTTCATTCTTAGGACTTCTACCTTCTCCACAGTGGGACCTTTGTGTTCAAAAGTAATCCTTTCTATTAAGTAAACCCCAGGCCATCTTGTGAAGGTTACCATGCAAAAGATGCCATTACTCTTGCTAATAAAGAGAAATATTCAAATACTATATCCTAATTAAGAATTAACCAACACAGAAGAGATCTCTCTTTAGTTGGTGTCTTACATAGGTACGAGCTAAAAGCAAACCACTATAATCTCCTTGAGAAAACCAAGAGTCATTTTCATTCTGAAAGGCTTAGGTGTTTGGTACACATTAGAAATAAAACAGAACGCTTAAATTTTAAGTCTGGAAAACAATGTACATTACCTTTGTAGGTCAATCTGTCTCTCTGCTGGCGCTGCCTTTTTGGCTACATCTTGCAGTTTGGGTGCTTTGGCATTACCTGCTTCCAAGCCGCCAGGGCTCTCCTGACTGACTGCAGCTCTCTTTCTTCCCTTGCTAAGAGGTTTACTTATATCATCGTTTTTGGTTGCATTGCCCTGAGATTCAGACTTGGGTCGACGCCCTCTCCTGGGTTTTGAAGGGGTGGGTGGTCCTGATTCATCTGCCTTCTCATCTGTTTCCTGTTGGATGTTCTCTGTGCCAGCTGCTGTTACTGTTCTTTTCTTTCCTCGGTCACTGCTGATGTTGCCCTGGGTAGCCTGATCAGAATTAATCTCCTAGAAGAGTACAAAACAGCTTAAATACAAACATCTATACTATAAAAAGGATCTTGAAGTATCTTAAAGGAGTTGGGATTCCAGGGCTTCTGGCTAACTGTGTATATGCCACGTCAAGTGTGAACTGAGGACTGGGACGGTGTGCAGCAGGTACCCCTGTGGCTGGCTCACACAATGCACACAAGTGCTTACTAATATCAGTAACGGGCAGTTTACATACAAGAGAGAAACACCTCCCCCCCCCGTGGTGCAGGGGTTAAGTCTCAGCACTATGACGCTGTGGCAGCCACTGCAGCATGAGTCTGACCTCTGGCCAGGGAGATGACCCACATGGCACAGCAGACCTCTCCTGTCTCTCCCACTGCTCTTCTAGGAAGTGTGTTTCAGTCAGTCCACTTGTTCTGTTCCCCAGTCTCTGGTGAATCCTGTCACACCCGCCACCCAGTCTTGTATGCATAACAAAATAAAATAAATCTTAAAAAAAAACCTATCTCAGTTCTATCATACTCATTTCAAATGAAAAGATGCTTTACATTGATGGTATTCCTTAAATTTATCACTTTTCAAAGTCATTTTCATGATTTAATATGCCGTTTTTTTCCTATTGTACATCGAGCCATAATAATCTTTGTAAGTTCTGTGACATAAGTTCTCACACTACTCATGCATTCATTCTTTCTCTTTATCTTAGTCTACTGCAGCAATAATTAACCCATTTTTTTGTGAACATTTTCTTTTTATCTCCTAGATTAGTACATGTTTTATATATAGTCATTTACTATACAATGTTCAAAGTAATAAAATTTCACCTTTAACAGCCATAATGGATTTCGGAGGGAACAGTTTTCAGAATTTCATTGACCTTTAAATTAATTATGTTTAGGAATTACACTTTTACTCGTAATTTTAATCAAAGGGAAATGAACACTACTATCATCCAAAATATTACTTTAAAAAAAAATTATTGCATTGAAGAACTTGGGAATAGGCCAGGTGTGGGGGGCTGAGAGGATCCACCAGAGAGAGAGAGAGAGTGGGAAGCAGAACTGAAATATAGTGCTGAGGGGAGCTGTGGGCGAAACCAGCGAGGTCTGCTGCGCCCTGTGGGTCAGTCAGCCCCTGGTGGCAACTGCCCTCAGGCTGTAGCAGTGATAGCTCTGAGACTTAGCCCTGTGCCACCAGAGAGGTCCTGCATTATCTTTTCAATTAATTAAGTTTTATTTTCTTAAGAAAATATTTTCAAATGACTGGGGGGAAAAATACCACAAATCTTTCATGTTTTAAGGCATTACTTAAATTACCCATTTCCATGAATTTTCACTTTGAGAAAATTAAAAAAATCAGAATTTCTTTAATGCTAATCCTCATTTTAAGAATGTGGATAATGCACAAACGAGCAAGAATACAGTAGTCCAAAAGAGTTAAACTATGAAAACAATTCACAACCAAAGGTGAGATGTGCAGATACTTGGATGTCACAGCGGAAGTGTCAGCAATGTAGAACGCAGCTCCGGAAGCCCTAGTGCAGGGCTCCCTGGCAGCACAGGGCTCACCCAGCGCCAGCCAGCCCTAGTCACTGTGGCAGAGTTGGATCCCCAGTCTGCTCTGCTCCCTCGTCTTCTCTGGTGAATCCTCTCAATGAGCCCTGCACGTCTGGCCTAATTCCGTTCTTGTATACATTTAAACAAAAGCCCAAATACATTTTTTTTTTCCACATTCATTTTAAAAGTTCACCTCTAACTTAAAAAAAGAAAAGAAAGAAAAAGCAGCCCCCTCGCCCCTCCCCGCACAGCGGGTTAAAGTGCAGCACTATGAAGCTGGCCAGAGTCGCTTCAGTACAAGTTCAGTCTCAGCAGGGAGGTGCCCCAGAGAGTGCAGCAGACCTCTCCCATCTCACCTGTTACTCCCCTCAGCAGCGTGCTTCATCAATCTACTTGTTCTCTTTCCACTCTGTCTCAGGTGAATCCTCTCACTGCCCCTGCACCTCTAGACTATATCCCAGTTCGGTATGCATAAATAAATAAATTTTTTTTTTATTTATTTATTTATTCATACAGAACTGGGGTACAGGCCAGAGGCTCAGGGGCGGTGAGAGGCTTCACCAGAGACAGAGTGGGGAACAGAACAGGCAGATGGACGAAGTACACTGCTGAGGGGAGCAGCGGGCGGGCCAGGAGAGGTCTGGCTCGCCATGTGGTCTCCTCCGGGGCAGGAGGCAGGCGGGAATCGAACTCATGCGGAAGTGGCTTCAGATTCTCAGTGCTGCGCTTTAACCCGCTGCGCCACCAGGGAGGGCCAATAAATAAATTTTTAAAAAAGCAATAGATAACAAAATAGAGTGCTGATCCTTGTCAAAAGTAAATGAACTTAAAAGATATCAAAATCTTTCACTTCCTATTTTCAAGGTGTCAGGTGGGAGCGTTTGAGAATGGAGTGTGTGGCAGGATCATTTGAGAGAGCAGCACAGTAAGTGTAGCTAAGCGGCATACATGCTTATGTAATAAGCAGCATCTATTCACCCATGGACTATGGCTTCTTACCCCACTATGCAATTACAACATATGAATTTTTATGGGAGAAATCCACTTGCTAAATTTAAAATTTTACCTTATTTTTTACCGGGTCTATATTTTTTACAGGAGTGACGGAAATAATTCTCACAGGGTTTTCTTCATTTTCACTAACTCCAGTTTCTGCTGCCTCTGAACTCTGTTCCCTGTTGAAGCAAAATAAGTCAATGATTCCTTCAGCACATGAAGAGAAAGATCACACCCTCCCTATACCAATATGAAACAGTGGCTCAGATTGGGTTAGACATCTGGCTAAGTAAGCAATGATAGGAAGATTCTGATTTGTGGTTAGATGACCGATTGTCCTATTTATCATGCTGCTGATTTCATTTAACCTTACTATTGGTAAGACAGAAAAGAGTACCTAAAGCCACTCAAAGGAGTAGTTTTCAAGAAACAAAATAACACAACTATTGTAAACCTATCATTTAGGGCTGGGAAATCTTAAAACAAAAACATAAAATACAATTATAGTTGTCTCCAGTTTGTTATTAATGCTTTTAATGGGAAGAGTGTAACTGGTGTTTAAAACACCATCAGCCGAGTTGTTTCTCATGATTGCATGCATAAGAGTAAAATCTTTTGAAGGCTCACTATTTAGTGTTGCTAAGGGGGGGGGTCATATAGAAATTTATGCAGTAATAATATAACATGGAATAATATTATAAGAGGAAGTGCTATATAACATTATCTTAGCTCATGCTAAACTAATTTGAAATAAAAAAACATACAGATTCAATTTAAAATAACTTTTGTAGTTTTCCTAAGTGTTAACTTTCTTACATCTAGGTGTACAATTTCACCTAAATTAGTCATATTACAAATTCTTCTACTTTTCCCATTTAACTTTCAACACATTTAGAAAGCTGTGTTGTTCCAAAGAATGTAATACATGATTAATTTCCACCACGAATCATACTAAAAATCAGCATGATTATTTGACCCAAAACATTTCCTAAAGTCCATTTTTTGCAATACAATATTTTAGGATTATATTTAAAGATGAACCAAGTAGTGAATACGAGTTAATGAAAACAAATGGTGGAAAATATTGCCTTGAACGATTTCCAGTCGAAGGGTTCAGCTCTGAATTTACATTAATATTGCTTCCAGTCTCAGGACCAGTGCTTCTAACATAGGGTTTCCTTCCTGTTGCTGATAAAGGCTTGTTTACTGCACCTAATACTCCAGTAGGTTTTGGCTGAAATTATACAAACATATGTTATTTTATACCTCACTGAAAGGAACACATATAAATTTAGATACATATGGAAGAGAGATTTATACTAAGCCAAGGAATTGTTACTTTGCAAAGTTAAAATGCTGAATTTGTTAGAAATGATAATTTTGCTTGAATACACTTATAAATCATCATAATCATAACTCTACTTAGTGACAGCTAGGTAGTACTTAATTATTTCTTACTGTTCAATCAAAATAAAGTTGTAAAACAATGAAACATAAAGCAAAATGGCATACAAGTAAGCTATTGAATGTAAATACTAAATGTGGTAAAGTTTATAAAAAAAATTCCTTTTGTTCCTAAGTATCATAACTGTTACAAAATATATATCTTAATGTCCAGCTTACACTTTTCTTTAATATTACACATCTAAAATGACAATACCTTTTTGATTATAACTAATTTGAACTCTATTACTGTTGCCAAAAAACAAACCTCACCAAAACAGCTGTATTCGTAGCAGAATAAATCCAGCGAGATGGCT
Source organism: Condylura cristata (assembly GCF_000260355.1). Lineage (NCBI taxonomy): Eukaryota > Metazoa > Chordata > Mammalia > Eulipotyphla > Talpidae > Condylura > Condylura cristata. Next base: position 37,705,499 of record NW_004567113.1, on the reverse strand, counting down.
TTATTGTTAACACTCTATAACAGAAGTGTGTTAAGTCTGAATCTAAGATTCAGAAACTCTAAAATTTAGGAGACAGAAAATTACATGACAAAGACCCCCAGATTTATTTAGTAGATAATACCTTTCCGGTTAACAAGAGGACTCTTGTCTCTTCTGAAATATAACTCTTATCATTACAGAAGTCCTACAAAACCAAAACTTAAGTGAACATACATGTTTTTACTGTCCAAGTAACACATTTGTATTAACTCATATCAATCTGTCAAATAACTAAATAATGAACCATAGTGTAACTCACTTTAAGATTATGTCTTAACAAATACACTAAAATTAGATAATAGAGGCAAATATCCTAAATCATAATAGAGGCAAATATCCTAAATCATATTTTAAATAACACATACTAAAGTTTGAGAACAGTCTCCATTTTATTCTTCACATCATACTACATTATTATAAAATCTATGCCTTAAGGACTCTCAAAGCATCTACAATGGTACTATACATGGATAATTAGTTAATACAATAAAGTTATATGCTGAGAACTCCACATTGGATCTCAGGAAAATTATACTCATTAAAAAGAAATCTGTTACTTCAAGTAAAGATTTTGTTCCTTGGAATCAAACAGACTGCACAAATCAAAGTATTAAATACACCATCAAAATATAATGTTTTTTGACAAAAGTGATTAATTAGTTGATTAACACTAATGGTACTTTCTTGAATACTGTACCTATACAAAACTTAGAGCTCAAATTCTATCCTTTGATATCTCAAATCCAAGAATAAGCACACAAATAAACCATAACAGTGACATACAATAATTTACTATAATCAAGTTTACTAACATTTTAGTAATTTCACCCCCCCGAATTTATTAAATTGGCCCAGTCTGTAAGATTACGTGCCTTGTAAGACAATCTTCCATTCCTTACTAAACTCATAGAGGCACCTTTAATTGTCTAAGTCAAGACAATCCAATAACTTGCCAGTAGGGCTGATGGTAAATGAAATTTAAATTAATTTTGTATGGCAGAAAAATGAAGGGAAGAGAATACCTTTTCAGGTTGTGTAAAAAACTTCATTGGAAGTACTGGATCCTTTGGTGAATCTGCATTGCACAAAGCACTTTTACTATTGATAACACACAGAGCCACATCACATACTGTGTAAAGTTTCTAGGGATAAAAAGAAAAAAGATCCTATGTAATTTTTAGTGGTGCAAGATAACCACAAATACCAATTCTATCTAATGGATAAACTGAAATCAAAATATGTTGTCAATGCCTGAATATAGGCATTTAAACAAAGTACCGTCTAATAAACCAAAAAAACCCTTCACCTTGTTTATTTACTATGAATGCCAAAAAAGCATTAAAAATGAACCAAACTCAATAAAAGGAAACACACAAGAATATCTATGTGCCTCTTAGTCTTACTAAAAGTTCATAAAGCGGGGCAGAATTGTAACTTTTATAAGTTCTGTACAGGTTTAACATCTTTTTCAGAGTATTAAACATTCCTCAGATTATACAATGCAACTGTAATGAGATGAGTAAAAACTGACTTATATTTATAAATGTTGTATAATAGGAAAAAGAAATGGGACAAGAGCTCTACTATTTATTGGCTGACACACATCTTACTTCATTTGTTTTAGATTCATCTGGTGACTGGGCATCCTTTGTTAACTTGATGTTCTCTGCCATCTTCTTCATAAAGGCATGGCTATTGTTTTCATTCTTTGTCATTAAAACTTCCAGCATGAACCACAGGCACCTAAATGGTAAGCATATTTACCTATTAAGAAGACTGAATGTAGGTAGCTTTTACAAAGGGAGTAATACTTCTTTTTGTAAAAAAGATTTATTTATTTATGCATACAGAACTGAGGTATAGGCCAGAGATGCAGGGGCGGCGAGAGGAACCACCAGAGACAGAATGGGGAGCAGAACAGGCAGATTAATGAAGTGCACTGCTGAGGGGAGCAATGGGGGAGACAGAAGAGGTCTGCTGTGCCACATGGGTCAGCTCCCTGGCCTGAGATCGAACTTTGCAGTGTTGTTCTTTAACCCCAATGGGAAATTCTGTTGTCTGAAGGTAATAAAATAAATGCAAAATATTTCATGATTAAAAGAAATACCCTGCTAATAGTATTTATTCAAATATAAAATTACAAAAAAATTTAATTTCATTAAAAATGAAAATGCAGCTTAATATGAGAAGATTTGACAGACTGGTGAGGCACAAAAAGTCATTCTATTAGTATCAATAGAGATTTAAATGAATTGATGAGCCTAAATGCCAGGAAACGATGAGCAGATTGGCATACAGCAGTCTTGGCATGGTCTTTGCTGGTCATGTAGGAGATCTATGTTGTAATTCTGTTAAGATATAACTTTGACCCTGCTAGCGAAACTAATGTGCCTGGAAACCAGTCATTCAAATTATTTTTGCTGTCCTCCACTTCTGTTCACATTCATTTAACATATAAAATGTATTTCATGTTTTAAAGATTTATTTATTTATGCATACAAGATCCTGGGTGTAGGCCACAGGGGGAGGGCAGTGAGAGTATTCACCAAAGACAGAGTGGGGAGGAAAACAGGTGGGTCTACTGAAGTACGCTGAGGGGAGCACCGGCTAGAGGAGAGGTCTGTTGAGCCATGTGGCCTGGCCAGGGATCCAACTTGTGCTGCAGTGCCTGTGTATAGCTTCATAGTGCTGAAACTTAATGCCACATGCAACCAGGAAGGCCCACAAATGTATTTTAAAGGGGGGTACATGAATTTCCAAATAAGGCTGAATATTAGTCACTTGAGGGACTTATTTTGACAAATCTAGGGTAAGGCCTGTTTGTTTTCACTAAGTTCCCAGATGATCTCAAGCAACTCTGAGGTGTATCATCAGGGGAGAAATCATTTAATGATCGTTTGTATAAATGAATTTCCCTATACTTTATGTGAATGTTTATAGGAAACTACTATAAAAAGGAAATAAAGAACAGGCAAAAATACACTGCTAAGGGGAGCAGCGGGTGGGCCAGGGGAGGGCCAGGGGAGGTCTGCTGGGCTATGTGGATCACCTCCCTGGCCAGGGATTGAACTTATGCTGCGAGTGGCTGTGGCTACCTTCTTAGTGCTGTGCTTTAACCCCTTGTGCCAGTTTAAATGATAACTAGTAGTTTCAACTAGTATCTGTTAACTGTGGCAAACAGTGGACTCCAGTTAAATACTAGCTGTCTGCCAAACTTGTAGACACTCAGAGGAGAATAAGGAATAGATGGTCAATCATTAGGAAAGAGGTAATCCAAAATATAATGAGATACCACCTACATCAATGAAGGTATTAAAAAAGAAACAAAATACAACTTTGATGAGGATGTGGAGACACTGGAAACTCCATGCACTGCTAATGGGAATATAAAATGGTGCCATGACTATGGAGAACAGTTTGTCAAGTCTTCATCAAAAAGTTCAATATAAAATTAGAATTTGGCACAGCAATTTTATTTTTAGGTATAAACCCAAAAGATTTGAAAAGAGGAACTCAGAGACTTATATACCAAAATTCCTACCAGTATTATTCACAAAAACCAAAAGGTGAAAATAACCCAAGTGTCAATCAACATATAAATGAATACAATGTGGTAGTCACACACAATAGATTCAGCAATAACAAGAAATTAGATTCCAATGCACACTACAAGGAGGAACCCTGAAAAAGCAGACACAAAGGAGACAAGTACTTTAAGATCCCACTTATGAGTTTCCAGAATAGGCAATTTCAGTGACACAGAGTTGAGTAGTGGTTATCACTATCTGGGGGCCAAGAGAGCTATTACTTAATGGATAAAGATATTGTTTGGGGTAACTACAAGTTTCAGAAACACAGTCGTGATGGCTGCATGAAATTGAGAATGCAATTAATGCCACTGAACTGTAAACTAAAAATGGTAAATTTTATAAGTATTCTACTCCAATAAAACAGTAACACAGAGGGGCCCTCCCTGGTGGTGCAAATGTTAAAACAGCACTATGAAGCTGTCTACAGCCACTGAAGCACCAGTTTAATACCCAGCCAGGGGGGTGACCCACAGGGCCTGGCAGACCTCTCCTGATCCGTCCACTGCTCACCTCAGTATTTACACCATACATCTGCCTCTTCTATTCCCCACTCTGTCTCTGGTGAATACACTCATTCCCCACACCTCTGGCCCGTACCTCAATTCTTATATGCACAAATATATAAATCTTTAAAAAAAAAAAAAGACACAGAAAAGTTAGCAACCTGTACCAAGTTAATAACCACATTTATAAAACACATACTTTAAATCTCTGATTAGTGCAAGAAATCTGATTTTGTATTATCAGAGAATGTTTCATGTATGTGTACATATTTTAAGGCATTACTTTGTTTTTATTTATGCATATAGGAACTGGGGTTTAGGCCAGAGGTGTGGCAGTAAGAGGAGTCACTAGAGACAGAGTGGGGAGTAGAACAGGTAGATTAACCGAAATACACTGGTAAGGGGATAAGTGGTAGAGACAGGAGGTCTCTGCACCATGTGGGTTAGCTCCCTGGCCTGGAGTCGAACTCATGTACAATGACTGGTAACTGCTTAGTAGCGCTGAGACTTTAACCCCTGCGCCACTAGGGAGGCCCTTAAGGCATTTTTTTTGAGGTTAAAAGTAAACTTCAGGGGCCCTCCCTGGTGGCGCAGCGGGTTAAAGCACAGCACTGAGAATCTAAAGCTGCTTCCGCATGAGTTCGATTTCCGCCTGCCCCGGAGGTGACCACATGGTATGGCAGACCTCTCCTGACCCACCCGCTGCTCCCCTCAGCAGTGTACTTCGTCGATCTGCCTGTTCTGCTCCCCACTCTGTCCCTGGTGAATCCTCTCACCCTCCACATCTCTGGCCTGTACCCCAGTTCTGTATGCATGAATAAATAAATCTTTAAAAAGAAAGAAAAAAAAAGTAAACTTCAGTTTTTAAGGAGACAGATCTTCACTGCATGAATTTCTAAATTCAAAATGAAGTAACTGAAGCCCATCTTATTACAAACAGTAAACCTAATGTATTAAAAGTTAAAATAACCACAAACAAACCAGTTTCAAAGATTCAAGACAGCTAACTACAAACAAGTAGGAAATAAACAAAACAAAAAGAACTTTTTAGATGAGAATTTTGGAAGATGAGGCTTACAGTCCATAATAAACACAAAACCATCAAAAGGTTTATATTTCAAGGGGAATAACAGCATTTTTAGATTGCATTAAAAAAAGTAAACTTAATTTTTAGAGTTCTTAATAGTATGACTTACTCTTTAATATCACGAAGTTGATCAACATCTTGTGACCTGGTAAAATCTGGATCATGGGCTAGCAGGTGAATCATATATGGAACTACATACTCAGGCAACAGTGATAGTAATTTCTCTAAAATGGAAACATTATTATATTACAGTATTAATAAACAGCTTTTATAAAATCCTTTTCTAGGTTTATATCTTAATCTTTTCAGTTCCATTTTCCCCCCTCAGTTATCTCTATAATAAAGCAACATGATAGTAACATGATACTGTAATACTTATTTTTCATTTCTGAAGGATATTAAAGTCAAAGGATAATTTAAGATCACATAATGGGTCCCTTACTAGACTGGTGAGGCACAAAAAGTCATTCTATTAGT
>NW_004567113.1:37626335-37698637 GCF_000260355.1 Condylura cristata | reverse complement strand
GAGGGAAATGCATGGGACTAGGGTGGTGGCACAGGGGTGATCTGGTGATGGGAAACTGCGGGGATTACAATCGAGATGGAAAAAAAAATGTGCAAAATGATGTAAAAATAAACTTTGTAATAATAAAAAAAAAAAGTCCCATTGCTATTATACACTGTAACAGAAGTATTTAAAATAATTCCCCTCCCTCCAACAGATACCCTGACAAGATTTATTTACACACTGGGAGCTTTCAAAGCTACTTACCAGTAGCCATGGGGTTCTGTTTAATGTACTCCCTGCGTATGCTGATGTTTTTCAGCAAGCACTGCCGTGCATGTGCTCTTCTCTCCTTCACAGGATCTTTGGCACACAAGGCAAAGATCGCCATATACTCCAATGGGAGCAGTAATTTCACAAGCGCCTTATGCAACTTCTGAGCAAATATCTGTCTTACTTGGTAGCACTCATCCTGCAGTAGCACAAAATCAGAAATACTTAAATAAAAAGTTATTAGTGTTTTTAAATACCATAACAAAAAGTCCAGTTCAGTTTTAACAACTGGCAAACACAGGAGTATTTTATACATTTTTAATATGTTTTCATTTTTTAAAATGATAATGGGGGAACACAATTTAAATTTGTGGGCTTTTTGTTAGAATTGTAGTAACAGAATTCCTTTGCCAGTAAAAAACAGTGAATGGGTCTGTACCCACAGAATAGAAATGTATACAATTTTAAAGGCCAAGTAACTGACAAAAATAAGATTGTGACTTACATTAATAACAAGTGCACAAAGCTGAAACTGTTCTGGAGTTATAATTTCATGGTAACAAGGTTCCTGAGCAAGCTTCATTATGGCACTACCAGCAGCTAATCGCAAGCGAGACATATCAGATTTACTATAAACAAACAAAAAAGAAATAAGCATTTCCTATAAACATTATCATTCATAAAAAACTTTGATCCCTTTTTGAGTGTAAAATTCTTAGCATAATTTACACTTATAATGATATAATGTACAAACATAGCCTTTGAGTCCACAGGGAAAAAGGTCATTATGACTATCTGATGAGCTTATCTTCCTTATTTAGTTACGCCAAACAACTCTGCTCATTCTCATAAGCACGTTAATTTGCAATACTAGGATGAATTATCTGTTTTCTTAATGTACTAATACTCATTATAGAGCACTTGGTTAAAAAAAAAAACCTTGAAAAATTATAAATTTCTTATTTTAAATCTCCCTCCTACAGTTCCCTTAATGCCTATACATAGATACACAGGAATCTAGTTAAGGCTACACATCCCTGGTGAAATATAGGGCCAGCAATCTGGAGATGATTTGCACCAGAAAGGGGGAGCTATCACATAAGTAAAAGGAAAGGATATGGCGTTAGGGTCATTCTCTAACTCAGCCAGTAATTTCTTCCTTTTGCAGTAGGCATCTTCACATGGAAGATAAGAGAGCCAGGCACGCTTACCCCAACCCAGTACTTACTACCTATGTGGGAAAATGTGACAATAAATTGGGTAATAGGACAGTGTTCCCACTTAAACCTTAACTGTACATTATAGTGTTGATACTGCATCAATGTTGACAGTGTAGCTTTGATATCGTTAAAAATTTAGAAGGGCCCACCTTGGTGTAGCAATGGGTAAGGATACAGCATTGTACGCTGGCCACAGCAGCTTCAGTGAGTTCAATCCCTGGCCTGGAGGTGACCACGTGATGTGGCAGACCTCTCCTGATCTGCCCGTTGCTCCCCTCAGCACTATATTTCGTTGGTCTGCCTATTCTTCTCCCAGCTTATCGCTGGTGAATCCTCTCACCGCCCCTGCACCTCTGGTGTGTACCCCATTTTTGTATGCATAAATAAATCTTAAAAATTTTAGAAAATGTGAAAAGCTGGCCTGAGTCCACAATGGACTATAGCTTAGTGGGAGAAAACATGATACTTGTGGACAACAGCATAGTCAAAAGGACTGCTAGTAACAACCAAGGATCATCAAAAATCTCCTGAGGAAAATAGGGCCCTCCCTGGTGGCACAATAAGTTAAAGTGTAGCATGATGAAGCTGTCCTCAGCCACTGCTGCACATGTTCTGTCCCTGCCAGGGAGCTGACCTACCACTGCTCCCATCAGCAGAGTATTTCAGTACCCGCCTGTTCTGTTCCCCGTTTTGTCTCTGTTGAATACTCGCCCCCTGCACCTTACCCTAGTTTTTGTGTGCAAAAATATATAAATCTTAAAAAACAAAAAAAAATCTTCTGAGAAAAATAATTGAGGACTTGGGAAAAAAAAAAGTTCTATTACTTGGGTGCTTAACTTTGTGCCAGGCAGTGTGTGAAACACTTTACAATTTTTTTTTTTTTAAAGATTTATTTATTTATTCATACAGAACTGGGGTACAGGCCAGAGGCTCAGGGGCGGTGAGAGGCTTCACCAGAGACAGAGTGGGGAGCAGAACAGGCAGATCGACGAAGTACACTGCTGAGGGGAGCAGCGGGCGGGCCAGGAGAGGTCTGGCTCGCCATGTGGTCTCCTCCGGGGCAGGCGGCAGGCGGGAATCGAACTCATACGGAAGTGGCTTCAGATTCTCAGTGCTGTGCTTTAACCCGCTGCGCCACCAGGGAGGGCCAACACTTTACAATTTTTAACTCATGAGGAAACAAGTCTCAGAAATGCAATTTGTACTACAAGTTCACGCAGCTAATAAATGGAGCATTTAAGTTTCTTTGTCTAGAGTTAAGCTAAACCATGTAACATCCAATAAGGATCTGCCAAATATGTTTTGATACTTGTGTTTCACAGTTAACCATTCTATTTTTGGGGGGTGAGGGGGAGCAATCAAAAAAAATTGATAACATGCTGTATATTTTACTTTTATTTTTAATTAGAAAAAGACCTCCCCCCAAGATTTATTTTTTAAAAAATTATTTATTTATACATACAGAACTGGGGTATAGGCCAGAGGTGTGGGGAGTGAGAGGATTCACCAGAGACAGAGTAAAACAAGCACACTGACACTGACTTCTCTGAACTGCGACCGACATTTTTATTGCTTTCCTGGTGCCGAGTCACAGCACTTGCTCTGATCAGTTTCTAGACTACAGCAAGAGTTCCTTGAAGGTAGAACTGAATGTTTTTGCTGCAAAGCTTTCCAGAGTTTTACGATGAGCAGTCATTCAACAAGTATTTATTTAATTGAATCAATTACTGATGGTAATTTAAACATTACTATAGTGATTACAATTAAACATTAACTGGAAAAAATTTAGTCTTTAGGAAAGGAGATTTTTTTTTTAACCTGATGTAGTAGTGGTCTACAACACTGTACATGATTTGGGGGAGTTAAGTTCATACCTATACAGATGTATGTTATCGTATCACTCCCACCATCAAAAGCACCCATATTTATTTTACACTAAGCCTTTGTGTCTCCTCCCTGGTGCCTCTGCAGCCTTATTTCTAGTGTTTGTTTTGTATAACATAATTATGAAAACACTGAAAATGTATAAAGCTCAAGTGAATATGTAAGATCTGATACCAAAGCACACAGTTATCACTCAACAGTTACCAGATTTATTTAGGTTAATCATTCCTGTTTAAGCTGTTGCAACAATACTGAGCTAAAAAACCTGAAAGGATTGCAAGGAAACAATCTCACCTGATCCTCTTTTGCTCTGTCAGGTCACCTTCACTAACCAACATTGCTGATAATAACCGAAGAGTTGAATTGGCAGATTTAGACTGGTTGTTTTTCATACCCAGCAGCCATCTTACCAGAAGTTTAATTGCTTGTACCTATAAAACATTAACATGCTAAAAAAAGAAAGCAACTTAAAATTCCAATTGAATGGAAGGTTAAATTATGTTAATTAGATTAGTGAGTGCTTAATTGCCAGGAGACATGTTTTACTAAACAAATGGATAAGAATAAAAAATAGCATTGCTTGGCTTGACCTGTTATCAGGTACTGTTCCCAGAGGTATATATGTATTAGTTTATTTAATCTTCCAAATAAATCTATGAGGGAAAGTATTCTGATTTCCAATAAGACAAGTCAACTGAGACTATTTACCATGATAACTTGCCCAAGGTCTTCTTTCTAAACTTAAGCTGTAACAGTTAAGACAACTGCCCAAGATTTTCAAATCTTTCAAAGAGGCATGTGTACTGGTGCCATATTTTTTGTTGAAATCACAACACAGGGTTTGCAATAAACTCAGTCAATAAACCAGGGTTTGAGAGAAGTGAGTCAAATTTTGAAAAGTCAAATTTTGAAAAGAAGTTCTACTGTGAGTAAAATACTATCAAACAGCATTGCAAGCTACAGAGAAAATTTGTGACAGGAAGAGTCAGTCAATGCAACAAATTCTGTTTTCTTAATTTTGAAAAACTGCCAGATATCTCAATGCATCGGCAACCACCATCCCAGTCAGTCATCAACCAACACTGAAACAAACCCCTACACCAGCTAGATTAGCACTTGGTGAAGACTGAGATAGTTAGCAAGTTTTAGCAATAAAGTATTTTTAAATTAAGGTATGTACATTGTTTTATTTAGACATACTGCTATTGCACACAACACTATGGTATAAGTTTAAATGTAACTTATATGCACTTGGAAAACCAAAATTTCATGTGACTCGCTTATTGTGGTAGGCTGGAACTGAATCTGCAGTATCTCCAAGGAATGCCTATAGTTTAAAAATAACCTTTTGAGCTATACTGATTACAGGGACTAAAAGAACTTACTTAGTACTGAAAACTCATTCTGAAGAAATCAAATCTGATTCAGGGTAATTGCTTAACCTTCTGATTAAAACCTAAGAGATCTTTGTAATAACTTATATTTATTTTAGAGACTCCTGTTCAAAAGACTGTTACTATACATGAAAGCAGTAGCTGAGGAATCTAGATATTGGGTCTCCCTGATGGTACAAGGGGTTGAATTTCAGCATTCTGAAACTATAGCCAGCACCTCTGGCCTATACCTCAGCTCTTGTACACATAAATAAATCTTAAAAAAACAAAAAACAAAAAACTAGGTATTAGTTACTATATTCACTGGCAATTACTGACTGAAGCTACAAAAGGTGAAACAGATTATGAAGAAATATGGAACAATTTCTTGCAAGATCTATATTTATTTATTAAGATCTATATTTATTTATGCATACAAGAACTAGGGTATAAGGCAGAGGTATAGGGGGTGAGAGGATTCACCAGGGACAGAGCAGAATAGGCTAATTTACTGAAATACACTGCTGAGGGGCGCAGGGGGTGAGACAGGAGAGATCTGCTGTGCCATGTGGGTCAGCTCCCTGGCTGGGGATCAAAGTCATGCTGCAGTGGCTTGTGATAGCTTGACAGCACTGGGACTAACCTCTTGGTCACTAGGGAGGTAGACCACTAGAGAGTAGACCTTTAAGAACAAATTTATTGAGGTACAATTTAAATCCCTCAAAACTTACCAATTTGATTACAGCAATCTGTTTTTGCCAAGTTAATATTCATATGCGTATACATAGTGGTAGTAAGGCTACCCTAAGATGCTTCTTAGTATCACCACTGTACACACAAATCTCTGTGTAAAACAGACTCAGAGAAATTATTTCAGCAGACAGAAAGGTCTACACAATGATGCTGACATGTAAGTCACTCGATGACAACCACAATTTGAGAAACATGTATCTTTGACTTAAAAATAAAGTATCTCATTAAAAATACATATTAACTGCTGAGTTAAAGGATATATATGAAAGTTCATTTCAATACAAAACTTGTTAAGACCTACACAGATTTACCTTTGCAAGTACTTCAGGAGAAACTTCTTCATCTGGAGACCATAATTTTCCATTCTTCTCACCTGTTGACTGTAAACAATTGAAAATCTAATTTCTATAAAGAAAGTTTTTCATACTTCACTCTGTTCAAGAAATCTTATGAGAGTCACCAAATTGTGTTTAGAAAGAATAAAATTGGAGAACTCAACATTTCTAATTTAGGTATTTATTACAAATATGCAAATACTATACTATACAAATACTATATATTACTTAATTTAGTAATTAAGGCAATGTGGTGGTAAGTACAGACACAGGCTAATGGAACAAAACAGAACTTAGAACACCCTCACATACACATCAATGGAATATGAACAATGGCATGAAAACCAGTTATTGGGGAAAGAATCTCTGTAATAAGTGGCGCTGCAAAACCAGATACAAAACCATAACAAAGATGGACCACTATCTCATACCATATAGAAAAATTAACTCAAAATGGATCAAAGATCTTAATTTAAGATTTAAAACTATAAAGTTCTTAAAAGACAAGATAGTGGAAAATACTTATCAGCTTGAATTTGGCAAATATCTGAAAATGATTTGATAATTTGGAATAAAGAATTCTTACAAGTCAACAAAGAGCAAAGGCCATTGAATACAGAAGGAAGACAGAAAAATAGCCATTAAACACAAGAAGAAAATCCCAAACATAATAAGTAACTAGGGTAACTCAGAGACACAACACAGTATTTCACATCTACTAAGGTGATGATTATATTTGTTGGTAGCCTCATTAATAGCAAATGAATGGAGAGAGAAATGAGGAGGATTATGTACAGTAATTAAGTTCAATAGTGAGGGCTCAAAAACTTTTGGACCATGTGGGCAAATTATAAATAAACTGGATAACTACCACTACATTGAAAATCATCCACATTAATCCAGCAATTAAGAATAATTATGGGCCCTTCCTAGTGGCACAAGTTAAAGCGCAGCACTATGAAGCTACACACAGCCGATTCACCAGCTGCTTCAGCACAAATTCACATCCCCTGACCCACATGGTGCCGCAGACCTCTACTGTCTTGCCCGCTGCTCTCCTCAGGAGTGTATTCATCGATATGCCTGTTCTACTAGCCACTCTGTCTCTGGTGCATCCTTTTACCACCCCCCACACCTATGGTCTATACCTCAGTTGTGCATAAATAAACCAATCTTTAAAAAGCAAGCAAACATTGCAACTGAGATGGAAAAATGCACAAAAATATGTAAAAATAAACTAATAATAAAAAAAGCAAACACAAAAAAAGCCACCTTTACTCAACACTTTAATTTAGACAAGTTTGATAAAGTAGCAATTTTTTTGAAAAAGGATTATTCATAGAAGTGGGGTGCGGACCAGCAGTATGGGGGAGTGAGAGGATTCACCAGAGACCGAGTGGGGAGCAAAACAGGCAGATCTACTGAAAAACACTGCTAAGGGGAGCAGTGGGTGAAACTGGAGAGGTCTGCTGTGCCATGTGGGTCACTTCCTTGCGATGAAACTTATGCTAATGTGGCTGCGGCTAGCTTCATAATGCTGTGCTTTAACCTACTGCACCACCAGGGAGGGTCCCCATATAGTGATTCTTAATCAGAGGTGTTTCAGAATTCACTTGGGGAGCCTTTTCAACCTTCATATACATTACTGGGCTCTAACCCACACTCATGCAATTCAGTTACTAGAACACATCAATCTAGTAACAAAAGTACAATGATTATATTTCAAAAAGTTAATCAAATACAATTCCACTGATATTTTAATCATGTTGGATAAAGCAAAATTCAAGCACTCTACTAGTATGTTGTTTGTCAAAGATTAGGATAATGGCATTTCAGTTGTATGTTTATTATGTCATGACTGAGCTATCTCATGTTCTCACTTTTTCTTTCTTAAATGCATGTTCTAGCAATAGCTACACTGATGTCAAAATGTTATTTGTAAATTAAAAAATAAGGAGGGAAATAAGAGTAATCTAAAAGCTAAAGAAAACTATATACAGACAGAAGCAGAAATATTTTGGTGATAAAGATGTAAAACACCTTACTCTTATGATTCTAAAGTTAATTAATTAAATGAGAAACTTACCCTGTCATTCATTAGCAGATCTTTTACAATAAAATTTGCTACTACAGATTTCATTGGGGAAGCAAATTGATCTGGTGCTAACATAGAAATGTGGCCCAGTGAAACTAATGGAGTTATAAGTTGTTCTGGTACATCAGCATTCAGACTCCTACTGAGTGGCTATAAAAATAAAACAGCAAAATTACCATTTTGTTTTATAAATATCTAGACATTTTATGGAAACAGTCAACACACCCAAGTCCTCAATTTATCACGTGTAAACAAATCTGTTGTAATAATATGTAACTACAGCCACAATAGCCACTTGTTATTTCACCTATAAGATATAACAATATGGAAAGAAAGAGAAGTAAAGATTAAGACTCATCTAAAAGGTAAATGTAAAAACAGGAACGTTTCTGCATCATCATCTATAACATAACAATAGATCTGTTATGTTAGTGAATTTCTTATTCTGTAGGACATTTCATTAAATAACAAGTAACATTAAAAAAAAAAGAGCATTCTTGGGGTTCAGCTAACAATGAATTACTTTAGAATAGTGGGAATATCTTTCCAGTGGTAGAGTTCAGCCAAACAGGACTAATCTTCAAGTAGGACTCTTAGATATTTTAAACGAGCTGGTTCAAGTCATTGACTAATACTTTCTGAGGACAGATGGACTACTAAACCAGGAAGGCTAAAATTAAACAAAATGTTCTACACAAAAACACAAAACATCTTTTAATGTACAAAGTAACCATAAAATCTGATACAAAAGCTGGCTATACAGTGAGCAAGAGCCCTTGGTTGCATGTATTTATATACTAGGATAGAATAATAGCTTATAAAAATTCTACCTTCTATTTTTGTTAAATCATAAAGATAAAAATAAAAATGAACGTGAACACATCCCATGTATTACACGTACCTCAAAAATCTGTGCAAGCTGGACTTCCTTATTTGTGAATATAGCATGAATACAATGAACAGCCTGTTTTGCTTGGTGTGGAGTACCTCGCTTCGCTTTCTGATGCAAAATGGGAATTAAGGTCCTGCAAAAAATATCATAGTTACCAAAAACAAAACCCAACAAAAAAACCCCATAAACTAAAAATAGTTCTTTTGGTTGTTTGATATAACTGTTTAGATTTCTGTGGTTACAGAAACCTTTCAAAAATTACTTGATTGATAGAAAGGCTTCAAGTTTCCTTCTCTGTCCCAAATATAATCCAAGAAATACAATGTCCCAAGAAAAGGTGGCTTCAGGAGACTATTTTCATTTGAGTTACCTTATGAATATGAAACAAATAATAAACACACAATTTCTCTCTACAACATGCTGCGTGCCATATACCTTCTAAACCTACTTCTACTTTTAAGATCACATTTGACTTTTTTTAAAGTCAGTCACAAAAAAAAAGCAGCAAAAGGCCAAACTGTATTAAAAAGAAGAAATGATAAGTGAAAGTGTGCAAGTATACAGACATATAATCAGTAAAAATAGCTATGCAAAGCACCAAGTGTTTTTAATAGATAAATTCAATCAGTTGTCATAACCACCCAAAGTCAGCAATAATTGTAGTCATTAAGTAGTGAGTAACAAAAGCACAAAAATATTATTTAAGGTAAGAGACAGTGTTAGGAAATGGTGGAGCTGGGATTTAAAAATAAGCATTTTTGTTCCAAAATCCATGTAGATAACCTTTACACTGACAGTGAAGACTAAAATGAAACTTTACATAAGATGATAAAAAGTATGTATCAAATTGTTAAAACATTAAATATTGATGATATGGTAAAACATTATCAGCCTACAAAAAAACAGGCACACACAACTATACAGACAAAACAGTATGAAACTATACATTAAAATGTTAATAGTACCTTCCCTTATGTTATCTAAAGTTGCAGCTTTATAAAATGCAAATACAATTATTTTTCTAATCAGAAAAAATCTGTAAGGCAAAACAAAAATTTAAGTACTTGTCACACACATGATCCAATGATCCTATCTTAGAGATAGAGATTATAAAGGGCAGTGGTGTCAAATGCAATGATGGAAAAGGGTCCTCCTATAATAGAGGCCTAAGGTCATGTACCTGAACCAAAAAGGTGGAATACATGCACTGCTATCAACTGATACTTATGAATATGCTCTCCTTATGAATTTCTCTCCATAAAGGTTTAGAATTATTAGAAAGGATTTCAATGTTCAGTGACCTTCTTTCACTGAGGGTGAAAGAGCTATTGAAGTTTTTCTTTTACAACTTCATTAACCAAAATAATATATAATAAGATAACCAAAATATAATAAAGATATAGTACCAATCAAATTATTACTAAATGTATTAATTCTTCTTAGCCAGCCCAATGGGGGGGGGGGGATCAGTTTTGGCCTGTTGGCCTGTCTTGTTTTTCTAATGTAATTATAATCCAATGATGCTATCAACACTGAGATCTGCAATGCTGTGTTTCTTTGCTTTTCACTGATCCTTTTTCTTCTATCTCCAATAGTTGTAAAAAGTTTTATAATTTGTATCCAAAATTAATGCTTCTACCTATTTCACACTATTTTCTTTAGGATAAAATTTAAGCCCGTAGTCTACCTTAAAACAAAAAAAACCATTTGTTTTTCTTATCTTGAAATATTCTTTGGAAACTTTATTCTATTATGACAGTGATTTTTCCCCTATAATATACAAATAAAAGATGATCACCTCTAGAATATAAACTTGAAAGAAGAGAATGAATGTAAAAATTGTTTTATATTAGTTAGTATAGCACTAACAATGAAGAGGGCATAATACTCAATTATTTCTCATATTAAACTCTTAGCTCACAAATGCAATAAAACTTTTGCAGTCATGAGTCTCCTTGTTCTATTATTACTCTCTGAGGGAAAACTGGTTTGATTTGGATATACTTGAAGCTATTTGCATATACCTGAACTTCTGAGTTAAAAGCCTTCAGCATGGTGTTCTTCCTCCAAAAGATATCTCCCACACCTTAAGTCTAAATATAAACTCTAGGTAAAAGTTTGATCTTAAGGCAATTATCTTAAAGATGTCAAAGTGAAAATACAAAAATGTATTTCATTCTTAAGAGAGGGGAGGTAGTTTAGAGCCTAGGATCAAAAAATATAAGCTCTAATGCCAGCAGCCAATCAACGAATTAATATTTTTATTAAGCATACTATTTGATTATCACATTCATTGGTGCAATAAGGTAATCCTGCTGGGGAAAAAACATGAACCAAGATTAGCAGATTAGGAAAATATATTAATCACAAAATCTAAAATCTGTGATTTTTTATTACTTATTTATTACAAAAAATTTTTATAATAGACAGTGCTTAAATTTATTCCTTTGCCTGTACTCTAATGGTAGGGGAGAAGTATGTGAGAAAGGCTGAGGTAAATGTAAGGATACAGAGGAGTAATTGTTAGAGAAAAGGTTTTCTTCTCCCCTATTCTCCTACATGAATAAAGGAAACTTTTCTATAGCTCCCATTCTTAGAAAATTTTTATATTTATCATGAGAAAAAATATACTCACGATCGTATCTGGGGTAGGTCTGTTTCTATTTTGTGACCTGTATTTCTAAAAATCTGTATAGCAGCTTCTGCTACCTTGTCATCTTCCATTCTGAGGCACTGTAACAGGGACTCATATGTCTCTGCAGAGTGGAACGAGGTAGGATGTGTGAAAGACAGAACCTGGAGGGATAGATATTGCTTTAGAAGTACAGACAATGGTTTTAATCCATTAAAAAAATAGAAATATAGTTCTATTACAAAGAACACAAAGTTATTAAATTCTGTATATGCAAGATACATATACTAAGCTTTGTATCTTATAGTTTGCCTTGTAGAGTTATGGATACCAGGACATTAGCAAAAACACCATGCAGCAGACTTCTTAAAAAACTTGATATAGCTCTCGTCCTATTTTTTTTGTTGTTACCGATTGGTTTATTCTGAAACTGGGAATGTAGAAAATGTGTGTGTGTGTGTGTTTTTAAAGACATGTGACATGTGTGAACAAAGTGGTAATAGCTTATTTCACTGACAGAAATATATTCTAGGCCCTCCCTGGTGATTCAACTGGTTAAAGTACAGCACTAAGAAGCTGAAGCCACTTCAGCATGAGTTTAATCCCTGCCCGGGAGATGACCCACATGGCTCCGCGGACCTCTCCTGACCCGCCCACTGCTCCCCTCAGCAGTGTACTTCATTAGTCGGTCTGTTCTGCTCTCCACTCTGTCCCTTGTGAATCTTCTCACCACTCCTGTACCTCTGGCTTGTACCCCAGTTTTGTATGCATAAATAAATTAAATCTTAAAAAAAATAAATATGTATATATATATATATATAATCTATAAGGAAATATTTTAACTGAAAGCCATCACAAAAAGTTAATAACTGTAACACAGAAGACATTATTGTGAAATAATAATCCCTATTACAAACAGATTAATTGTTGCTATATTTATTTTGACACAAGTTTACCTTCCATAAAAAGCAAACAATCCAGTTAGCATAATATCACAAATAAGGGCCAAGAGTGTAGAGAAGTGAAGATGGGGGAATGGTGAAGGAATTTATTTATTTTCATGAATACAAGAACTGGGGAACAGGCCAGAGGTGCGGTGGGTGAGAGGATTCAGCAGAGACAGAGTGGGAGCAGAATAGACAGATCAAAAAAGTACACTGCTGAAGGAAGCAGCGGGTGGGGTCAGGAGAGGTCTGTCACACCATTTGGGTCACCCTCCCTGGCCAAAATCAAACTTGTGCTGCAGTGGCTGCAGACACTTCTTGGCTGTGCTTTTAACTCATTGTGCCACCAAGGGAGGGCCCTCAATAGCATTTAATAGATTATAAAGTGGAAGCTCATATGGAGAAATTTAGAGTGATGTTTAGTTGTGAGGTTTTAATCTTAGTAACTAAATTGAAAAAAACTATCTGTTAAAAAGGTTATCTTAAAGATATCACTCTTGAACTATTTAAAAATATATCACCATTACTGAAGATATAATTAAAATCTTATTCAAGAAATGTCAATTTTCCCAATGAAATAATATTTTAAGACCATCACACTATAATCCCATCACATCTTTCCATATAATATCCACTGCACTGGTTTGCTTCTTCACTCTTCGCTTATATATCGGAATACTCTAGGTGTCATTTTGTCTTCAATTTCTTCTCTTTGCTTCATTCACTGACAGTTCTCTCAAGAGCTGTTTCATATGAAAAGTTCATTGACAGTACCTTCGGCCTTGATGGCAACTCATAATCTCAAGCTAACTTTATTTCCCATCATTCCCCAAAGCAATTCTTCCTCTAGTCAGGCTAGACTACCAACAATACTTCACATATGTCAAGAATTATTCTCTCTGATGATACCACATTCCCCTTAGATTAATCATATGTCCACAAAGCCTGACTTAGATCTTACTAATTTTTCAAATCTGAATTTCTTGGTATGGCATCTGTTATAATTACCAATTGTTTAGAAATCACCTGATTAAGCAAGACTTGCCATTAAAATACATCCAGTAAGTAGGCCTTTGATCTCAAATGCAGGTTCCTTGAAAGTTAAGACTTGATTATTTAGTATATACTGTTAGAAGTGTAGTAAGCTTTCAAGTGATGAATAAAAATAGCAAAAGCCAAAATACGTTATTTTATAAATACGATTTTGACACATTTAAAAAATCTTTTTATAGATTCCATTAATTGAGCCTGGCTTTTGCATATTCTTAGAGGAATGCAAATTACAACTATGGAAATGCATGGAAACAAAAATGTTTAGAAGTACCTTAAGAAGTTCAAGTCCTGAGCGAATAGCTGTATCTGGACTTACACCCTCCTCTTCATCATCTGCTGTCCCCTCTATTGATTTATTCATCAACTTTACTAGTGCACTGTTAAAAGAAAAAATATACATAGGTTAAAAATATATATAGGTTAGTAACAGTATTCTAACTCCTAACTCTACTGTAATAGAATATATAATCAAACATCAGATTGAAAATATGTTTCTGGGTAAAGAGTTATTTTGTGACTTTTTAAACTTTGTTCTTTGCTTGACAGCTATGCTTATTTTTAGAGTTTACCTTCTTTCCCTAATAATCTATGTAAAAAAACTCTACTGGAAAACAACAAAACTAAAATTAGATGACACATACACTGGAAATTTATAAGTATAAGCAATTTAACATCCACTTATATAAAGAGATCATTTAAATTTTTAAGAAAAACAGTACAATGGCAATTGCTTAAATGGGCAAATGAAAATTTATCCAATGAAAAAATAAACAGTACATATCTTAAGATATCAGTCATTGGCCATTAATTAACTATCTAATATTTCCATTTCTAGGAATTTATAGTAAAGAAGCAATTCATCAGAATCATGGATATTTCTATCTATAAAGAAATTCATATATTAAAAACTATTTTCCATTATTACAGAATTAATTTCTTTCTTTCTTTTTTTTTTTAAAAGATTTATTTATTTGTGCATACAGAACTGGGGTACAGGCCAGAGGCTCAGGGGCGGTGAGAGGCTTCACCAGAGACAGAGTGGGGAACAGGACAGGCAGATCAACGAAGTACACTGCTGAGGGGAGCAGCAGGCGGGTCAGGAGAGGTCTGCCGCGCCATGTGGTCACCTCTGGGGCAGGCGGGAATCGAACTCATGCGGAGGCGGCTTTAGATTCTCAGTGCTGTGCTTTAACCCGCTGCGCCACCAGGGAGGGCCCCAGAATTAATTTCAAATATACCTAACCACTATAAAATGGAGTATTTCCTGAGCAACAAAAGACAATGCAGCAACATGATACCATTTTTGAGTAAAATAGGTGCAATTTCTGGTTTTGAGACTAGGATATCTTGGTGAGGACCTTATTGAATACATTAATTTCTTAGTGAGTGGCCTAAAAATAGAAAATATTCAACAAATAGAAACTAAATATAAAAGTTTTAGGTAACATTTTCTCCTTTGTGTTATGCAAGTTTTAGTCAAATTATTAACTAAATTAAAAAAAAAAGATTTTTATTTACTTATGCATGTAAGAACTACGGTACAGGCCAAAGGTGCAGGGGTGAGAGGATTCACCAGAGACAGAGTGGGGAGCATATCAGGCAGAGCTACTGAAATACCCTGAGGGGAACAGTTGATAAAACAGGGGAGGATCTACTGCCCCTCCATGTGGATTAGTTCCCTGGCTGGGGATCGAACTTGAGCTGCAATGGCTGCAGATAGCTTCATAGTGCTGAGTTATTACTCCTTGAACTGTCAAGAATGGCCCAGTTGAACTATTTACTTTTTTGGTTTCTCTTTTGACTTCTGTGACATCTTTATTTCCTGACATCTTATTTTTACCATGCTTCCTTTAAACATTGCTTTTTAACTTAATGATTTCCTTCTGTCCTGACAGCCTCTTGTTAAGTTACCTTAGGATTCAGTCCTTGACCCATTTCTTTTGAAATTAAAGAAAAATTCCCAGATTTCAGCCATTACTATAATCACTACTTCATACACGACAACTTTGTACTGGCCAAGTACTATGGTATATAAATACTTTTAAGGATACACCATCTGAGAAAAAAATATTTCTGTAAAAAAAAAAGGTTCTATCTCTACCTCTATTTAAAAGGTTTATTTATTTATGCATACAGAATTGGCATATAGGCCAGAGATGCAGGGGGTGAAAGGATTCACCAACGACAGAGTGGGGAGCAGAACAGGCAGATGGACTGAAATAAACTACTAAGGGAATAGTGAGTGGGCCAGGAGAGGTCTGCCACACCATGCGGGTTATTTTAAAGATGAGAAAATTAAGCTCTGGGAAGCTTAAATAACCCCCACAAGGACACCCAAGTAGTGACTTGGGCTGTCCTTTCCCAGAAATCACCACCTAGTTAATCTTTATAATTCCTACTGATCATTCACTACTCTTTTTATTTGCTTTCTCAGGAGCCTGCTCTAACAACTTGGGTTATGTTAACTATCCTCTTCCACTTACCCAGTATATGTTACAAATTGCCCCATTAAATTGAGGTTATATGAATAAACTGCCTATCTACAATTTAATATTCCATGAAAATTTGGCTACATAAAGGAGTATTACATTGATACATGCTACTCATTAAAAATAAAAAATTGGAATTTTGCATAAATCCAGTCTTTTAGAAACCCTGACCAATATATTCTCTATAGCACAAATAACTCATGATGCTACTGAAAGAACTAAATTTTTGGTTTTCTAAGACTCGAGAACAAACACTAGCTCGTTTTGGCTTACTAAAGTAATGAATCTCTGCAAAGACTCACGAAGAGTAATAGCAAATGTTCCCTTATTTCATTACGTTTCTTTCACAGTCAATATACAAATGCAAGAGTGTCTAAGTCTAGTGTATCCTTGATTAACCCCATTAAAAACAAACAGTAGAGAGCAAAGGACACTGAAATGGAAAATAACAAGGCTTTAAGTTATGGTTTTCGTCATTGTCCATCTGTGAATAAACTCATATTCTCAAAACCTTATTTTTTTTAATTTGGAACCAAGGAAATTAAGGAATAAAGCAATCCAGTTAAAAAAAAAAAAGTAGGCAAATTCTGTTCTTATCAGCTAAACTGTGTACCCACAAATATATATATTCAAGTCCTAGCTAGCACAGAATGTGATTATACAGTAGTTACTTATTTGAAGTTTTGCATTCAATGGTTACCAGAAGTCAACCATGGTTCAGGTTTTTTTTTTTGCATCTAGAAGAACTGGGGTGTAGGCCAGAAGTGCTGGGAGGCTGACAGGATTCACCAGAGATAGACAGGGCCGTAGAACAGGAGGATTTACTAAAATACATTGCTGAGGGAAGTAACATGTGCTGTGACATGTGTGTTAGCATACTGGCCAGGAATCAAACTTAGGCTGCAGAGGTGACAACAGTTAAGACTTAAGCTCTAGGCTGTCAAGGAGGCCCAGCCCAAAATTACTATGTATAATAAGGTATTTTGAGTAGAGACCACATTCACATGGTTTTTATTGTATTGACTATAAATGTTGTATTTTATTATGTTGTTATTGTTAATCTCTTTAAAAAGGATTTATTTATACTTATTTATGTAAGAACTGAGGTGGAGGTCAGAGGTGCAGGGGATAAATGGATTCACCAAAGACAGTGGAGAACAGGCCAGGCAGATCTATGGAAATACACTGCTGACATGAGTAATGGGCGAGACAGGAGAGGTCTGCTGTGCCATGTGGGCCAGTTCCCTGGTGAGGGATCAAAGTCTTGCTGCAGTGGCTAGTGACAGTTTCATGGTGTTGAAACTTAACTGTGTGCCACCAGCGAGGCCCTGTTGTTGCTTAATGAAGAAATTGAACTATCCTAGATCTGCAGGTATAGGAAAAATTATTGCATACGTAGGGTTTGGCAATATACGAGGTTTTAGGCATCTACTATGGGATGCTGGAATCTATCTTATTTTCATATTATTTCTTATTTGTAAACGAATATATTTGTCGACTTACCTTATGGCTTCTGAATCAATATGCACAGGTGCAATTCTTTCCAACAGAAATTTGACCATTTCTAGAAAAGGATTTGTTGGCTGCTTAGGATTTGCAAGTTTCCGAGCTATTTCTCTCTATAGAAAATAAAAAATTTTGCAATAAGCATCATTCCCTTTAATGTTTTTCAAAAATAAAAGATTGTAGTCTCAAAGTATTTAAAAATTTAAACCAGCAGAAGTTAAAAAAAAAATAAAAAACTGCTTTGAACTATGGCTAAAATTACATATTTATCAGGTAATCATAAAACCAGGATTGTGGAGAACAGAAAAAGGATGGCATGTTTATCATCTTTCATGGATATATTTGATTGGTTTATTTGATTGATAGATTTTACTTTTTTTTTTTAAGAGAGGGAAATTCATCAGTGTATAAATATTTGTAAAGTTTTTTTTCAGTTCTGGAATAACATAGTTGAGTTTAAAAATAGAGGTATAGGTATTACATGAAACAAGTCTACAATGAAAAGACATAATTGTTGAAATTTTCTAAAGAATATAAAGACCTAGTCATTATGAAGACTTATTTTCCCAAATACAAGGTTAAATTTATAATGTACTAGGCTCTAGGAGAGGAATTTAGTATAAAAACAAGGTTTAAAATTTGCTCTCATAAGTAAATGTACATTTTAGCTGTGAGGATGAAGTCCATTATAAGTGCTTCCCAAACTATATAAATGATACTTTATAAACATGTCTCATACAAAATATTTTAGTGAGATGTTCAAGAGAGTAAAGGAAATAGAATAAAATTCTATTGTAGTTTCATTAACTAATCTTGATGCAAACTAACTATAGATCATTAAATTAGATATCTGTGTTTGCAACTGGGATGTGAGTTAAAAGGTCTGAGGTTCAAAGAAAACAATCATTATAAGATGTCTGATTTATTCTGCAAGCTATAATTAGCTGAGTAAAAGTATTGAGAGTCAGTATTTGAGAAAGTAAAATGTTAGTTGGTGCTTAGTCATTGTGTACCTTACTGTAAACTGCATGTTCACATTTTAAATGCGATTTGAACACTAATATCTGAAAGTGAACTTATTGTGTGTATGTTTCCCCAAAAGGGGACTGTCCCTTTACTAAGCAGTACAAAATTTATCTGTGTTAAGCTAAGATAAGGTTAATGATGTCTAACAAAAAAATGTCTATTAGAATGTTGTTAGCCAGAATTTTGAAATATATTATTGAAAAATAGGGGGGAAAAATAAAAGGAAAAACCCGGAATGAGGAAAGACAGTTATGGCACTATATGTAAGCATAGGGAAAAAAAAAGAAAGAAAAAAAGAAAGGAAATGCTAAAGGAAAAAATATGTCACATTTATTAAATCATACCAATAGTAATATAAAACACACACATATACTTAAATAATACCAGACACAATTTAAAAAAAATGTATTTTCCCCCATTTTCTCATAACAATATTTTGTGTCGGTAATATTTAGGTAGCCTCTCATAACAAGTAATTTACAATATTAAATGTGTGATAGTCTTTGGGACACAGAGCAAGTCAAATGAGTTTGTGAAAGGTAAGCAGCACCAGTTTTCTTTAAACATTCAAAGGGGGGAAGAGAAAATCACTCAATCCATAAACATCTAAAACAACAGAAGTTTTAAAACTGAAAAACATTTGAGAAAACGTCAAAAGAAATAATCATTTTGCAAACGATAAGAATCCATGACAGTGTTTCAGAAATTTCACATCATATCTACGTTATCACTACAGACTGAAACCACTATTAGTACATATTAGTGGTTACGTAAGTTGTTTAGTATATTGAGCACTCTTTTGGAATATCAAAGAAATAAGTCTCTAATCTCAACAAATTTACAAGTTATTAATCTTATTCTTTCTCTCATACACAGTCTAAAAATTCTGTAATTACATATCACTCCCTTTCTCCTTCGTACATTTTTTCTTTCTTTTTCTGAAAGAAAAATATATGTTCATTTAAAAAATGTATCCTTCACATACTGTCTTGCATACTTTGTTGTTCTAAATAATCAAAATGAGTCCTATGAGGAATTACTGAAAATTAATTATCAACTTTTTCCAGAGGGATTAAGTAAACTAGATATAGCAATTTCTTCAAGAAATAATTTCAAAGATTTAACTCTCATGTTATAGTGACCAGTGTATCATTTGCGTTAAACAATAAAAAAGGTAAAACCAGTAAGTATTTTATAATTGTTATTAAATAACTGTTATCTCTTTCCTGTTTGTACTTTTCCCTTTCTATCTCTAGGAGATACAAATGCACTCAGATATATATTCAGGCATAAGTCTCAGGCTTCTGAGCACACAGAGAACACACACTGTTATCTTCTTCTGTCCCTAAATGTACTCCTCTGACTCCAGTTATCCAAGTTAAAAGATATGGCAGTCATTCTTTAATTTCTAATTATCCTTTAAGATTCAACTTTGTCATCATTTACTCTAGAAAAAGCTATTCCTATTTCTCCCTCTCTTTTTAAATATTATTTATTTATTTATGCATACAGATCTGGCATATAGGCCAGAGGTGCTGGGTTGAGATATTTTATCAGAGAGAGTGGGGTGCAGAAAAGGCAGACTGATGAAGTACACTGCTGAGGGGAGCAGTGGGCAAGACAGGAGAGGTCTGCCGTGCCATGTGGGTCACCTAACTGGCAGCCGGCTTTGTAGTGCTGTACTTTAACCTGTTGTGCCACCAGAGAGGGCACGCTATTCTTATTTCTATCTCTACCTAAGAGGAGTGCCTATCATTTGCTATTAAAGCATGATTCCATCAGAACACTTAATATCACAGAGTATAATGCATACTGTAATGTGTCTGCCTCTGTCACCTAAACTGCAACCTCAGTGAAACCATTTATAATATAATTTACTAAATTATGTGGTGAATGATAATGGTATAAGTTTGGTCAAGGAACAAAATGAAATTTGGACTTCTGAAGATACAATGCATATCCAGACAGCATGGTTTTAAAAGTGTGACTTAACAAATAATATAATCACTTTGAGACCAGTTAAACATAAGTTTAAGTAAAATGGAGACACATGATCCCATTCCAGAACTATTTAAAAAATTCCTATTGCTTGTCACATACATATGCCATAAGAATAACTATTTATATCTTATAGGGCAGTGCAAGGGGCCCTATATTATATTAGTCTATACATAAAATTTCACTTTATTGTTTTAACAATACTAGTAAGTGGATAATATTTATAGGTGAAGACAACGAAGCTCAAAAATATGGAGTTATTTACAAAAGGTAACACTGGTTATAAATGGTACTGCTGAAATTGAAACCTAGAACTATCTTAAATGTTGAATTAATAAGCTTCCTTTAAAAAAATGTTGACATTTATGGTCCTTTTCAAGAAGCAAGGGGTTAAAATTCAAAACTTGAACTACAAAGGGAAAGCATACACACACACACACACACACACACATATGCACCATGTATTTGAATACTACTACTCACTCTTTCTCACTATTATGTATTAATCCATACTATGCCTCTATTGTTATTCCTTAAAGTGTATTTGCTACAATTTTTTCAGGAATGAAACCAAAACAAGAGGAAAATACTAGATTTCCATTCCTACTAAATCAATTACTGAAATGCTTACATCTTTAGAAGTGAAAAGTGACTACTGTTTAGAAAAAAAGGAGATGGAATTAAGTACATAAAAGGGACAGAAAAGGGAGTCTCAAAGATGGAATGAGTGGTATACAGAATGACAGAAATTAATTATTTTTGGTATATTTCATTTTTATTCTTTTCTATTTCAGAATATAACAATAGGAAAAAAGAATGTGGGAAATGGAGGATATATGTAATCAATATCAGCAGCCCTTAGAGGGGACAAGATAATATATAGTCTGAAAAAATGTCAAAAATTATTCTGTTCATTTTCTTGAGTTTAAAGGATATTGTAAGTACTACTTCACAGACTAAATATATCAGCAAGTGAAATAGTTTCTTAAAATACACAATGCTAGTGTAAGAGTTGGAGAAATTCCTGTGAATTACACACACCAAAAACTACATATATAAATTTTTTTCCTTCTAGACTAGAGATCTATTAACTATTTGTGACCCAGTATTCAAATATCTTCCTCTCAAAAAAAAGCATCATCATTACCATACTCTTTTTGCAGCTCAAGTGTAGTTTTCGTCATCATCCTTTCTTGGTTTCTAAAATCTGTATAGCACTAACACTCATCCAGAGGCATTTTGGGTTGCAAACATCTTTTTTGGATTTGAAAACAAATTATTTCTGGTCTGACTAGTAATAGGGGTTTATGTTACTGTTATTTTTTTCAAACCCAAACACAATTCCTGTTTTTTCTTAGAACAAAATACCACTTGCTTGTTATTTCCTAAAGTTCACATTTCCTCGGCAATATTTGGTTTGTATTGGTTCTCTTGCAAACAATGATGAATGTATAGCAAGAACTCTATGATAAGTGTAAGACTGAGTTACTACCTTAGCCACTACAAACATCTACTAAACACTGAGAATCTTTACTTCCCCAAACTCAATGTTTATCTATAACATGAAGTGGTTAAACCAAGTAAATATCCCTAAGGTATTTCATCCTATGATCCAATTATATTAGCAGAGGCCTGCAGGACCTAATGCTTTGGGACTAGAACTTGAAAGGGCGAAGAAGTAGATGAACCTTTTTTTTTTTTTTTAACTCAAAAAGCTTACTTAAAAAATACTCATTATAAGTGTTTAATACTGTAGTTAACACTGGTATAGAACACTAATTCAGGGGTATAGGCTTATACCTCCTTCAATCTATGTTACTACAGCCACCACGACAGCACCCATAGTCCTCCACCAGAATCCACTGGATCCTTTCTATACTCTGCTCCCCTTTCAGTAGCCTTAGTTTTGTAGTCACATTTCTAGGGCTTGTTTTACTTTGTCTGTTCCTTTGTTTTGCTATATCCCACATGAGTAAACTCATATGGCATTTGTTTTTCTCCTGACTTAAAAAAAAAGCTTTCTATTTTACATAGTTATGTGACTCTACTTGTGCCTTAAATAATTTCAAAAGATTTTCTGTTCCTCAATAAGAAAAACGTGCTAGCAACCATTACAGACACATCTAGTACACCTTTAGCCACCATAGGCCCTGTTTACACGTTTGTTTTGTTGGTTTAGATAGTCTTGTAAGAACGTTAGGTCTCACAACATGATTTACTAGAAGTTGGCCTTGGCACACACCATACACAGATGCTGGTGTGGTGCCCAATCTTCTTGGCAGAAAGATAAATAGTTCATTACCAGGGTTTTGGGAGCCTGGTTTTGTCTGTGGCTGTATGGTAGAATATTCTATAAAGATATGTCAAAAGCTGGACCATTCCTGAAATGCGTGTTCTCAGCAAAGTGCCCAGCTCAGAAGTACAACTGAGATAGTATGGACACATATAACGCATCCATATTCCTAGCCCAAAAGAAGACCCCATTGCTTTCTGCTCTCAGTCCTCATCTCTTCTTATTGGCTCTTTTACTTTCACTTGATAATTCTGTATGCCTAGACTGAATAAAAAAGTATCACTCCATGCTTGTAAGCCACATATACAATTATACATTCTTATCTCTTATGTATATTTAAGTAATCATTCCACTTTAGCTAAAACAAAGTTAGAGATAAATATTTGACATAATTTTTTCTCTTACTCATTTCAGTAAGCCTCATCATAAGGATATAGAAAAATTGTTTAACAACCTATGATGCTCTATGTTAATATTTACAGATAAGAACTTCCTAAAGGTCACAACTGTAATAAATGGTAAAGCTGAAATTCAAACATAGAACTGTTTCATAAAATGCTGAATGAGCAGCTGAAATTTCCTTTTTGATATTTTCAATGATACTGGTTTTTTATTACATTAACAGTAAAGAAATAATCAAATGGTTAAAAACAAAAGCACACACAGGAATTACCATATCTATAAAAGCACTTGTGGCAATGCAACTATTGCCAACTTACTGATAAGGGTCATTTTCATGCAAACCCATGGGAGAAGGATAAACATGTAGAAAATTCTTATTGAACATTATTAAATACAAAGCATTTTATTTCACTCAGTTATAGGAACAATCTCACTGGTTTAAGTTGTTATTTTGGAATTTGGCTGAAAATTGTTAAGTAAAAAGAACTCAGAACACAGATAACTCCTAGGTAATTTAGCGGTTATAAGATTGTTAAACTCTTACAAATAAAATAATCCATATAAATGAGGTGTTAATGAAACAACTTCCCACTAGAAAAATTAGGAGAATAAATGTAAAAAGATGATCTACTAACCACACAAACATCTGCCTGTTTGCACGAACACGTTGGACTGATTAATAACTCCAACTGAGACCTCAATTTCTCATCATCACCAAGAACCTGGTTAAATTTCTTCACAAAATCTTGTGCTTTTCCAGGATCAGGCAAATTCTCTGTTATAGTAAACAGAGTCAACATTACAAAAGATATTAAAATAAAATCTACTAAGCTTAAACTAGTGCTGAATTAGGTAAAGACAATCTAGTTCTTTGAAATAAAGTTAGTAAGGACAATTTTCTTACTTTGTATTAAATTGATAGTTCTACGGGACAAATTACTTACCTGTGTTGATGTTTATCTACAGAGTAAGTGAACATACTCACTTGCTATGGTCATCAGTTTTCCAAACATGGCGGAACAGTTAGCCTCTGACTGAAATTTAGAACAAAAATAACATAACCAATCATATCTGCTAACCAATTTCTATAAGAAAATCTATACTTAGTATTCAATATATATTTCTTAAAGTGTATTTAAAAAAGATCACAATCTACCCATTAGAAAATAGCTTACCATATATTTACACTAAGTTGATTAAATAAAGAATTGTGGAATAGCAACAACTATTATGACAAGTAGAAGGAAAGGCAGTATTAGCAGGAAGGCATTTAGAAATTAAAAGTACATACTTCCCTGGGAAAGATATCTAGCCAGAAGATTGAACACTAGATAACGGAGACATTTATTACCTCAAAATTACTATTACACACCTAAGAAAATTAAAAATGAAGAAAAACTTTCTTCCTGCATAAAGTAATAGAGGTCCACTATTTATATAACCTCAGAACTAGAACTTCATTCTCTTCTATCATTGAGTATTTCTTTGCTTTGATTTAATATGCATATTATTAGCTTTAACTAGTATGAACGTTGAGTAGTTTGATAAACTATTTTTCCAGGGGCCACCTATTTTTGTTGGTAAATATCCACGCCTACTTATACATTGTCTTTGACTACTTTTGCAGGATAAAGTCAGAATTGAGCAGTTTACCAGAGACTATAAAGCTGTAAAATCCTAAAATTTTCCTATCTGGTCATTTCCAAAAAATGTTGCTGGCCCTTGCTCTGGTGTCTGTGGGTCCTTCAGGGGCCATTGTCTCAGGTTTCCAGGTTAAGATCTATTTCAGCAAATACATTTATTAAGAGATCATTTAAGTTTCTGTCTACTGTAGTCCAGAAAATGTCAGGTGGAGTTTTAATTTTTGTTATAAAAAGTTTGATTTTATATTTGATGTTGATGCTAAGTAACAAAATCAGGGAGTGCAGGGGGCCCCCCCTGGTGGTACAATGGGTTAAAGTGCAGCATTATGAAGCTATCCAAAGCCACTGCAGCATGAGTTCCATTCCCAGCCAGGGAGCAGACCAAAGGGCACTGCAGACCTCTCTTGACCCACCCACTGTTCCCCTCAGCAGTGTACCTGTCAGTCTACCTGTTCTGCTCCCCAGTCTCTCTCTCTGGTGAATCCCCTCACCGCCCCTGCACCACTGGTTTGTATCCAATTCTGTATGCATAAATAAATAAATCTTTAAAAAAAAAAACAAAAACCAGGGAGTCCAAAAAATTATGACTTCTATTATAAATTTATCTAAGTGTAATTTCATTTTAAAATCAGAAAATTGCATATAAACTCTTAAGTATTAAAATACTTGATAACTAGAAAATACCATTTCTTAGCCCTTGCTGGAAAATAGTTTGCTATCTTCACTTTTAGTTTGGATAAATACAGGTATGATTAATTCACTGGGAAAAATGAAATGGGATACTTTTGTTTCCTTCTTTAAATCACAAAAACAAAACAAACAAACAAAACCCCCCCCGAACAATGTCTAGTAAACTATGAATTTAAGCAAATCATAAATGTACCGTAGGCTGCTTATGTAAATCCAGTAGTTCTCGTACATGACTTCTAAGCATGTTTTGACATTTCCACATTTCATTGAGTGCTCTGTAAATAAAGTTATAAACTTGAAAAAAATATATAACAATACTGACAGTATTCAATCTCACTACATTTTTTTTGAATGGTGAAAATACATCATATTTCTTACAGTTAACTAAAATTTTAAGCACCAGAAAAATTACTGTTTGGATTAAGGTAGTTTAATTTGAAAGTACCATAAGGCTTATTATAAGAGAATATTTCGGGAGTTAACAGGATCTTACCAGTAAGTGAAGAAATTGAAAGACAATATAAGTAGAGGTAGTTAGAATGTTCTGGTACAAAGAAAGAAGAAATGTCATCAAAGTGAATGGCATATATAACTAACTAAAAAAAAAAAAAAAAAAAGACAACAGGCCTGGAGCACATAGTATGATTGGAGGAACATCAGCACACTGAAACATACCACAGAAAAGAATGAAATTATACAGTTTCTTTCAAGGGGTATGCATGAAAGATTTCAGATTATTTCAAATAATGATTTTCTTAGAAGCAACATAAATTCAGGATGTCAAATTTAGTTGAATGTGCTTATTCTAGACCCTTCTGTCCCCATAAAAGTAGATATTCTCATAAATCCCAATCATTAATTCCAGGTACCTGGTGCTCCTTTGAGAAATTAGTCTATTTTCTAAATCTCTGCCAACTATTTTGAAATGAAGATACATCAAAACTATAGATCAAGGGATTTACAACCTTGAGTAGGCATTAATACCCATGTGCAAATCTTTTTAAAAGAAATCATGGCTAATGCCTTCTGATATGTTGCACTGAAGACGTGCAAGATCAGGATAATTTTGTGTGATTTCTGCTTAAAATACACTACCTCAATCTAATACTAATGAAACACTGAATGAGTTCAAGTTGAGAGAACATTCCATAAAGTAACTAGTGTATACAATATTCTCCAAAAAAAAGAGAAAAAAGCCTTCAAAGTCACCAAAAGTAAAGATTAAAGAATGGTTTCAAAAGAGATAAAAGACAAGACAACTAAATACAAACTGTATAATCCTAGAAAGGGGAAAAAATGCTCATGAAGAATGTTATTTTGGGTAATTGAGAAACTCTGAATACACACTGGATAAGCCAATAATTTATCAATCAATGTCAAATCTGACTTTTTTATGTGTACTCAAATTATATAAGACAATGCACAACCTCTTAGGGAATATACACTGAAACAGACAGAAAGAAGGGTATCCAATGTCTACAACTCTCAAATGGTTCAGAAGGAAATATGTACGGAGATGAAGAAAAAGCATATGAAAAAGACTGGTCAAAATTGATGACTTTAAGGAAAGGGGATATCACAATGCTTTTACTATTGCAGTTTTACTGTAAGTGAAAGTTGTATGAAAATTAAAGACTACATATGTGCATCTATAACTTTACACAATGAGAAATTTTGTGAGTACATGTTATAAATAGTAAGAGTTTGGATTCAAAAGAATCAATTTTCAAAGATAGGACTTACTTTTTTTTTTCCCAAAAGTTTATTTTTACATCATTTTGCACATTTTTTTTTTTCCATCTCGATTGTAATCCCTGCGGGTTTCCCATCACCAAGTCACCCGTGTGCTATCACCATAATCCCGTGCATTCCCCCCCCCCGTTTTTGATCCCATTCCCCACTCCAACCCCACAAAATGTCTCTGGCAGATGGTTGTTCACTATTTTTTGTTATTTTCTCGCTTTTTAAAATGTTTATTGAAGTGCAGTGACCATACAATACATCGTAGTTGGTTTGGGACAACTAAAATTTATCCCAACTGTCCAAACAAGACCATTAATAGTTTTTACTTTCAGTCTCAAAAATACCCTAGTTTGGACAATTTTGAGGTCATGCTAGATAGAGGTGACTGGGATATGCTCTCCAGACAAAGAACCAGCACTTAGTTGTTAGACTTGGTGTGGGAAAGCTCCAACTGTAAGTATGAGTCCTGTCATCAAGTGGGCAAAACAATTTTGACACAGGATGTCTTTCAATTTGTGAAACTAGAAAGCTAACTCAATTTTGCCAAATGATGTCTATGCATATTGAATACTCTTGCTTTTGACTTTCTTAAATTTATTATTTGGTATCACTGAAATATGAAAATGCAAGTGGTCATCAGTGATCAATGAAGTACCTATTCAATTATAACAAAGTAGTAAGTTTAGCTCAAACATTGTAATTTGCAAACCTATTTTCTCTGTAAGTAGTGAATATGAGGTTCTTGATTTAATTAGAAAAAAACACTGCTCCCATCAACAAAATTAACTAGGTAAAATAAATTTTATGAAGTAACTTACTTGACAGCATTTGGATCCAAACTAGCATATAAGTAATATAAGCATTTCATTCTCTCTTCTGTTTCCAGGTTGTGGGGGACAAGGTACTGAGCAAAGATTTTCTCTACCAATAGTCTATGAACAAACAAAAAACCCTCAAATAATACAAGTATTCTACTTTTTAGAAGCAATAGTCATTTAACATTTTTAGTCAACTTACGCAGATATAACCCCAAAGGCGACACTTGTGCATGTAAATACAATAGGAAAGATGAGTATATAATCAGTTCCCTTTCTTGAAAAGTTATTTTTAAATTTAGAATTATAGTTGGTTTTTGTGATCTTACTTTTTATCAGTATGAATTATTTTAAAAAGATTTTATAATATTCCTAAACATAGGATGCTAGGTCCTTCGACCTACCAGTTCTAAGCTATAACACATTACTCTTTATTTAAAGATATGACCTCAAGAATATTTAATTGTCAAAAAATTATTAATTTCCTGAATTCAGCTTCTCATATTTTATTTTAGTAAAATTTGAGGTTCTCTCCTCACATTGCTTCCTGAAAAGTTAACTTACCTGTGCCTATCTGATCTTTCATTTTCATTCCACAATCTAAATTCCTGACAGGTATTTTAACACCTTTCTTGCTAAACCTGTATGTATAATTCACTATTACTAAAATAGGAAAATATAACTGCTCATCACTTATCAATGAAATAAACATTCAGTATGACAAAGTAGTATGTCTAATTTAATGAAACACTGTACTTGACAAATCATTACAATTTTATATAGAATTATAACATTCAGAAAATTAAAAACAAAATAATACCTACATAGTGTAATACCTATATACAATTTTTTACAAAAAATGTAAAAATAATAACTACCAGCTATTGAATAGTGCTATGCTGCCAGAAATTAGGCTACAAAGTTTTACATTTTATTTAATCCAATGATAATACTATGAGGAAGACTAGTATGTAAAGCTAAGGACTACAGAAGCCAATTAAGCAAAAGCAAACATCTAATAAGGGGAAGAACATGTGTTCCTGCTGTGATGACAAAACCTGTGCTTATTTCTCAACTCTCATATTATCTGACAGTCTTGGCTAATTCTATTTAAATACAATATGTATAAATATACAGAAAGTGATCTATAGATTTAGAATAAATTACTTTAAAAAACCAGAAGTAAATTATATACTTATACCAACACATCAGACTCACTTGTCATCGATGCTATTCTGATAATAAATATGCAAAAGTTTGTCCTTTATCCAGCTGACTTTTTCTGCAGCTTCCTTTCCTGCTTCACCATGAAGACAGTACTTCTTATACAGCTGAGCCAGACCCATCATTGCTTCTTTCCTTACTCGCCACTAGAAGTTTTAAGATTTGTTAGATGAGTTAGATCTCAAACTTTAGTATATTAATCTGCAAAATTCTAGATCTTCACTGTTTATGGCATATTTATTATCATAAAAGGTAAACTGCTTCACCAACAAATTTGAGTTATGTTCTTGCATAGAAATCAGACACTTCTGAAATTACCCAATGCAAATATGGCTAAATGATTACCACTTTTTAAAATTTCCCTTAAATTCAAGCAAGAGTATATCATCCATTTAATTCAGTTTTATCTAAAATAATTTCAGCCAAGTTTTAGAAGTGATTAGAAGGTAACAGAGAAAGAATGTAATTCACTCTGCAAACAAAAGCCTAATCACCTGCTCCCTACTCTGTCTCTGGTGATTCCTCTCACTGCTTCTAACCTCTGGCCTGTACCCCAGTTCTGTATGCAAAAATAAATCTTAAAAAAAAAAAAACAAAAAACCAGTTCCAACAAGGTCTAGTAGATGTTATTAGGACCATACCATGCTGTTGTTGTTAAGATTCATTAATTAAACTCTTTATAAAACTGTAAAGAGCCATTAAGGAAAGTAGGAGTGAAATGATTCTAAAAGGGAAGATACAACACAAATGTCAAAACCTTAAAATCAGATGTATGAGAGAGAGATTTCCCCATTGACCGTTAAGAAGAGTTATTTCTTAACTCTTTAAATTTAAAGTCATTTCATTAAAGTGAAGTCATTACTTTTAAATTAAAGCTGGGGGGTGAAAACCCTTCAACGTTAGAATTACCAACACAGTTGAACAAGTTCAAGTGTCCATTTTACATTTCTGTCTCTATGACTACTGAAAAAGAACTTTAAAATAATACCTCATTATTTTTTTTAAAAAGATTTTTATTTATTTATGCATACAGGAACTGGAGTATAGGCCCGAGGGGATTGAGAAGATTCACCAGAGACCAAGTGTAGAGCAGAAAAGGCAGATCTGTGGAAATATACTGGTGAGGGGAGCAGCTGGTGAGTTAGGAGAGGTCTACTATGCTTTGTGGGTTAGCTCCCAGGCCAGGGATTGAGCTCATGATCAAATTCATTCTGCAATGGCTGGTGAAAGTTTGACAGTGCTGAGACTTTAAACCCTGAGCCACCAGGGGTTCTTTGTTATATTTCATATATAAGAAATACTGCTAAACTGCACTGGTTTGGGGAAGACAGACAGCAAGTTTTCATAGCACATTACAAGACAACCTTTGTAATAAGGTTCATCAGACTTGTATGTCTATTTTTTAAATACAGTTGACACTTTTTAGGAACTGTCATTGTCCTTAGTACTACTTTTATTTATGGAGAAATCACAACAAGAGTAACACAACTATCATCTCTGTCCATAGTCTGGGCATTACTTCACATGAAGTAAGGTATTCTTTTAGTTCAACAAATGACAGATTCAGTAAGTTATATAAGATAAGTAATTTTTAGAATGCTAATGATCTTAAATGCAGGCCATCAATTACTATTCTGTTTAAACTCATTATGTAAGTGAAAAAGTAGAATAAAAGTTTGTTTAACTTAGCTTTTCTTTTTTTAAAGGTAAGCTTGAAGATAACCCATGCCGGAGAAATAAAAATCTATATAGACCAAAGCATTCATTAAAATAAAGATAATTTAAAAATACACAAGAAACATATAAATCGGTAGCTCTTTATTTGATATTGTATTAATTTGAGTTTCACATAGAAAAACTTTAAACAGGAATTTCTACTGTATATAGCAAGTAATTTAAACATGCTAAGTTAAAAAGAATAAAATTCTACAGATTTTACCCGTTTATCCAGTGTTCTTTCCCTTACAAAACCAAGTAGCTGATCATTTACTAAGGTTAGGTCTCTTTTGGCAGCTGTTATTATAGTAACAATGACATCATGGCGAATAGCTTCTTCTGGATCATGTGATCTGACCTTCAAGTACTCTACAATAACGAAAAAAACTTGTGTTAGGTATGTAACTGATTTACCATGCTCACAATGACAAAAAAACTAACAATGCTTTAAGCTTCTGTCCAATGAAACCATGCTTATAAAATGTTGACTGAGTTAAAGTCATTTTATTTTTGAGGCAGAAACAAAAACTACATCAACACATCACTGCGGAGTCACATCTTAATGTAGTTTACATCAACTATTCTACAAAAGTCAAATGAACACAGTATCTATTACATAGTTTAGAACTTCAGTTACAATACAAATTAACAGCTTTAAAAGTAAAATAGTAAAAAGCTTATAAAAAATAGGTTGATATGTCTGCAAATTATACACTATAAAATAATAGAATAACATTTTACAGCCTCTTTATAAAAAATCCATAATAATTACACCATAAGCAAAATAGTTTCTATTTTTGGTAATCAGAATTTTGATAGAAGCCATTTTTTTTGTTACTACCCAATGAGAAAGTTCAAAAGCTCTACATGCAAATGAAGAATGAGAAATTCTTGATTAGTCCAGAAAACAATCACTTTCCTATTATATGTTACAATGTTTAATTATCACATAAGTATAAGCATAATGTGCCCAAATCCAATGTTACAAAGGCCCATGATCTCGCAAAATGATTTCCAAGAAATGCTACAGGATTACATTAATAATCCTGTAAGATTATAAGATTTCAAATGTAATTTAAAAAAAATATTTATTTATTTATGTTTACAGGACTGGGGTACAGGCCAGGTGTGGTGGGTGAGAAGATTCACCAGAGACTGAGGGGGGAGCAGAACAGGCAGATCGAGGAAGTACACTGCTGAGGGGAGCTGTGGGCAGGTCTGCCACGCCATGTGGGTCAGCTCTCTGGCATGGGATTGAACTTGTGCTGTAGTGGCTTCAGAGAGCTTCATAATGCGGTGCTTTAACCAGCTGCGCCACCAGGGACAGCCCCTCAAATGTAATTTTTATTATATAAACTTAAAATCGTTAACTAGTATGATGGTATGGACTTAAATATAGCCAGTTAAACCCTAGTCAGAAACTTCATATAAAGGTAAAAGGCCACCTGTGAAATATGTATGTGATTCCTCCAATATAAGTAACAAAACAGGTAGCTTACCTGTGAGATCTTTTGCTAGATCTGGATGATTCATTAAACAATGACTGGCAAATTTCACACTTTCTAATCTCACAGGAACATGAATGTCATTAAATCTATATAGAAAAAAAGGCTAAATATTACATACAAGGCAAACAGTTTTTCTCAAAAAAGGCATATCTAACATTATACAAACAAAACAAATTACTGATCAGAAAATATGTTATTGTGATAGCTAATATGTCCTAAAGATTAATATATCCTAAAGGAAAGCTATAAGGCAAAAGATAATTTCAGAAAAATATTCTCTTAAACAGTATTTGTTTCTATGTTACAAGCAGCAAAAACCAACATATACCCCAACCCAAACTACTTAATTTGTAGAGCCAAAAATTTAAGAGCTTTAAATTATGCTCTTCATAAATTATAAAACAGAAACATTCAAATTGCATTAAACTGCTGAAACAATGAGTTATACTAGAGGGATATAAGGTAGACACAAATCATAAGAATGCATCAGATTAATATATATATCCAGAAGTTCGAGGAATAATGTATAAAGTGCACATGTCATACTATCCACAACAGTTTCATGTGACTGGGTCAACTTGTATTTAAGTGCTCTTTTAAAGCTTTCTATAATATATTGCAAGAATTCAATAAATATAAGATACCTCATATAGATTCAAAATTGTACACAGTAAGATATGCTGAGCAACTCTCAAATTAAAAATTTATTGGCCAATTTAAAAACCGTATTAAATAAAAATGACATTAAGTGGAAAATATTTTTACTTTTGACGTGATGTCATAAAATAGCTAATTAAACTCAAGTTATTAAGGAAATGTCTTAATGTCCATGGCCTCCTACTTCCTTATTCAGAGATATTTTTATGATTTATGTGTTAAAGGGCTTATAATTTAAAAAAGGAAATGTTATTATTATCAAGCAAAAGACAAAATATCAAAATAGTTAATGCTAAATCATTAAGAAAATAATATGCAAAGTAAGTGAATATATTTCATTTCTATGAATCAGACATATTTATAAGAAGTATTAGTTAATGGAAAATTATGAATGTAACAAGTCTCTTAAGGTTAATTTGGTTTTTAAAAGTAATCCAGGTAAAAAATGAGCTTTTACATTTTTGTTAAATATACAGATTCAAACACAAGGTCAGAATAGAGCTCAGAAAATACTGACAATTAGAGTTGCTTTGTTTCCTTTATTCTAAATTCTCACATGTTCAGTAGTCAGCATTACTGCTATTGAGACCTTCAACATAGCCTGTTTTGGGCAACTAACTTAAGATATTATCATATTAGAGTCAGATGTCTCAGGTTTGTTTGTTATATTTTAATATTATATTTAACCTAGGTTCCTTATAAGGAGCATTACAGTGAATTTACCTTAAAAAGATTTCTGAGCCTACCTTTACAATCAGATGAAATAAACATCTCAGATGTGCTATAGAAAACTGACAGTAAAAATCAACTTTCAAGGGGCTAATGTCCAAGACCTACAAAATGCATAGCTTAACAAAGAGAAAACAACCCAATCAGAAAATGGGCAGGAGAGCTGAACAGATACTTTTCCAGAGGAGACATACAGATGGCCAACAGGCATATGAAAAAATGTAAATCAAAACCACAATGAGATACCACCTCACACCGTAAGATTGATCCATATCAAAAAGACCAGAAACAAGTTGCCCAGGGTGCTGAGAAAAAGGAATCCTCATACACTATTTGTGGGAATGTAGACTGGTCCAGTCCCTATGGAAAACAGTATGGAGGTTTCTCATAATATCAAAAATAGATCTACCATATGATCCAGCAATTCCACTCCTAGTTCTCTATTTGAAGAATGCAAAACCACAAATTTGAAGGGATCTATGCACTCCTTTATTCACTGCTGCATTACAATAAGTCATGTTAGATAACAACCTAAATGCTCAATGATGGGTGACTGGATAAAGATGTAGTCTACACACAGAATGGATCCTATTCAATTATTTACAAATAAAGAGATAAAATCCTGCCATTTGTGACAACGTGAATGGAATACTGGAAGGGTCTACACTAAGTCAAAGAAGAAAAACAAATACCAGATGATATTACTCATAAGTGGGATATAAAGAAACAAAGCAAAGGAACAGACAAAACTAAAACAAAACAAACACTAGGAACCTGATTAGAGAACTGAGGATAACAGAAAGGGAGGTGGGGGCTGAGGAACAGAGGATGTGGCTCAATGGACTCTGGTTTAGAATTATGTGTGTTTTGATACTGGGTGTGGCATATGGTAACATGCATCAGAAGAGGTATGAACCACACCTTTACGTCATATATAGTGCTGTACAACAACATTAAAGAATGCCCTCAATAAAGAGTAATACAATCTAAAAGATAGACTTTATAAGTAATATGTGAAGAAAAGAAACATGTAATTAGAATGCAAGAGGGAAGTGAATAAACTAATGATTATAGATTTGTCAACTTTACCATCAAGTTAAATAGAACTTAACTCAGTATTCTTTTGAAGAAACACTAAAAACCATGTAAGAGCAACGTTTAAATTTCAAAATCACACGATACCAAGTTAGTTAAAATAACATAGCATGCATATAAACTTAAAGGATACCCAGAGTTAAATGAATAAACTGTGGGACTAAATATGTCTTGAATTGGACTATTAGATCCTACAGTCACATGATTTATTTAAATTATAAGATGGTCACATCTCAAAAGTTGCTTTTTTATTAATTCTAATACATTGTTTTAAGCACTAACAATACAAAAATTTACATTGATAAGTTTTCTTCATAAAAATCTTTCCTACAATTTATTTTCTAAGAAAGACAGCAATACAGAATGTAGAGAAACAAACTTGTAACAAAGTTTTGATATATGTTGTTTTTATCAAATGGCCCAGACTGCCTTGCCTCTAAAAATAAGAATTCATAGACTTGTATGTTCTCTTACCGTCCAAGAAAACATTGCCAAAGAGGACGATTCTGTGTTGCTAAATCGGAATCTTTAGAACCAAACAATTTAGCTAAAAGTCGAACAACAGCTAATCGCTCTTCTCCATCATTGCTCTGAGGGAAAAGGGAAAATAAAAGAAGCCTGAGGCTTATTTACCAGATTACAAATCATTACTGAAAAGCTAAATTTCAAATTTCTACTTATAATGATCAAAATTTTAAGATATCATATGCTCTCATTTACTGTGCAGAAACTATTTTGATTCCATGTTAGATTTTCTGGTTCTTTACTCCTACTTCACACTCTCCCAACTGCTAATTTATTCTTACTCCATTGCTTGCTTGCAATCTACACATTAGTCACAGATGCTGTAAGATGAAGATAATCATTCAATTCTAAGATTTTAAAGAGTCTAGAAAAAAAATTCAGTGAAGAAAAAAGGTGTAAACAATTTCTGCCCAAATAAACTTTATTAGACCAGTATGAAGAGTCTGACATGGTTGAAGAATATGATACTAAAAAACATCATGATTTAAGAAACTTCACTTAACAGAGAACAAGAATCTTAAGAGGCTCTAAAAATTCAGGTTAACTGAAGATAAGAAAAAAGGAAAACATAGTTTAAAATTGCTTTCTGTCAAGGATTAATTTTCTTATGGAATCAATATATGCTATGAAAACGCTTTTAATTTTACTAGTGACGTCATTTTAACACTGAAAATTAATGTGAAACCATATGGTATGTGAAACTTTTGTAAAAATTCACTAGGAAAATAATTTAATAATTTAAAGTAACTGCTAACTTTGTAAAGTGTTAAAAGACAATATATGTCTAAAGTTATACCAGAAATTCAATAAACAAATACTCATGGGAAAGAACAGTAAGTCAGAAAAGAAAAAGACAATGGTGTATAATCTTTTCCCCATGAATGTCTTAACTCAAATGAAAGGGGATTTGTGGCAAAATAGGCACGCTTATGAAACATATAAAATGAAAACTATCAAGCTTTAACATTTATAATTGCAAAATTATTTTCTTTGACAAAACTTTTCTCAGGCAATGTGCCAACAACGCAGATTAATGCCACCTTTCAGTCTGATTTACTGACATTATTTTTTAGAAAAAAAAAATCAATCTATTCCTTAAATGTCAAACACTAAAATAGTGGAAATTTTATTTGCGTGCATGTGATTACTTTAGTAGCTTAGTGATTATTTCAAATAATGTGATATTTCACATCTATATATTTAACTGTTGAAATAAAAATGCCAAGTGAAAACTTGCACCTCGGCCGTTTAAAAATTTTATATACATTCTGTGAATGAGGCTGGAGTAAGAGTGTAGTGTTAGTAACTTTAATGTGGTGCAAAAGCATTTTGGTGTCTCTGATATATAGCTATATTGTCAATGTATCTCAAAGTGGAAATTAAATATATGTATATACTTATGTATATTTGCATATTTTAATAATTAAGAAAGTGGATTAAAAATTAGAAACTCCACACTATGATTGCTTAATATTTTCGTATTTGGAGAATAAATGTAAATGGTGCTTTCTTTCTCTCTCTGTCCCCCTCACCTGGAAAGACTCTTAAATGGAAAATATGGTTAACTTCCTGATAATAAGTCACGGTTACTACCAAGCACGACTCCAAAGTATTCCTTAAACTTGAATAGCACTCCATGATCCTATGTCACAGATATTACATACAAATGCATATAACAGACCAGTATACTATAAAATCAAATTATATTGAAGCATTTTCTCAGACATTTTTATTGCTTTTGGGGGGACTATAACCTAGGACTCTTTAACAACAAAAACCTGTAGCTTTATGATTCAGAGATATAACTACAGAAAATCACTACAGTCATAAAAACATTCTAGGCCAGCTGCTCAGTACATATTGGTGATTCAAAAAGGAGTACACTAGTTATATTATCAACTATTCTTACTCTTAGTAAACCTTAATTTCTCATGAGAAAAGAAAAAAATTGGTACAGGTTAGGGTTGCAGTCAATAGTAAGAACAGAGGTGATGGCAATTGTCTGACAATAAACAAAATATTCCATTACTTGGTTATTTAGGCACAGTATTATTCATTTTAATTTTTTTCATAAGCATGAATTATGGAAGAACAGAGAAA
Organism: Condylura cristata; assembly: GCF_000260355.1. NCBI lineage: Eukaryota > Metazoa > Chordata > Mammalia > Eulipotyphla > Talpidae > Condylura > Condylura cristata. Next base: position 37,661,045 of record NW_004567113.1, on the reverse strand, counting down.
AACTTAAAAATCAATAGCCTTAGAAAGAAAAAAACAAACAAGAGCCTGTTATATATATTGTACTAGTGGAGCAACATAGTCAAAAATAATGTTGATTAATTTGTTAAAAAAAGGAATTAAGAAATCTTGTTAAAGTTTTTATTCATACCTTTAAAGTAAATCCATGAAATCAAATTGTATCCATGAAAAAGAAAAGGCATAAGATAAAAGTAATTGGGGATCATGGTAAAGAGGAAAACTTATGAGGAATTAAGGGATACTACTCAGCTGTAGCTATTTTATTTTCATATATGGACTTTTAACCAAAATCTGATTTTCTGACTTATTCATTAATGGTCAGCATAAAGCAAGAAAATTCTAGTATAACAAAATCCATCAAATAAAAACTATTGTATGGCTAGATGGAGGTAATTAGCAACCTCTGCTTTAGATAAGTGAACATAAATAAATGATCATGAAGAATAGGGTATGAACAACTACCTGCAGTTACATCCAGTCTATACATGGAAATCTAAAAGTTTAGTGTCTAAGTCCTTCCACTACCATAGCACTATTTTTTAAGGATTAAAGAGGTTTAGCTTTGCACATTCAGACTGAATAGATTAGAAGAAAACATTTTAGTGCCTTATACCTCGAAATAATTTAGTACAGAAACACCTTTTTACAATGTTTTTAAAATAAATACACAATAGTAAAAAATAAAATCTGTTCTCTTTGTAATATTTTCCACAGGAGCTTCTTAGAAACCCAGTAAAATGTCCATGATAGCATAATATCCAATGCTTATTCATAGTTTGTAATTACTTGCACACATTTCAGAGTCTAAAAACTGGGAGTTCTAATCCTAAAATTGTTTTAAGTGTGTAAACTGAACAGAGTATTTAATCAACAGTTTTTATCTAAAATATTTAAATGTATGATTAGTCTAATTGTATCATAGGTTGATAAAACCTTTCAAGATAGTTCCTCCAGGATAGGGGACTAAATGTCAAGTTTTTCGTATTTTTTTGAAGAGTTATGAAATCCTTGCTTAGTTGGTGATTAAAAAATATACTTCCATGTCACACCATACAATTTTTTCTCCCTCTTGTATACCTGAAAAGGGTCATGTAATTGTAACCACAACTCTTTGAGCACTCAGTCTGAACATCTTTTGAAGTTCTAAAACACACCTATATATTAACACTACTTAGTAACACGCATTATAAGTTTCTAAATACTACTTTTCTGATCTATTACTTATACCCCTGTTATTTATCAGTTATAGTAAAACTACCTAAGCTACAATTTTGCAATGTAAATTCTCTTATCAACCAAAAGAGAAATGTTTGTTCAAATCATTCAAAACTGTATACCCAAACATAAGATAAATTGAACTGACATTTTATTCTTTCATAGTTAAATGAAAAACTGTGACAATGTATTTTTTAAAGTTTCAAAGGTTTAGGGGCCTTCCTGGTGACCTAACAGAATAAAGTGCAGCACTATGAAGCTATCTGTAGCATGAGTTCAATCCCAGGCCAGGAGGTGACCCACACGGAGCAACATGTTTCTCTTGACCTGTCCGATGCTCCCATCAGCAGTGTATTTTGGTCAATCTGCCTGGTCTGCTCCCACTATGTCTCTAGTGAATGCTCTCCCTACAACTCTGCCCAGTTCTTGTATGCATAAATAAATAAATAAAAAATCTAAAAAAAAAAAACTTTCAAAGGTTTTAAAATTATAGCCAGTCCTGGCCCTCCCTGGTGTAGTTAAAGTACAGCACTTAGAAGCTAGAGCCACTTCTGCATGAGTTCGATCTCTGCCCCGAGGTGATCTACATGGTGTGGCAGACCTCTCCTGAGCAACATGTCTCTCTTGACCTGTCCACTGCTCCCCACTCTGTCTGGTGAATCCTCTTACCGCCCCTGCACCTCTGGCCTATACCCCAGTTCTGTATGCATAAATAAATAAATCTTAAAAAAAAATTATAGCCAGTCCTACCTTCAGTTTAAATTCAAGCTGCGGCATGACAGATAATAATAAATGAGGATCTATGGCAAAAAGCTCCTGAATCAGATCAAATACATGTTCTGACAAATCACTTACTGACGATCTTCCCAGCACCAGAACTTGATTGAAAAACTACAGGAGATATTAAAACAAAAATAAAAATCCATTTCATCTCAAAGCTTATAGAAGTTTTCAACACATGCTAAAAAGGACTACACAATCAGGCATTACAACAAGCATTATAAATACCATTGAACAGGACGAAACAACATATTTTTCAATTATAAAATTTGATAAAACCAAAAGGCAAAAATTTCTCTAAATGTTATAGGGAGAAATGCAAAGAAACTTGGTTTGTTAGTTTTTTTCTATTAGAGTGACATAGGAGAAATCCTATCTTTTAATAAAACTAAACAAGTTAGTTTATGTAATTCAATAGAGAATTAAATAATTCTTATAGCAGACAATTTTACTCAATTTTTATTTAAGTCTAATTATTCTATGAGCTTAGTAATAAAAAGTACTTAAATGTAGGCGATGAATTTGTGTGTGCACACACACAGGGGAAAGGAAAATGCAGAGAAGGGTGAGAACAAAGTGAAGAAAAAATTGATGATACAAAGTTAATTCATTTAAAATTTAAGAAGCTGCTATGAAGAAACAAAGAATATAAATATCGAGAGCATAAAATAAAAACAACCACTCTCCACAAAAAATACATGCAACTAAGAAAAGCAAATTTAAAAAGGCTGTAGCTGCTGGAGGCAGCTACATGTGACTGATATAAGCATATATTAATGGTACTGCCACGAAATGATACATTTGTTTTGAAAAGCAATACACATTAAAAGTCAGAAAGAAAACACTGTAAAATCTAAATGCAAGGAAGTAGGGAAATGATTAGGTAAATTATGGGTATTTGTCAATTCAAAGAAACATTTTAAGGCATTTAGATTTTTTTTGTTAAAAAAGTCAAAGTATTTACATGTGTTAATGTATGCCAATTTAAAATTCTAATTACATAAAATATGTAAAAAAATAGTGAGCAAATGTGAAATAGATATAAATATATTGCAATTATGAATATTTTTTTCAAATTACTATGCTGTTTCTTTAGTGAAATTACAAACTTCTATTAGATAAAGTAAAAAATTATTTTCATTACTATGTAACAATTACTTAAGAGGGAAAAATCAGATTTTAGAAGAATGACCTAGATATAAGAAAAGGAAAATACACAGACACAGGAACCTAAAAATAAAGATGAGAAAGCGAGAGATTTGTATATATAGAAGATAAAAAGGTAAGTATAAAAATGAAAGCAGAAGATGGGGTGGGAGTTGTAGATAGAATTTGATAAAACAATACTACTTAATCTTGTGCCATTTAAAGATAATGTGAATAAAACAGTTGTATTTGGTCACATTTAGCTCTACCAGTTCTTTTACACATTTGCTCTAAACAGGCAAAACGGTATAGGCTAAATAAAGCTGTATGTGAAAGATCCTAGTAAATTAGTACAATGGAGCAGGAACTGCAAAACTATGAAACAAATATAGGCAGAAATACATACATTCGCAATGCATGCTTCAATAGTCTGGACTGTCCTTTTCAACAGGACTTTTGCAAGATCAAAGGACTGCTTATTTAAATTCTGAAAAACAATAAAAATATGCAAAGTCACAAATGAATTAAAGGATTTATGAGACTGCAGTATTAGGATACTATAATAAACCCTGGACATCTTACTGTAGAGTTGAAAAAGGGAGCTGAGGGGAGGGGGAAGAGCAAAATGTGGAGGGAATATAACTGACTATGATTAGGAGTGCCTTAGTGATGGTGGTGGTGTGACATACACCTGAAAGAGTGATACTGTATAATCATATACAGCATTGTAAAGCAATATTGCTTCAATTTTTTTTAAAAAGGAGGGGAGAGAAGGAAAAAACATTAGACTTCTATAAAGAGCATAATCAATGAAAAATTGTAGGCAGGTCAATATGGGTAATTATCAAAAATGTAAAAATTGGGTCACAAATGTAAGTTGTAGGGGTCTTAAGACAGACCAAATAACAAGATAATAGGTTGTTTGTGGAGATATGTCTATGAGAGTGAATGTACTTAGGATAGCCTAAAGGCCATAAAAGAGGGAGGAGAGAAGGAATTAGTGGTCTTGAAAGGAACTTTTAATAGGTCATGTTTTGTTCACTTTACATTCAAAAAGAAAAAGGAGAAAGAACAAAAACACCCAAAGACAAAATGTTAGATTTGTTAAATTTGGACACCTGGAAACTTGTTGTTACTGTCTATAATTTCCTGTTTTAAACATTTGAGAAAAAAAATACACACAAAAAAAACCTACAAAAAAAAGTTTCTTCATATCTACAAAATGTAAAGTATAAAATATCAGCGAAGGTTTAACCAGTATCTTCTATAATTCAACGTTTAGAAGTTCAGTGTTTAATAAACACATGCTCAAAAAGAGTAGGCCTGAATGATAGTTTCCCAAGAATATCGCAGTGATATTTTTGAAATGCTGAATACCATGTTACTGCCTCAAGATTTCCAATTAACTACAACAAATTAAAAGGTCTGAGAACAACTGTATGTCAGATATTAAACTTTTAAAACTTAATGAAAATGGAATTCTGGTTTTGAAGAGTACCAACTAACATCTCTATACTTTGCAGTTTTAGATCAAACTAAGATCTATCATCACCTATACCTTTTCCAAAAAGATGTTAGGAAACAATATATTCTAGGATAGTGGCTAGCACACTTCTTGTGCAACCAATCATATGATAAATTAAATGTTCGTTACAGTGTGGGTGAGTAATAGTCAGCGCAGCCACTGCACACCCTGCTGTAGGCACATGAAAACAGCCCTAGACAAAATAAAAACAAATGAGAATGATTGTATTCAAATAAAATTTTATTTAAATAAATAGACAGTGGGTGAGATTTGGTCCATGGATCATAGCTTCCTTGTGCCAGGCTTTTATTTCACTGGCAAAAAGTCAGGATCAGTTCAAAATTAAGGCAATCTTTCCATTTCCTAAAAGGGTAGACTTCCTACTAAAAAAAAAAATACTCTCTAACCAAAATATAAGCACCAAATATACTACCTATTCCTCTCCAAGTTTTTCCTCTCCTATTTTACCTGACATGTACTCCCCTTTTTGAGTCCAAAAAAAAAAAACTGACCAGTTAGATTTCATTTGTATGAAAATGCAAATATTGAGTCAGGAGAAGCAGACTTTATAACTAATTATATCTTATTTTAAGTATAACAGACTCAAAGTGCATCTAATATCTGGTAACAGGTAACTGAAACACAGAGGAAAATAGCAGAGGGTAAGCATCAACAGTGACAGACAGGCCTGATAAAAGCCTAGTGGTGGTACTTGTAGGGGATTAAGTCCTCTTGTTCCTTAGGAGGACCTAGCAGAGAGAAACAGAAAAAAGAAATGGGGGCAAATATACAGCGCTCACCCTCTCCCCCTTAACATTAACCATATAGTTCCCACCCAAATCTTTTTCTATTCTTAAGAAAAATGTAGGATATGGTTCTGAGAAGAAATCAGGCACAAAACAGAAAATATTTTAAGGAAAACAAACAAACCCCAAAAACAACCCACCAAAACTGACAGTACTACAACTCTCATTTAATTCCCAGACTAGCTCTGAATGATAAATTTTCAGTTTTCCAGAAGACAGGCAGCACTTAACTGAATAAAAATTATCTACAATATTCAAATCAACATATCTTCTAAAGATAAGAATAACTACAAGACTGATATGTGTGATATGTGTTACTCTTTTATTTTATTTGGGGCTGGGGACAATATTGTCATTACGACCAAAATGGTAAAAAAAAAAAAAAGATTTCAAATGCATTACAGAATGAATCTTCAAGCTTTAATGTTAATTAACCTTTAATGTCTTCATACTATACAAACCTTATGTGCAGGAATGAGGTTAATAAGAATGGAGTCCAATAATTCTTGAGTAACTCCATCACCTTCCATGATGATAGAACTCATCAAGTCTAGCATGTGCATTTGTACCTTCTTATTGTGGCTATTGCTTAAAAAAAAAAAAAAATTAAATTTTTAAACATGCAAGGCAAAGAGTTTAGGTTTAAAAAAAAAAAAAAAAAAAAAGAGAGAGAGCAAGAAAAATTAAACCTCCTAGCCTTTAAGACAATTATCTCAGCTGTAAAAGGATTTTCACTTGAGGGAACCATGCCAATAATGGCCAAGTTTATACAAATACAGTTGTAAAGCATTTTTCTGGTAATATATTTTACAAGCACAAAGATCTTTAGAATGAATTAAGGACCTAGGTAATTAGCATCAAAGAGTGTGTTTAATTCAACCAAACAATAACAAAATTCATCTTTGCTTATGTTTCCAGATTTGTAAAATTAGCAAAATTTTATATAAGGTAATAGGAAAAAAAATTGGTACAATATATTGAAGGCAGATAACTATCCTTCTGATCCCTTCAAATCTTAATACATTCCCTGAAATAATACTATACATACACAGAAAAGCCTAAGCCAACAAAGGCAATTTCTGTTATATATATTACCGGACGATCATGAAAATGTCATACTGCTATCTCTAACCCAAATTTCAAACAAAGAAAGAATCAACAGAGGATAACTAAGAATCAGTTTCAGTGATCCTTTACCTGTAGGCCCCCTCAATAAATGTCTACTGCTGATACTGTACCTAAAAAATGGCTACAAAACTTTTAGCATCTAGGCCTTCCTCCTGATTGCTACTTAACTGAGGGCTTGAGCTGTCCATTTGCACATTTATCAGTATATAAATATATATGCAAGGACAAATCAAGGGAATAGATCTAAATTAGTTCACAGCACTACAGATACAGGGAAATTTAAATCAAGACTGAATAATCATAAGAATATTTATCCTCACCTATGCTTAAAAAATAATGGACTTGAAATAATGTGTAACAGACTTCTTTACCACAGAGCAGAAAAAGGCAAAGATGGAACTCTTAAAAACCTGGTGGAAATTTATCACATTGCTATGTATATAACTCTCTATAATTTTTATATAGATACCCAAATAAAGCTGTAAGACAAATGCACTTCAAAATAACAATAGAATTAACAAAAGGCACAATTTTTTCTGACCAAAAAATGTATAGAACATTCTAGAAATGTGCAGTCCAAAATGCAAAAACCATTAGCCAATAGCCATTTGGCTACTGAGTACTTAAAGTATAGAGGAGGCACATTCTGAAATACTGTTGGTTTAGGATATGTCAGATGAGTAAGATACATTATCTGTACTAATTAAATTTTACTTATCATACTTGATGTGGATATGAGTAAGTTAAAGTTTTAGGTAAGATATTGTATATATAATGTAATGCTATAGAACACATTTGATAACAGTGGTTAGTCTACAATAAAATAAAACACAATACTACTCTGGAATCAGAGTTTAAACTCTTAATCAGCCATTTATCCTTAAATAAGCCACCACACTCCTTCATGCACTGGCTTCCTTTTTACTAAGGAAAGACCAATGTATAACAGCTTTTAGTTCTAAAATGAGAAGATATCAAAAACAGTATATTACTATGTTTCCCAACACTCACTAGTGATATTATGAAACTTGTAATTTTTACATCAGAGTTCAGAAACTCATTATATGAGGTGTCATACCATTTACTTTGAAAACTGACAAATATAACTGATATCATACTTTAAATTATAGAATATGGCAAAGGCAGGCTTCAGACAATATAATTTTTATTTTCCTCTTCAGGTTGTCTTCTAAAACACTTCCTTATGAGTCCCAAAAGTTCTCAGCATATAATATATGAAACTTCAATATATACCGTAAATTATATACAGCAAAGAGAAACAAATACTTCAGACATAACTTACTTGATCACTGAGAAGAGAGTTCTAAAAAGCTGAATAAAAATTTCATTGCAATCTTCCAATTCAAAGCAGATGTTATATGATTTAACCCAAGCTAAATTCTAATATAGACAAATAAAAATAATTACATAACACACTTGGATGAGTTACATAAAAGCAAATTCATTTATAAAATTTAATTTTTAGAATTTTCAATGTATATTAAGGCCTATAAAAGCTTGGCATATAAAATGACAATTCTGTCATGTACTTTGATTTTTAAAATTTATAAGTCTTCTCTCATTGAAAAATACTAAATTATTAAAGGCTGATAAACATATAGATACAAAGCATAGAGCAGTGAAAATTAATTAAACTTAATCCCTTTCAGGATTAGAAAAAAAATGGTGATAAAAATTAAGTTTCAAATAATGTAACACTTTTTCCAGTGAAATATACTTCATCTTATCAGGCATGAGGAGCAATAAGCAGATTATATTTTCTTCATTAAATGCAAAAGACATGAGTTAAGTGGGTTTATATAAAATAAAGACATTTTACATTATAAAATTACTATAAAGAATTTTCTACTACATGAAACATTGTGATATTTATTAAATTTCTTTTTACCTCTAATAAATAAAAGTATCTATTAAACTGCGGACTCTTTGTATCCTCCAAACCTTTTAATTGTCTGGTAATAAACAAAAATATGTCCTGTTAAAAAGATGATAAAATATATTAATTTAGACACAAATATTTATTCTTTAACAACACTAAAGTCTTTATAGTTATGAATCCATTACCAACTACAATAAAAGAAAATTTCTCCTTTAGACAAATGACTTGGGACTGGCTAGTTCATTATTCAAAACAGCTGGAAAAGAGAAAATCATATAAAATTACATTTAGAAGAAAAATAAAAATGAATGCTGTCATAAGTATTTATTCTTTTTTATACTGTGAGAACCATAGGCTCTATATCTTGTACCTTTTCATCTACGCTAGCATTTCTATTCCACTTTATTCATTGTATATAGCAGCAAACAATTATATTCACATTAAGGACCTGAATGAGTCTGTCTGTTACTACGTGTAAACTAATTTTAAGTGCCTACTTGGGAGTGTGCTGTATAACTGAAGTTTTATGGAGTAAAACCACTAACCTTTTACAATGATAACACTTCATTTCTCAGCATGCTTTTTTAAAGAATTTTCAATCTAAAATAGTATTAAGGTGGGACTAAGTGATTTCAGACTAATAAAAAGCAAGTTAAAAGGATTAAAATTTGTGAGAATAAAATTCAATATATGAAGTTAGGTCACAGATAAACGCTAAAGAGAAGTTTCACCAACATTTCAAACAAAGGCAAAACCACCAAAATGAGCATATAGTTCTGCAAGTACCATATTTTGCAGGAGTAAATATTTATTAGAATGTGTAGGTCCTAGTAAACTATTGCTTAAAGATCAATGATTCATTGTTTATCTCTTTAAATCCATTACCTGGGCTGTAACAGACTGTCCTGAAGATTAGATACGAGCAGACAGGGAATGGTTTTGATTTGCATTCTCAATACCTCATAAAAATGCCAACTGTTTTTGTGGGTACTAAATGAGTATTAATTGAATAAAAAATTAGTTTTAACTTATGATCTTATTAAGATGAATAATATGAAACCTATGTTCCCAAAGATGAAATCTTCCCTAAAGATAGGTTAAATTATAAAAGTAAACAAGTTTTATAAATATTGTACTTACCTTAAGCTTATCATGGGAAGTATATGGAGCTTCTGGGGCATAGATTCGAAAGATGTCCGCCAAACAACATGCTACAAGGAGACGCACATCTTTATTGGGATTCCTGAGGAAAAATTCAGATGCAAGATGCAAGGCTAGTGGAAGATACTGCTGTTTTTCATCTTCTGAATCCTGATCCATATCCATAAAAGTTTTTACTACCATCTGTAAAAATGTATAAAAGAAAATTTTATTCAACTCCTAATACTAGAATCAGTGGAGACTGTATTTGAAGGAAAAAATCATCTTCATGAAATCTTATCACTTGAGACAACATGGAAGGAACTGGAGGGAATTATGCTAAGTGAAATAAAGTAGAAGGAGTAAAATACTGGATGATTTCACCCATGTGTAGACTACAGGAAAATAGAATAAAGGGATGAACAAAAGCCACTCAACAGAAACCTTAAAAGTCTAAGTGCAGGGCCCTCCCTGGTGGCCCAGAGGGTTAATGCCCAGCACTGCAAGCTAGCCCATCCACTTAAGTGTGAGTTCACTTCAGTGCAAGTTTGATTCCCGATCCTGCCCAGGAGGTGACCCACATGAAGCAGATCTCTCCTATCCTGCCCATGGCTCCCCTCAGCAGTGTAATTTGTCAATTTGCCTGTTCTGCTCCCCACTGTCTCTGGTAAATTCTCTCATCTACCACACCTCTGGCCTGTACCCCAGTTCTGTATGCATAAATAAATAAATCTAAAAAAAAAAAAAAAGGAAGTCTAAGTGCAGAACTGAGGATACCAGAAGGTTGGAGATAATGGAGCAAAGGGAACAGGTAGTTCAACAGTCTATAATGGAGGATCAGGGGGCCTTGGTGATAGATAAGGTGCGGTAACATACACCTGAAGGTGCTGAGTCTATACCTCTAAATCATGTGTATAAAAACTAACACACACACAAGCCTTCAATTATAACAAACTAGCAAATCATCTTTTTTTCCTTCACAAGAATCAAAATTTAAAAAAAAATCTTCATTTAATAATTTGGATTCAAATCACAAGCATGAACAAGCATCAACTTTTGGATTACTTATAGAAACATCTACATTAATGCTAGGTTTGGGGAAATCTTTCATGAAGAGTTCACTATTTCTATATTTAACCCAGGTAAAAAGATTTTGGTCTCAAAAGCACACCCAATTCATATGGTATTTTACAACTCACTGATAGATTAAAAAATTATTAACACATACAAGAAGTGGGGTACAGGCTAGAGGTATGGGAGGGGGAGTGAGAGACAGAGTAGGGAGCAGAAAAGGCAGAGCAAATGAAATACACTGCTGAGAGGAGTAGCAGGCAGTCAGGAGAAGTCTGCAACACTATGTAGTTCACTACCCTGGTTGGGAATCAAACGAGTTGTAGTGGCTGCAGACAGCTTCATAGCAATGCACTCCTACCTGCTGCACCACCAGGGAAGGCCCTCATCAATACATTCTTTCATGCAGATGGACAAGCATATGAAAAAATGTTCAACATCACTTGTAATAAGGGAGATGCAAATTAAAACCACAATGAGATACCACCTCACCCAACCAGCAGCAACAAATGTTGGCGGGGATGTGGAGAAAAAGGAACTCTCCTGCACTGCTGGTGGGAAAGCAATCTAGTACAACCACTAAAGAAAACTGTCTAAAGGTTCCTCAAATTGCTAAAAATGGAGCTTCCACATGATGCAGCAATCCCACTCCTAAGTATCTACCCAAAAGACACAGAGACACTGATTCAAAAAGATACCTGCACCCCCATGTTTATTGCTGCCTTATTTATAATTGGAAAGATATGGAAACAGCCCACATGCCCAAAAGTGAATGGCTGGATTAAAAAGATGTGGTACGTATACACAATGGAATATTACTCAGCAACCGAAAAAATAAACACATTCCTTTTGCAGCAACATGGATGGAGCTGGAGAAGATCATGCTTAGTGAAATAAAAGCCAGAAAGAAAAGGAAAAATACCGGATGGTTTCACTCATAGCAGGAGTATAACGGACTAGATGAGAAAATAATGATAATGATGAACAGCTATATACCAGAGACATTTTTATGGGGATGCAGTGGGATATGGGATCAAAAACAGTGTGGGGAGGGAAATGCACTGGACTGTGGTGATGGCACATGGTGATTTGGTGATGGGAAGCCCAAGGGGATTACAACTGAGATGAAAAAGGCACAAAATGAAGTAAAAAAACAAACAAAAACTATTATATTATTAAAAAAACTTTCATATCATATTTTGATTAAGTTTTATAATTAGCAACAGTCACATTTAAAATATTTTTATGTGGTAGGACTTCTAATTAAAAACTAATTATAAGGCCCTCTCTGGTGGCACAGTGGGTTAAAGCACAGAACTAAGAAGCTAAAAGCCATTTCAGCATGAGCTCGATCCCCGTCTGCCCTGGAGGTGACCACATGGCGCGGCAGACCTCTCCTGACCCGCCCATTGCTCCCCTCAGCAGTGTACTTCGACAATCTGCCTGTTCTGCTCCCCACTTTACCCCTGCACCTCTGGCTTGTACCCCAGTTCTATATGCATAAATAAATAAAATCTTTTTAAAAAACTAATTATAAAATGATCTGTTATTTACAAAATTAACAAATGCACATTTTAGAATCAAGCTAAAATACAAAAAGTACAGCCAAAAATTTATATACCTCAACCTGAAAGATCACTATTTACATTTTTGTATATTTTATGCATCTGTTTTCTCAGACAACTATACATTTCCTTGTTTATTTATCAAACCAAGATGTTTTCCATATACTTTTAAAATTCTTTAAGTAAATCATACTTTATTTAACCAGTCACCACTGTCAAATACTTAAGTTTTGTTTCTATTTGCCATCTTTATAATACATAGTGCTTATATTAAATTATTTTTTCTGTGTCTACTGGAGCAGACATTTTTCTCTAATTCTATTAAGTAAATCCTAATCATTGGTTTGCTTATTTTAATACAAGTTTGCATTTCTAAAATCTAATTCTAGTCCAAGCTAGCATTACTAAGATAAAGCCAACTTGGTCATAACACTTTTGCATATTGCTATACTTGATTTGTTACTACATTGCTAATATAACAACTTAATGAAATAAATTTAAACTTATTTTCTAAGACAACCTTGTTTTTAGTATTCAGCTTATTTAGTTTGAAACAGGTTAGGAAATGATCCCCTTTTTTCTATCATGTGGAATATTTGTTGTAAGAATTTTTTCCTTTAAAAATTTAGTGAGGGCCCTTCCTAGAGGTACAAGTAAAAGCTATCCACAGCTACTGTAGCACCAGTTTAATCCCCAGCCAGGGAGGTGACCCACATGGTGAGGCAGACTTCTCCTGTCTCACCTACTGCTCCCCTCAACAGTGTATCCTAATCAAACAGCCTGTTCTGCTCCCTACCTTTCTCTGGTGAATTCTCTCACACCCCTGCACCTCTGGCCTGTACCCAGTTTTTGTATGTGTAAAATAAATAAATCTTAAAAAAAAAAAAATTTAGTGACGTTCATTTAATCAAAGAATGAATTATAATGGAATTCAGAAAATATTCTGAACTGAATGACAAAGAAAATATTAATTATCAATATTTGTGGGGTGTAGTTACAGCTGTACTTAAGGGAAATTTATAGCCTTCAATGCATATAATAAAAAAGAAGATGAATAAAAATGAATAATTTACATTTCTATCTTAAGTTAGAAGACTAGTAAAACTCGGCTCTCCATGGAGGCTCAACAGATAAAAGTTAAGCGCTATGAAGCTATATGCAGCAACTGCAACTTAAGTTCAGTTTCTAGCCAGGGAGGTGACCCACATGGTGAGCAGACCTCTCCTGACCCACCCGCTACTTCCCTCAGCAGTATATTTCATTCAATCTGCCTAGGCTGCCATTCAATCTGCCTAGGCTGCTTCCCACTCTGTCTCTGGTGAGTCCTCTCACCCACCCCTGCAACTCTGGCCTGTACCCTAGTTCTTGTGTGCATGAGTAGATAAATATTTAACAAAAAAAAAGAGAAAAGAAACTCAGCAACTTAATCAAAAGGAAGCAGACTCAAAGAGGGAAAAAGTCAAGAATAGGAATCAAGAAATTGGAAAACATACAAACAATAGCAGAGAAAGACCAACAATGCTAAACAATTATTGTTGAAATGATTAATATCATTGACAAGCCTCTAGCAAGAATTAATCTAGAAGAGAGGTTAGTAACAAATCACCAATATGATGAATGAAAAAGAGAATATATTAGAATAATATTAGAATAATAATACATGGTGGGGATGGAAGGTGAATGGAACCTGTCATGTGAAATAAAATATCTGAAGAATTGTTTCTATAAAAATAAACTGAATCTTAAATAAAAAACTCTCCCATGAAGAAATCACCAATGTTGATGGTTTCACTGGTAAAAAGTCCCAAACAAGACAAGCATATATATCACTAACTACACTGTTAAAAATATCCAATCTCTCATGTGATTGTGCTGTTATAGCTACATATCCCAGTTTGCCCACAAATTCACTAGTCAAACTGAGAGTCTACTTTTAAAGTACAACATCCCTGTAAGAGTTGACACCTATTAGATTAAGCCTTCTATCTTAGTTTTCTATTAACACTGGTAGGGATTGTTATCTAGCTGGAATTAAGAATGAGGAAGAGAATGCAATACAGAAATTAACATCTGAAATCTAGGAATTCTTAAGGGAAGAAAAAGAGCACCACTATGGGAGTTTTGACTAAAAGACAAGCATAATATAATGAAACACATAATTTGGTTTGGAGTTAAGAGAATAAATGAGGTATGTAACACCTAGCTACATTTACTTAATTAAGTAGCAATAGCCCACTTACTTGAAGCCATATAAAGGTGCCACATAATACAGCTAACCTCAACCAACAAAATAATCACAACCTATTACTTAAAGATGAGTAAACTAAAGATCAGTTTAAATCTCCATGCAAGATGACAATAATCAAAGAAAAGGCCAAGTAAACTACAGAGTAACTTGGCCTTTATCATGAAGACAAAAAAGAGTCACTGAATTATTTTGTGCAACAGCATAAAGTGGTCAGATTCTAATTTCATGAAAATACTCCTTTGATTAAGAGGTAGCAAGCAAATGAACGTATCAGTCACAGGTTGATGGATCCATGAAAGTTAATCCAGCCACACAAGTCTTTAGGGACATTTTACTAACCAAGTATTCCAAAACAGAGCAAGTTCAATAGAGTGAGAGATGAAATAAAAAAGGCATTATTTATGGACTTTTTGTATACTTCACACAGACACACGAGAGGCATAAAATAATGTATACATTATACAAACTAATAGCTATTTTAATTAAGTTATTATTTTATGATATAATCAAAGTATAATTTTTAATTCAATTTGGGGGAGAATATATTCTGAAATAATATTGAAATGATATGTCTAGGACTTGCTTCAGGAGCTTATTATTTTACTTTCCCATTTTTGTTTTTGTTTGAGTTGTTACATAATAAAAAGTGAAATAGGATTTTTAAAAACTACATGTATCGTTAAGAATCTCAGAATCCCTTTAAAGCATCTAATGTAATCACCTATTAGATAATAGGTTCAGAAATTTAATTGTATTAAAAAAAAAAAGAAATGATGGAGAGGCAGGAAAAGAGAAAGGTAAACTGAGACCTGGAGATGTTAGTGGAAAAAACATGAGTTAATAGCAGGTCTAGATCAAAGAACTAAAACCCAGGTCTCTTACTAATCTAATACTTCCCACAACTCCAACAAGCTAGTGCTTTACTTTTCCCATCTTTTTCCCTCATATTTTACTTGTACATTCTCTTTCCTGCATTAGACTTTTAAATTCTGTGGTAGCACTAAAATGTATTCATTTGTTCATTTGGAATCTACAGAACTATGCCTGATAAAAAGATGGCACTTGATATTCATGGAATTAGGGCTTAAATAACTAGTTCAGAGAATTTCCACATGTATGCTAATCTTTCAACAACAACAAAAAAAAAATCCACAAGATCAGGTATTAAAATATGTAAGTTTTGGAGTTAAATAAAACAAGCCGTATCATTTTATTTATATATCTTATTGAGGTAACTAACATTTATGACACTGCCTATGATTTAGAGATACCCTATGATTTAGAGATACAAGCTTACCCTCTTCAGATACGGTTATCGTATTATACCCACCGGCTGTAGTCAGTCCACCATGGTTTCATGGTGCTCTCTTCTCCATTGTACTCTTTTCCTACCTGACCCTGACAGCCTCAATTCTACAGTCAGATTTCTAGGAGTTGTTAACTGGGTTGGCTTTATCTGACCATTTGTTTTATGTGTATTCTACATGTAGGCAACACAATCACTCTTATCTTTCTCCTGATTTATTTCAGGTAGTATAACCTTAAAATGGTAATTCATCTTCATGAATTGCCAAACTGGGTAACACCAAGTTATTTGCTAATATGTGTTCCTTTCCAGTTTCACAAATCCTTCTAATATACATATGAGGTGAAATCTGATAAAAGCAGGCTAGCCAGGGGCATAGTTAATGTCTAAGTAGAAGCACAAAAATTAAAAGTCAACCAAATACATTTTAATTCTGTAATTCAACACATTAAAACACTATTGGGCCCAAAATTCAACATTCAAAGTGACTTACTGACCAAAATTTATCACAGTATTCATTGCACCAAGAATGCAAATTCTTAAAAAAAAAAAACAAAAAAAAAACTTCAGTATTTTTAATAAGAGCTAGACTACTTGTCTCAAAAGTGAGCTTGTTTCACACTGAATAAAGTTCATGAAATTTACATTCCTTTGCTATCACACCTAGTTTAGGTCCTTTTTATGTCATACCCAATTTTAGTCTCTTTAATTCTCAAAATCAAATGCAGTGCTTCCATGACTCTTCTTAAAACATTTAGTTAAATGATGCCTCAACTCAAACAATGGTTTCCCACCATCTGATATCTTGACACTTAAAGAGTCATGATCAGTTTGTAATTTTCTTATTTTATGTATGCACACATATACATTAACATATGCACACATGTACACACATGTGTGCTTATATGTAAATACAAAATGTCATATTTCATAAGGTTAAGAGAGAATTAAAATTTGGAAGAAAAAAGGAAAGGAAAAATGAAGCCGAAACAGACAGACACACACACCAACCATCATGGTACAAAGAGAGAGCCAGAGGGTAAGCAATACTAAGTAGAGGAAAATTCCCTCAGGGTTAGGTAAAAAAGGGTTGGGTAAGAAAGATTTGACAGTTCCAGAGAAGCCGAGCTGGACTAACTGTTCCACATGTCAGTTGCTAAAAAATACTTCTACCTATAATAACTAGACAACCACTATGGAAAAATGAAAACAAACAGGTGGTTCTCTAAAAAGATCGACAAAATGGAGAAATGTCTGGTTAGACTGTGCAAGGGGAAAAAGACTTAAATCACAGTATTCAGAAAGACTTCTCATAAATAAAGATAATAAGGCAATAATGTTAACAATTATATGCTAATAGAAATTAAGTAACTTAAAGCACAAATTCCTTGAGACACAAACTACTGAAAATGACAAAAAAACTACATAACCTATAACAACAAAAAGACTGAATAAGCCATCAAAAACAACAAACACAGACACAGATGACTAATATTTAAAAAACTGTCAATTCCTCTCAAAGGTGGCAAAAAACTACAGACCATTCTCTCTTGTAAAAGGAATTAAACAACAAAAACCAAAAAAAAACAAAAACAAAAAAACCAACCAAACAAACAAAACACTTCTAGGGCCTCCCAGGTGGCATAGAAGATTAAGTCTCAGCACTATCAAACTACTGGCAGCTACTGAACATGAAATTTCAATCCCCCAGCCAGCGAACTAATACACATGGCACTGCAGGCCTCTCTGTCTTGCCCACTGCTGCCCTCAGCAGTGTAGTTCAGTAGTAAATATGCCTGTTCTGCTCCCCACTTTGTCTCTGGTAAATCCTCTCATCCCCTGCACCTCTGACCTATACCCCGAGTTCTTGCATGCTGAAATAAATCAAAATTAATCTTAAAAATAACCTTCTATGACATTTTGCGGGGGTTGAGTGGGGAATGGGATCAAAAATGGGGAGGGGGGGAATGCACAGGATTATGGTGATGGCACACGGGTGACTTGGTGATGGGAAACCAGCGGGGATTATAATTGAGGTGGAAAAAAATGTACAAAATGATGTAAAAATAAACTTTTGTAATATAAATATAAAAAAAACCCTTCTGTGTTGGCCCTCCCTGGTGGCGCAGTGGGTTAAAGCACAGTACTGAAAAGCTTAAGCCATTTCCTCATGACTTCGATTCCCACCTGCCCCGGAGGTGACCACATGACGGGGCAGACCTCTCCTGACCCGCCCGTTGCTCCCCTCAGCAGTGTACTTCGTCGATCTGCCTGTTCTGCTCCCCACTCTGTCTCTGGTGAAGCCTCTCACCGCTCCTGAGCCTCTGGCCTGTACCCCAGTTCTGTATGCACAAATAAATAAATCTTTAAAAAAAAAAAACACTGATTCCAAAAGATACCTGCACTACCCCATGTTTATTGCTGCCTTATTTACAATTGGAAAGACATGGAAGACATGGAAACAGCCCACATGCTCAAAAGTGGATGACGATTAAATAGATGTGGTATGGCTCTTCTCCCTGGTGGCGCAGCGGGTTAAAGCACTGCACTGAGAAGCTAAAGCCACTTCCATTCCTGCCTGCCCCGTAGGTGACCACATGGCGTGGCAGACCTCTCCTGACCCG
The DNA here is from genome assembly GCF_000260355.1 of Condylura cristata. Taxonomy (NCBI): domain Eukaryota; kingdom Metazoa; phylum Chordata; class Mammalia; order Eulipotyphla; family Talpidae; genus Condylura; species Condylura cristata. The sequence goes on along the minus strand of NW_004567113.1, from coordinate 37,642,573 downwards.
CCCGCTGCTCCCCTTAGCAGCGTACTTTGATCTGCTTGTTCTGCTCCTCACTCTGTCCCCAGTGAAGCCTCTCACTGCTCCTGAGCCTCTGGCCTGAATCCCAGTTCTATATACACAAATAAATAAATCTTTAAAAAAAAAAAAAAGATGTGGTACATATACACAATGGAATATTACTCAGCAACCAAAAAAATAAACACATTTCCTTTTGCAGCACCATGGATGGAGCTGGAGAAGATCATGCTTAGTGAAATAAGCCAGAAAGAAAAGGAAAAATACCAGATGGTTTCACTTATAGCAGGAGTATAACGGACCATGCAAGAAAATAATAATAACGAACAGTTATATAACAGAGACATTTTATGGGGGTGGAGTGGGGAATGGGATCAAAAACAGTGTGAGGAGGGAAATGCACTGGACTATGGTGATGGCACATGGGTGATTTGGTGATGGGAAACTCTAGGGGATTACAACTGAGATGAAAAAATGCACAAAATGAAGTAAAAATAAACTACTAAGCAGTGGATGAGACAGGAGAGGTCTGCTATGCCACGTGGGTCAGCTCCCTGGCTGGGAATCAAACTCATGCTGCAGTGGCTGTGCATAGCTTCATAATGCTGTGTTTTAACCTGCTGCACCACCAGGGATAAATTACATTTTTTATAACTGCTAATATTAACAGAAATAGAGTTCTAAATAGTAGACTGCCACCAGATACAGTAAAAGTGGTCATGATACACATAGCTGCATACCTCCCAGATAAATTAAAATCTTTTCACGATAGAGCTAAATTTAAAATAAATAGGAAACAGAGTTTATTCTGGGCAGAATTTACACTTAGTGTAAAAAACAGCCTAGAAGAGTTAATATAAAATTTAGCATTAAGGTTAAGTAAAATACACTTCTGGAACTCTCAGTGCATAGTCTCTGTATCAAGAACACCTAAGAGGCTTATTATAAATGCAAGCAGGAGAAACATGTAAAACACTGGGCCCACCAATAAGCCACTATTTTTGCTGGTACAGAGGACATTATCAGATAGCTGATTCCTAACAAAAGCACATGGAGCTAATGTTTAAGAACTCTAAAAGGGGATGCTCTGGTGAAGTAGGGGTTAATTTTCAATGTTATCATCATTATAGTCTGACTGTGACCCCAGGCCTGAGTTTGAGGCTGGGCCAGGGAGCTAAGCCATATATGGTGCAACAGACCTCCCTGTCTCGCCTGCTGCTCCCCTCAGTTCTGCTCCCAACTGTCTGTGATGAATCTCCCCTACCACATACACACACCTCCCAGCACTTCTGGCTTATACCCAGTTCTTGTATGCATAATAAAAATAAATCTTTAAAAAAACCATAAGCAATATATACAGTAAGCATTAAGGATTTTTCATCTCCATCCCTTCTTCCCTCCGTCCATTTGTCCGACTGTCTGTCTGTCCGACTGTCTGTCTGTCCGTCTGACTGTCTAGGAGGGTGAATAGGTAAGGCACAGAGACTTTTTAGGACGGTGAGAATAGTCTGTAAGATATAATGCCATAATATGCTTTTCCTAATCTATAGATGTGCAATGTCAAGAGTAAAACCTAAGGTAAAGTCTGACCTTTGAATGATTATGATGTGTCAAGGCAGATTTACTACTGGTAACAAATGTCCGAGTCTGGTAAATTATACTGATAGTACGGGAGGCTATGTTATGCACTTTAGTGGAAGGGGGTAATGGCAAATCTCTATACCTTACTGTCAATTCTATCATAAAACTAAAATTATTCCAGAAAATTCTTTTTCAAAAGATGCTTTAAAGCATCACCCAATGTTTATTATACTCACGCTATACTGTTCAATGAAAATCAAAAAAATCCATTGACAGTATAATTTAAATTTTATTAAAAAAAAAAAGGTATACTGACTTCGAATGACAATGATGTGCTAGTGTTATTCACTGATTTGTAATATCCCAGTCAGGTACTGGGATGTGGCTGTGGGGAGGCTGGGTGTAGGAGTGGGGACTAATTGGGAACTCTGTTCTTTCCATTTAATTTTGCCCTGAACTAAAAATGCTCCAAAAAGTGGCATCTATTTTTAAAAAGTGTCCATAATTGCATAATAAACAAAATACAAAAAAAAACCATCAAGCAGCTGGGACAGAAACATTATGTTATAATCCATAAAATCAGGTAAAATATTTAAAGGATGAGGGAGAGGTGAAACTAGAAGAAAGTGGGCAAAAGTACAAACCTTCAGTTATAAGATCATATTAGGGATATGATGGACAACATTATGACTATAACACTGGAGTAGGATATATAAAAACGGGAGTAAACCCTAAGAGTTATCATATAAGGAGAATTTTTTTCTTTTCCTTTTCCCTTCCTTTTTACTATTATATATGAGAAAATGGATGTTAGCTAAATCTATTTTGGTGGTGAGTTCACAACATATATAAATCAAACCATTCTATACACCTTAATATATAGTCATATTACAGTCATGCTGTAACATACAAGGATGCAAACTATTTCTCAAAGATAAAGGATTTAGAAAAACAGAAAAACTGTACTACTTCAAAGAGATCTAAAAACAAGTTCATTCTTTTATTGCCTGATGATTTTTACTGCTAACTATTTGGCTATAACGTAAGATTTAGCAAGAAAAAAATTTAAACTTCTACCAAAAAAGTCTTCTTATCTACACTGATTCAGTCTTTATGCACCTTAGAGAAAAAGTATTCAGTCTTTTTTTTTTTTTTGTATTTTTACAGTGGCTAGATGAAGGATTTCCAATTCAACAAGAATCTGAAATTACAGAACAATTACACCTAATCACTCAACAATGTTAAAACATTAAACTTAAAATAACTTGGAATCAATTTACTGCTAATGCTTACTTAAAACTCCTAACATAGAAATTCCAGGAAAGTTTGGGAAATGCACACACTGAATACATAAAAACCAATTCATAGTACAACCGTACATAAAATTCTACTAATTATTTAAAATTTCACTCATCTACAACCTTCTCCCCTATTGTCATATGATTAAACTCTCAGCAACTAATATAATCAGAAAATATCAATTAGAAATGGATTAATGTTCAAAGAAGTTATCGGGTCTGGACATAAAGAAAAAAAAGACCCCACAAATTGGCCAAAAAGAGAGAGTGGCCATTCATGTGATTACGAAACAGCTTGGTCATTTAAAATTGTTAATTTTTCAAAACCACATCTTAGACACATCATTCTTCAGCCAAAATGAGTTTTTTTTTTTTTAAATTCAAATTTCTTTTCTTTGGTCTTTGAAGACTTTCACAGATTCCTTCCTCTTTCTCCTAAATACTCTCCTTTAAGATCCTTTTTAGCTCTAAGCAAAACTTTTCTACTTATTTTCTTCAAATACACTGGCACATTTCTACTTCTCAGTAACTATTATTTATCTATCTGGAATGTTTTACCATCCATCTGATAGCCAAACTCTAGGAATTCAAATCCCACCCCAAACATTACCATGAAACTTTATTGATAATCTAAATTCTTAGTAAGTCTTTGTCAAGAAACAACCTTACAAATAGTTGACATATAACTTACAAATTATGTGATAATCTCAAATTTCTTCATTTAAGTGGGAATAAATTTCAGTGTTATTTCCAGTATATATCCAGTTTCTTTTAAGGACTAATACTATTGGCTTTACTAGCACCACAATCAGAGTTCCCCTATTTTGGCAGGATGCTTTAAAATGTGATTTTTTGTTAATGATAATTTTATGACAAGAAAAGCAATACATGTATTATGGAAGTTCCCGACTTTTTTTTTTTAAAAACATCACAAATTCAACTTTTATTTGTCATTATTGAAAGTCTGATTTTTAAACAGATTCTTGAATTGGTGGTTCACATCCTTCAGCTTGTTCAACTTTAGCACCTATCTCACCACTAGTAGCTTTTCCAGAACTACTGCCTTCACCATGAAGCTCCATGAGTTTTCCCAATTCAAACTTGGGCTTCAGCATTTTTACTTTTCTAACAAAGACATCATCAAGTGGGTAGATAAACTGGCAAGCCTTTTCTATGTCTTTCCCAATTGTGTCTGGAATCAATTTATTGACCATCAAATCATTTGTCTGCACCTCTCGGGTCATGATTTCCATCACCTTTTTCCGGACTTGGCGGACGTGTCGGGGCTGTGCATAAGAGGTCTTCTGGATCTGATTGTTGTGATTTTTAGTAAAACCAACACAGAAGTGATGAAGCAAATAGCCATCTGTAGTCCTGACATTAACATGAGCTTCGATCGTGGTTTCCCATTTTTTGACCATGGAGCACATTTTATCTTGGGTAAGATCCATGCTATGGAAGTTAGTGAGACAGTTTTTGCCCTGAATATTCTCAGTAATTAGTTTGAATTTTCTAAATGCAACTTCATCATTTTGCAGGTCAGCAAGGCTCAATTCAAAAACATGCCCTTTGAGGCCATCGGATGTGATTTTGGTTCCTTGAGTTCTCGTGACTAATATTTTCCCAATATTTCTTATATTGAACATTGCCTGTGCTTTCACATTGTACCAGTCTTTCTCAGAAAATGGGTCAACCACTTTCTTCTTGGTTCCCTTTTTGCCACCTTTCATAAGGCAGTTGTTTTTGCTGACCACCATAGTGCCAATCAGAGAGCCAAAAGGAGAAGTTCCCAACTTTAAAACATCACATAACATACCAAAAAACGATATTTGTGCCCTCCAAAGTAGGAGAGAGGGCCTTCCATAGTGGTGCAAGGAGTTAAAGCACTATGAAGCTATCTATAGCCACTGTAGCAGGAGTTCAATCTCCAGCCAGGAAGGTGACCCACATGGTGTGGGAGGCCTCCCTTGTCCCACCTGCTGGTCCCCTCAGCAGGTCCACTTTCAGTCAATCTGCCTGTTCTGTTCCCACTGTCTCTAGTGAATCCTCTCACTCCTCTACACTTCTGGCCTGTACCCCAGCTCCTGTATGCATAAATAAACACATCTTAAAAAAAAAAGTCCGAGGGACTCTATGTCTAGGTTTACCTGCAGCTGTGTAGAAGCTACCAATGGGGAAAGCTCTGCATGGACATCAAAAGTCAAACGCCAACAGTAATGGAATGAAATGTAGCAATTCTTCATGCTTGTGTTTAGCTTTCCTTTATAATACTTACTTAACATCTTCTTGATTTGCTATTCGGTTTTCATATAATATATAAAACTCCACTCACCTTATCTTCCTAACAGGGAATTCAACTGCATGCATTTTCATGTGCCAACAATCTCAGCCAAAATAATGTTAACTTAAAATTAACTTAAAATTACTATCTTTAAATCTAATCTACTGTAAGCATCAATCCGTTTTCTCCTGACATCTACAGATTTCTAGCAAAATAAATCATAGTATAACATGCCAGTGTAACTTATTTCATATATGATTTTTAACAAAATGTCAGCTAATTTCTATTTAATTCAAGATACTAAGTTAACTATTTTCTACGAATAACTATTCTGCTTAAGAGCAAAGTAAGGCTTGACGACTTCAACATCATCTGTTACTAACATTTTGTCTCCAGGTCCATTAAAATGTCACTCAGTTCCCTTGTAGTTTTTCATTATTGAGATAACATTGATTTATAACACTGTGTATGATTCAGGGGAATTGGTTCAGTTGTCCTCAGATATATATCAACAAGCCACACCCATGACCAGAGTACCCATATCCCCTCATTATATATCACTGAGCCCCTGCTTTGCTTTGACCCCATCTCTCACTCTAATAGCCTCAATTCTTCAGTTACATGCCTAGGTTTGTTTTTGTTTAATTTTATCAGTTCCTTTGTTTTATTTCCTTATATTACACATGAGTAAAGTCAAATTTGTCTTTCTCCTGTTGACTGACTTCACTTAGCATAAATGTCAGAGCCATCCATGTTGTCACATAACAGTTGAATAGTATTCAGTTGAATAATGTTCCACTGTGTACAAATACCACATTTTCCTAATCTATTGCTGTCCTTAGATATTTAATCGTTTCTATAACTCGGTTATTGTAAATATAGTTGCAATAAACAAAGTAGTGAAAACACTAATTCCATTTTTAATATATTTTTTAAAGATTTATTTATTTATGCATATAGAAATGGGGTACAGGCTAGAGTGAGAAGACAGAGTGGGGAGCAGAACACACACACTGATGAAGTATACTGCTGAGGGGAGCAGTGGGCGGGTCAGGAGAGGTCTGCTATGCCATGTGTTGCTTGCCTCCCTGGTTGGGGATAGAAACGGCGGTGGCTAGCTTCATAGTGCTGTGCTTTTAAACTGTTGCACCACAAGGGAGGACCCCGCATTTTTTTTTTTTTTATTAAAAAGTTTATTTTTACATCATTTTTCACATTTTTTTTTTTTCATCTCAATTGTAATCCCCACGGGTTTCCCATCACCAAATCACCCCTGTGCCACCACCATAGTCCCGTGCATTTCCCTCCCTTCCCCCCTCCCCCGTTTTTGATCCCATTCCCCACTCCACCCCCACAGAATGTCTCTGGTCTATGGTTGTTCATTATTTTTGTTATTTTCTCGCCTGGTCCATTATACTCCTGCTATGAGTGAAACCATCCGGTATTTTTCTTTCTCTTTCTGGCTTATCTCACTCAGCATGATCTTTTCCAGCTCCATCCAAGTTGCTGCAAAAGACATGTGTTTCTCTTTTTTGGTTGCTGAGTAATATTCCATTGTATATATGTACCACCTCTTTCTAATCCAGTCATCTACTTTTGGGCATTTGGGCTGCTTCCATGTTTTTCCAATTGTAAATAAAGCAGCAATAAACATGGGGGTACAAGTATCTTTTTCAATCAGTGTTTTTGTGTCTTTTGGGTAGATACCTAGGAGTGGGATTGCTGGGTCATAGGGAAGCTCCATGTTTAGCAGTTTGAGGAACCTCCAAACAGTTTTCCATAGTGGTTGTACTAGTTTGCATTCCCACCAGCAATGCAGGAGAGTTCCTTTTTCTCCACATCCTCGCCAACATTTGTTGTTGCTAGTTGTTTGAAGATGTGCCATTCTCACTGGGGTGAGGTGGTATCTCATTGTGGTTTTAATTTACATCTCCCTTATTACGAGTGATGTTGAACATTTTTTCATATGCCTGTTGGCCATCTGCATTTCCTCTTTGGAGAAGTGTCTTTTTAGTTCTACTGCCCATTTTTTGATGGGGTTGTTTACTTCATTTTTGTTGAGTTTCATCAGTTCTCCGTATATTTTTGTGATCAGTCCTTTATCGCTACTTTTGTGTGAGAAAATGTTTTCCCAATTAGTGATCTTTCTGTTTGTTTTTAGTAATGTCTCTTTTGCTGTACAGAAGCTCTTTAACTTGATATAGTCCCATCTATTTATCTTTGCCTTTACTATTGTGGCGTTGGACCCCGCATTTTTAATATTTTGAGAAAACTCCTTACTGTTCTCCACAGAGGCTAGATCAATTTGTATTTCCACAGTGTATGATGGTTCCTTTTTCTCCACATCTTCACCAGCACTTGTTTTGTTTGGAAGATGGTTAATTCTCACAGGAGTTAGGTGGTTTTAACTGACATTTCCTTGATTATGAAAAATCATTTCCGACATGATTTTTTCATGTAGGTCACTAGCATGTCTTCTTTGGAGAAGTGTCGAGTTCTTCTGTCCATTTTTTGATTGGACTTTTTTCTTTCTATTGAGTTCTGTAGACTATATGTAGATCTCAGATATTAGCCCCTTGTTGGATATACGATTCATGTGCAAATATTTTCTCCCTTTGTGCTTTCAAAAAATTCTAAGTAGAATCCGTAACTTTCTAAATCTTAAAGTGACCCTTTCAACTATTCTCACTAAGAATGTTTCCTGTGGGGCTCTCCTTGGTGGCGCAACGGGTAAGAGTGCAGCACTATGAAGCTAGCTGTACCGGCTTCAGCATGAGGTCAATCACTGACCAGAGAGGTGAGCCACTTTGCATGGCAGACTTCTGACTTGCCTGCTGCCCTCCTCAGCAGTGTACTTGTCAATCTGCCTGTTCTGCTCCCAACTGTCTCTGGTGAATCCCCTCTCTGCCCTGTACCCCAGTTCTGTGCATATAAATAAGTAAATCTTAAAAAAAGAAAAAAAAAAGAATGCTTCTTGTTACCAGGAGGCAATAGACTCTTTTAAAATATGTTTATCTGACTGCTAATTTAAAAGCAGACATTACCTGATATTAAGAAGCTGAATATTTATACTTGCTGGCAGAAATCCAAAATGGACAAGCCCTGGGACGGTAAATTCGACCACCTCTTACAAAAGCACTCATATATTTACTTTTTGACCCACTCCTAGGAATTTATCCTAAAGATACACTTCCACAAAGACAGACTGTCTTTAAGGTTATTCCCTTTAGCATTATTCCTAAGAGCAAAATATAAAACTAAACCTCAAGTGCAAGGAGAGACTAATTGAATAAACTCGGGCATATACACACAGAGTGTACTACCAGATCATGAGAAGAAATTAAAAAAAAAAATTCTCATCAGATGTAGAGTAACTTCCAAGATCTATTCAAAGTCCAAGGGAGTATATCCACCTTCTGAATAAAAAGGTAGATAACAAAAAAAATGGATAAAGTAGAAACTAATGAAAATTAACCATACTGGGTGCATGGATAGAAGGAATAGAAAGAATTAAGAATGGGAGTAGGCGTCTGAAAAGTGTAAGTTTTTCTATACACCTGCTTCTTGAACAATATAAAATTTGAAAGAAAAATTAATACAGTAAACCCTACAACTCAACAGCAACAAAAAATACTTTAATTAAAAAACGGGCGGGCCCTCCCTGGTGGCGCAGCGGGTTAAAGCACTGCACTGAGAAACTAAAGCCACTTCCGCATGAGTTCGATCCCCGCCTGCCCTGGAGATGACCACATGGCGTGGCAGACCTCTCCTGACCCGCCCGCTGCTCCCCTCAGCAGTGTACTTCATCGATCTGCCTGTTCTGCTTCCGGCTCTGTCTCTGGTGAATCCTCTCACCCTCCGTATCTCTGGCCTGTACCCCAGTTCTGTATGAATAAATAAATAAATCTTTAAAAAAAAAAAAAAAGAAAAAACGGGCAAAGGACTTGGATAGGAATTTCTTCAAAGAAGATACATTTAACAAGCATATGAAAAGATAATAAATATATATCACTAATGATCAGGGAAATACAAATCAAAACCACAATGAGGTAGCACTTCATACCCATTTTGTTGATCATTATGAGAAATGTGGAGAAACTGGGATCCTTATACAATATTGATGATAATGTACAATGATGTAGCTGCTATAACAACATCAAGGTTCAGGGCCCTCCCTGGTAGTGCAGCGGGTTAAAGCACAGCACTAAGAAGCTAAAGCTACTTTGGTGCATGAGTTTGATGACCCACATGGCACGGTAAACCTCTCCTGACCTACCCACTGCTCCCCTCAGCAGTGTACTTCCTCAGTCAGCCTGTTCTGCTCCCCACTCTGTCTCTGGTGAATCCTCTCATCACCCCTGCACCTCTGGCCTGTACCCCAGTTCTGTATTTATTTATAAATAAATAAATCTTTAAAAAAAAAAATTGAGGTTCCTAAACAAGAGTGGAATTTCTACCATATGATCCAGCAACCGCATTTCTGAGTATTTATCTAAAAGAATTAAAAACATGATCTAAAAGGGCCTCCCTGGTGGCACAGGGATTAAGTACCAGTGTTTTTTTAAGGTACTGCCAGCCACAGCACTACAAAGCTAACCCGTATGATGCAGCAGATCTCTCCTGTTTCACTTTACTTCTCCCTCAGCAATGTATTTCAGTTGATCTGCCTATTCTGCTCCCCACTCTTGAATCTTTAAGGTGAATCCCCTTGTCCCCATGCTGGGGGCCTACAACCCAGAATGTATAAATAAGTTTTTAAAAAATCTTAAACAAACAAACAAACAAAAGGGATACTAGTATGGTGGTTTTCACAGTAGGGTGATAAAATACTGGATTGTTGAAAAAGTCATGATGTATTTTTTCTATGTTTTTGCTGCAAAAATGAATCACAACTTTTCTGACAACCCAGTAAGTTGATCAATGTTAAGGGTAAAAACAAGGTTCATATTATAAAAAAAGGATGGTACAATATGGAATGGAGGAAGTTTAGGAAAACTCTATGGTGTTGGATTTTAAATTGTAGGTATCAGTATGAGCTCATGCTTTAAATATATATGTATGTTTTCTAACTATACATTAGAGGGACTGAAGAAATTATATCGTAATGTCAATGTAAACACAATGCTCAGCTCTTGGTTAAAATACAATACTAAAATGGAAGTAGAGGCCTTGTACTCAGTTTCCCTTTGGTGCTTTAAGCTTTAAAAACACTTAACAATTGATTCTGAAGAAAACAGTTACCATACATGGCAGGGATTTTGTGCTCAGTAGTCCAGTAACATCCCCTTCGCCTCCCCAGGTAGACTACAGACTGTGTCAAAGGTGTGGAATCTCTCATTTGTACCGATTTGTCACAAATATACCAAGTCAAGAATTCCAGATAAAGTGTCTCAGCCTTCATCTGCAGATTATGAAAAATGTGGTGGGGCACCGTAGTACTCTCATAAGCTGCATACTGTTTCCAGAATAAAAAGTACAGAAAGATATCCACATTGGGAAAAATATTTAATAAAGATGCTTGGGTTAGAAACCTTCACATACTCCTCAATTTTATAATAACAACACTTCAGTGAATGCAAAACTGAAAGCAGTTAAACATTTGATAAGAATCAAGCCTCTGAAGTTGCCACAGGACTTTAGCGGAGGAGGACATGGTCAACACGTGTCTCAGGAGCCCTGAAGAGTAGTAGCAGGGTGGAGCCCTAAGCCCTCTCGACCACAAGGCAATAAAGTCTTAATGTCAGAGTAGTTTCAGATTAAAAACTGTAAATCATTTTTATTTAAATCTGAGAAAGCTTTCATTATGGTATATTTTAAATAGTAAGAATAAATGGCAATAAGAGTTCTTTTGAAGAAACGATCTAATGGAAGCACGAGGCACACAAAAACTCATTCAGAGACATACATCAAAATGAGACCAGTTATTTCAAAAGGACACCAAAGTTAGCATGCTCACTTGGAACAACTAAGTCTCAAAAGGAATAAAGACCAACTAATGGATTAAAATGCACAGAACAAAGAATTCATGAGTAATTTTATTTTTAATAGAGGCAGAGAACAGGGTCTTCCTTACAACAGAATTCCAGCTAATACAAATGGAAGGAATGACAGAATGAAAAATTTCAACACTGGGGCCTCCCTGTTGCAAGAGGTTAAATCTTAGCACTATTAAGCTATAGCAAGTCACTGAGGCTAGAGTCGAAATCACATGGTGCAGCAGACATCTCCTGCCTCATCCACTAATCCACTCAGTGCATTTCAATCTGCCTGTTTTGCTCCCCATTTTGTCTCTGATGAATCCTCTCACACACACCCAACCCACATCTCTGGCAGACACACCAGCTCTTGAATGCATAAATAAATCTTTAAAAAAAGAAAAATTTCAACACCTAATAAAAGCCAAAGTGGATGTTAAAACAGTTAAGCAAGAGTTACTGGATAACAAGTTATTCCTGGGACCCTCCCTGGTGGTACAACTATGAAGCTAGCCACCACCACTTCAGTACAAGTTTGCTCCCTAGCCAGGGAGGAGACCCACATGGCCCAGAAGATCTCTCCTGTCTCATCTGCTGCTCCCCTCAGCAGTGTACTTCATCAGTTGCCTCTCCTGTTCCCCACTGTCTTTAAATGTTCTCACTGCCCCTGCACCTCCTGTCTTTACCCCAGTTCTGTATGCATAAATAAATTAAATCTTTAAAAAGTTATTCTTAAATGATCACCTTAAAGTTTCCTTATTATTTGCAAAAAGGACAAAGATACTTTATGATGGAGAGAGTGGTCAACTGTAACCAAAGATCAAATTTAGTATAACCAATAGGATGACTAATGGCAGAATGTCATAATGTCTGCAAGTAGCTCAAAAAAGGGTGTTATGTTGGTCTGTCAGTCTGTTTCTCTTTGGGTGTGTGTCCATATAAAAAAATAAAAGCAAAGATTAGAGAATATAAATTGGTGAATCTAAGAAAAAGATGTGCCTGTTAAAGACAAAAAGTTTCCCAAGTTTTCTAGGTCTGAAATGTCTCAAAGAGTTAAGATCACTTATAAAGGAGGGGTGAAGAGGGGATGGTGGTAGTATAAACATCCCCATTATGATCAACCAATAATATTTTCCAATAAAAAGAAAATTAAATAATGTAAGAATAAGGGATCTACCTCTTCTACTATTGGTGAGAATGTAGACTGGTCTAGGCCCTATGGAAAAAAATATGGAAGTTTCTCAAACTATTAAAAATATATCACCCATGTGACCCAAAGAGAAACAGGCTGACAGACCAACATGACACACTTTTTTGAGCTACTTGCAGACATTATGACATTCCGCTTTAGTCATCCTATTCATTGGTTATACTAAATTTGATCTTTGGTTACAGATGGCCACTCCTCTCCATCAATTTTACGCCAAGGTATCTACCTGAAGAATGCAAAACTGCTGGGAAAGACTGCATGTAACAAAAATGTGGGCAGATAAGCACTTAATGGAAATTTGTATAACATTGTTTAGGAGTATTTAAAATGTTATAAAACTTATACATGACCCATTACATTAGTTTCAGAATCCATAACTCTATGAGTTTTTTGTGAAATAAAAATCTTAAGTTTAAAGTAACAATGGCACTAAACTGCTGCTATCCTTCAAAACTGCTAAGTAAGGCTTTTGGTATTTTTGTCAATATTAATCTAAATACCAAACTACTAATGACAGTTACAGCTTTCTATGACCAGAATTGATTACAAACTTTAAGACTCATTTTCTTGATATGGAAAATTAGGATTAAAACCAAATAATCTTGGGGCCTCCCTGGTGGTACAGGAGTTAAAGTCTCAGAGCTCTCAAGCTATAGCTAGGCACTATGGGCTGAGTTCAGTCTCTGATCAGGGAGCTGACCCACATGGCACAGCAGACCTCTCTTGTCTTGCCCCGCTGCTGCAGCAGTTTATTTCAGTAGATCTGCCTGTTCTCCTCACTCTATTTCTGGTGAATCCTCTCACTCCCTGCACCTCTGGCCTGTACCCCAGGTCTTGTATGTATAAACAAGTACAATAAATCTTTAAAAACAAAAACTAAAAACACCAAATAATCTTTAAGATACCTTTGAGCATGTAAACAAAAGCCAACAGGGCATTCACATTCACGAAGCTTACAGAGAAGTTGGGGAAACAAACCCACTAAAAGTAACCAGAGGTTAACATCACAACTGTGATGAAATAAAGAATTAAAAGAATATATAATGGGGGTCTCCCTGGTGGCCTAAGGGTTATGTCTCAGCACTATCAATGCTATGGGCTGAGCTCGATCTGAAGCCAGGGAGCCAACCCACAAAGACCGCCGCAGACCTCTCCTGTCTTGCCTCCTGCTCCCCTCAGCACTGTATTTCAGTAGAGCCACATGTTCTGCTCCCTACACTGTCTCTGGTGAATCCTCTCAACTTCCCCCACCCCCACCTCCACCTCGACCCCTCTGGCCTACACCCCTAATGTTGTACACAAAATTTAAAAATCATTTTAAAAAAAAGAAAAATATATATAATATTGGAATTCCCCTTAAGAGGAACAAATGTATAACAAAGAACTGAGAGAATGGGTACACACAGAGTATATGGAATGAAATCTATCTACGCAAAAATAAACATGGCATGTTCAAGGAACTGACAGAAGGCCAGAATGACTGAATATACAAAATTACTTAAAGTAGTTTTCAGCACACAGCAAAATTTCTAATGTACAAAAGTATATATAAGCTATTCCAAAGACAGTCTAAGGACTATATTCAAAGGAGCTTCAAAACTTCAGAATAATTCCTCTTAATGCTAAAAAAAAAAAAAATGCTGTGAAACAAGAGCAGCATTCCTCCTGCCCACCTGGTGGTGCCTTTTTCTTTCTCCCTTTCCTAACAAACCTATCCTTTTAATATGTAAAAAAGAAAGAAAAGCTGTCCTAAATCCCTTGCCAAAAAAAAAAAAAAAAAAAATCAAACTAACTCTCACTGATTCCCTTTTTTCAATTTACTACTTTTAAATGCATAATAAAAATCTTACTCCTACTTTAGATCATTTAAAGAAAACAACTATAAGAATAAACAATGCTTATACCCTCATCTTGCCACTAACCTGACATGTAACCGAACTTGGTAAATTGTACTCGGTAACTTTTGTCATCTGTAAATAAGGGAATTCTAGATTTTCTTTTAACATCCTACTAACTTGGGCCCTCCTTATTGGTGCAACGGGTTAAAGTGCAGCACTAGGAAGCTAGCCACAGCCCTCGGAAGCTAGTCAGAGCCCACAACCTTTCTCACGAGTGAGATCGATCCCCAGCCAGGGAGCTGACCCACATGGTATACAGGAGACTGCTCCTGTCTTGCCCACTGCTCCCCTCAGCAGTGCACTTTAGCAATGCACCTGCTCTGCTCCCTGCTCTATCTCTGGTGAATCTCCCCACCCCGACCCCTGCACTTCTGGCCTGTCCCCCAATTCTTGTATACACAAGTAAGTCTTTAAAAAAAAAATCTATAAATATTTTCCTTAGTAGTTCTGTATTCATGACTTGTATCTGAAAATAAATATAACAACCATCAACTAGGGGACACATCTTGGTGTTCTTTTCCTTCCAAAGAGAACAATTTGTAGGCTTTAATTAGATTTTGAAAACTGAACTATTATAGGGGCAATTTAAATATTCAATAAACACTTGCAACATTGTAAACATTTACTAGCAACTACAAGGAGATCTAAGAGCAAAGGAACAAAATCATTTCCTAAAAACACAGCTACCAAATTGCTCAAGATAGAATCATCAACATTGTTTCTTCTCTTACTGCCCATCAAGCCTGACTCTCTGAAAGGTCTCTGGATCATGCCCTGTATCACTAACACTCTTTCAGAGCACCGCTTCAAGACATCAACATCTTTTATCTGGGCTACTGTTACTAGTTTCCTAACTGGAATTTCTGCAATCTTTCTCATTCCAGCTGTGATAACCAAAAATTTATCTATCATTACTAAGTGTTTCCTGGGGTGGAGGGGAGATTCCAGAGATGAGCTGGGTGAGAATTACTACAAGTTGGTCCCTTAACAAGAACAGCACTTATTTTGTGAGGCACAAGCTCATGCAATTAAACACAAAACCTAAAACTAAAACACAAGGCTGAAACTTACAACCTTGACCTTAAGAACATAGGCTTAAACTAAGTAAAATGGCTAACACACTACTCTTAAAATCCCTATGAACATGTGGCCCCCTAAATCTTTCTTTCAACAAGTCAGAATTTTGAAAAATCCCCTACCATCTGTCAAAGTTTTGCCATATTATTTATACATTTAAACTTTCTGTTACTAGAAAATTGTGGCAATTAATAACACCTTCTGAGTTTAAACCAGTCTCTTTGCCAGGCAAACATTGCCCGGCAATATCAACATGATGATATTGCTGCAAAATACACAGGATAGTAGTCTTATAAATATCTCCCCAAAAATCCCCACCGAAAAACATTTAAATTCGTATTGTCGAAAAACTGGTAAAATGAAACATACACACATCCTATAATAGTTCTGAACTTAACAGTCAAAAAAAGAATTATACAAGCTAACGCAAAAGCTGTCAGAGGAGGATAAGAAGAAGCTGATGTCTTAAAAAACCTGGTCGGTAAAACTCTAAAACCCAGGCCTCGCAGTACGGTAATGCCAGAGGAGAGAGCCCACCTCCCACAGCCGTGCGACGGTGGACATCTGCCCTGACGGTTACCTTCAGTCTTTTGATCATTTCATCCGTTGTGATTTTGTCGGTGATCTCCTTTACCCCCGGCGGGTAAGCGATCTTCCCGTCAGCACTCACGACGCCACAGAGGGCAGTGGCAGGCTTGGACTGCGCCGTGGAGAAGTCCATCCTGGGGGACAACTTTTCTTTCACAGTCCTCTACCGGCCTCTACCGGTCAGAAAACAAAAGTTCAGCGGGAAAGGGGCGACTTTGTAACCTCTTTTTTCATTTCAAAAATCTCTAATCTGCAAAGGGCCGCAAGTCCCGGGAGGCCGAGCACTCGGCGCCCCCCACCCCCCAGCGGCTCGCCCCC
>NW_004567113.1:37624953-37626235 GCF_000260355.1 Condylura cristata | reverse complement strand
GCCCCGCCAGCGCCGGGCCCAGGCGGTTCTCCCGCACTCGCCGCCGTGGCCGCGGGAAGCGCCGCGCAGCGCCAGGAGTTTCCTATTCCGCCGTTCACAATGAAATCCGCTCCCAAGCACCGAGGTTCAAAGTTTGGCGGCCTCGGAGGGCCCGCGGACACCCCAAGACCCCGCTCGATCAGACAGAGGCGCCGAGTCCCCACCCGGCCGGTCCCCTCCGGCAAAGGACACGCGAGGCCTATAGGGCTCGGCTTAGGCCGCAAAACTAGGGACTCAGCCCGACCCGCACGCAGCGGCGACTCCCGGGCTCGAACGCCAGTCCCCGGCCCAGCCGCGGGACCCCCGGCCGTCCCCGCCGCGCTCCCGCCTCTCCCGGGTCCCGCTCCCCCACCCCTGCCGGAGGAGAAAACAAGCCGCCCTCCACCCCCAGAGCCCACGCCAGGAAGCGGCTGACGCGGCTCTGCACTTCACATTTTGTTCCTTCAACTTCGGCCGAGGGACCCGGGCGCCTGCTCTCGCCCCCGGCAGCCAGGCGCTGTCCGGCGCCGCCGCGGCCTTACCCGCACCTCCCGGCGGCACCGCCGGGCCTCGGTCCCGCGCCCCCCCCCCACCCGCTCCGGTCGCCCCTTCCGTCCCCTCCCTCCACCAGCCGAGGGCGGGAGCCGAGCCGCCGCTGCCTTTACCTCCTCCTCATGCGGGCGGAAGGTGCATCGAGGGTCCGGGCCTCTGTCAGGTGGTTGCGCCGCCGCCCCTCGTCGGGCTGCACACAAAGCGGCTCCGCGGGTCCCGCCGCCGCCGCCCGCCCGGAGCGGCGCTGGGGCTGGCGGTGCCGAGGAGGAGCAGCCGCCGCGGGGGGAGACGCGGGGAGAGTGTGCGCTGGGCGGGGAGACACTGCCGCTCTCCGTCTGGCCGAGGAAGAGCAGCCTCGGAGACGGCTCCTCCGGGAGCGTGTGCGCGTGTATCCGCCCGGGACCCTCGCGGCGAGCGCGGGCGGGGAGACACTGCCGCTCTCCGTCCGGCCGGGGAAGAGCAGGCTCGCCGCGGCGGCCGCGAGAGGGCGGGTGGGCGGCCGAGTGGGGAGGGGTGTCGGCGAGCGGGGACTGGCTGCCACGTCGTCCAGGTGGATCGCCGCCCTCCGCCTCCCCCACACCCGCCGGCTCCCCGCCACGACCTCTGATTCGTCCCCGAGCTCCGCCCCGGCGACCCGTGCCCGCGGGCGCTCCCGCCTCTCCCGCTCCCTCGGGAGCCCAAGTCCCCGCCTGGCGGGTTCCGCCGCCTGGCC
>NW_004567113.1:37586805-37624853 GCF_000260355.1 Condylura cristata | reverse complement strand
CGAGCGGGGCGAGAGCACGCGAGAGCAGGGCGCGCGCCTCGCTCCCTCCCCTTCCTCCGCCGGCCTTGCCTCCGCCTCCCTCGGGCCCGAGGCGGCCGCGCGTAGGGCGGACAGCGCCGCCACCCGGTTGGCGCCAAGAACTGCTTCGCGGAGCGCCTCCGGGAGGACCCAAAAGTGGAGCCGAGGAGGAGGAGCCCGGGTGGCGGGAAGCGAACCCGGTCCCTGAGGCCCCGTGAAGGGACCCAGGAGGTACAAAGCTTTGCCGTAAGCCTCGGAGATGAGTTTGACTGTGGGGGTTATCCTGAGGGACGTGGAGACCTGGCTGAACGGCGGTTAGTTGGTGGAAATGACCTGATTCCCTGCCCAGGGGCAGGGAAAAAGCTGCACAGTGAGGAAAAGTTTGGCAGCACAGCACAACGTGGGCTGCTTTCTCGTTACTTCTGACAGCACCAGAGTTTGCCCTCCCCACTTTCGATTTCTAAAATTAATTATTTTGAAAGCTGTAAGATATGAAAATAGCATTGCGCCGAGCAGTTCTTTCACGAGGGACTGAAACCTAGGTGCCTGGGCTCTACTTCCAAATCTGGAGAACCAGGATCTGAGAACATAAACATTTCAACAAAATTTGGTAGGTGGTGGTTATGAATATGGAGGAACGCGTTTTCCACGTCTTTTAAGCATACCAAAGAATAACTTTTCTTTTATCCAAAGGGAAACCGTGTGCAGCCATGTTTGAGCAATTTGACGTCAATAATCGAAGCCCATGAAACCCCCGAGTTTGTGAGTAATTTCAGAAAACAAAGTTAGAAAAAGAATACAAAGAAATAGCATTCAGCTCTGAAACTGTCACTCACAGTTTAAAATGATATTCAGTTATTTATTTCAGTTATTCTTTTATAAACTAAGTTATTCTTCACTGTTCTGTCGACTTTTGTCCACACCCTTTCCTTGATTTTTCAAAATATGAAAGGTACTGCGCTTAATGAATTAGATTTCACTTGCTACACAAAGGATGCAAATGATCTTGGAATCTAGCATGGCACAGTTGCTGAGTTGCTAAAACTCTGCCCCAAATTGGTGGTTTGTACTTGGGTATTTAGAGTAGCAGGCAGAATCCACTTAAAGTTGTCTTCAGCCAAATTGACTCTTTTTTTCTTTAATCAGTCACACTTAAATAACCGCAGAGTAATGGAACAAGTGGGGAGGAAGCCCATGATCTAGGGTAAAGAACTATGGATGCTGTGGGAGTGGGTGTGGTGTGGTGGCATGTATCTGAGGTGTGATCCCACGCCTAAGGCATAGACAGAGTCGTTCCCTCAAAAAAATTACTGAGTTTACTTCCTTTCTTAAACATTTGTTACCACTTGCACAATATGAGAAACGATCGTTCGTTTGTTCAACAATTATTAAAGAGGGCGGACTATGTAGGCCATTGTTTTCAACACTGAGAAAAAAATGGATAGTGAGGAGGACAAAGATCTCTGCCTTCCCAGATGGAACTTAATTTATTTGGGAAGAGAGAAACAAAATAAACAAATCAATTGCAATGAAGGGAAATAAAATAGAGAAGTGGGCGGATACAGATTATATAGAACTTTTCGGATCTTTGGATCTTGTACTCAGTGAATTAGGGAATTATTGGAATGTTTTAAACAGAGAAGTTACAGACTGATGTTCTATGAGCTAGGTGACCTTGAACAAATTACTTAAACTTTCTGTGCCTCATTTTCCTCATCTGTAAAACAGAGACAATCAGTTTTGATCTTACAGGTTCATGATGAGGAATACATTAATTAACATTTGTAAAATTCCTAGAAAAGTAACCGGCACAGACTAAACTCTACATAAATCTCTACTTTCATATAACATGAAAGAATCACTCGTGGTTCCATAGAGAGGTGCCAGATAAGAACAGTAAAGGTGGTGAAAATGGTTTAAATAGGAAACAGAATAGGGCCTCCCAGGCGGCACACGGGTTTAAATTTCAGCACTATGAAGCAATTCACAGCCACTGTAGCACTGAGTTTGTTGCCTGTTCAGGGAACTGACCCATATGGCACAGCAGACCTCTCTTGTCTTGCTTCTCTGCTGCAGAAGTTTATTTCAGTAGATCTTCCTTCTCTGCTCCCCATTCTGCCTCTGGTGAATGCTCTCATCCTCCTGCACCTCTACCCTACCTTCAAGTCTTGTATGCATAAATATATAAATAAAATAAATGGTTAATAAAAAAGATGTAATTGACACATAGCATTATGTGAATTTTTAGGCATCAGAGTAATGGTTTGATATTTACACTTATTGCAGAATAATCATAGTAGGTCTTGTTAATATCCATTCACCACATAATTATAAATTTTGTTTTCTTGTGATGAGAACTTTTAAGATCTACTTTTTTTAGCACTTCTCCCACATACAGTGCAATATTATTAACTATAGTCACCATGCTGTACATTATTCCCCATGATATCTTTATTTTGGAGGTTTGTACCTTTTAACTACCTTCACTCACTCCCTGCCCCCCACATCTGGCAACCACCAATCTATACTCTATGTCTATGAGCTTTGTATATTGTTTTCTTTTCTCCAATTTCACATATTAGTGAAGTCACAGAGTGTGTATCTTTATCTGCCATTTTACTTAGCATAATTGCTATCAAGATACATTCATGTGGCAGATGATACAAAAAAGTTGTGTTCTTTAGTGACTTTTCAGTTCACATATGCAACAGTGGCCCTGGTAGTTTATATCATATGGTCTAGCTGCGCAGGAGGCTATACAATTTGGTTTTATATAATTATACTCTATGACATTCAGCAAGAGCAAAATCACCTAAGCATACATTTCTCAGAACTTATCCCCATTGATAGGTCACACAGGGTCCTCTCCTCATTTCCTTTATTCATCCATTCATTGATTGATCCTTGGGTTGTTTTCATGTCTTGGCTGTTGGAAATAGTGCTCCAGTGAATATGGAGATGCTGATGTCTTTACAAGTTAGTGTTTTTATTTCCTTCAATAACTTTCTAGAACTGGACTTATGACTCGAGTTAACTGTAATTGTTCTGAACAACCTCCATGTTGTTTTTCAGAGTGGCTGCACCAGTTTACATTCTTACCAACAGAGCATGAGGATTCCCTATTCTCCACATCCTCACCAACATTTTAAAGATTGATTTTATTTATTTATGCATACAAGAGTTGGGGTATAGACCAGAGGTCTAGGAAGAAGCTGGGGGTGGGGTGGGGAAGAAGGGGTAGGAAGATTCACCAGTGACAGAGTAGCAAGCAGAATAGGTAGACTGACATACTCTGTTCAGAGGAGCAGCCGGTGAGACGAGAGTCTGCCGCTTTGTGCTGTGTGTGGGTCAGCTCTCTGGCTGGGGATCAAACTTGTGCTGTAGTTAGTGGCTCACAAAAGCTTCATAGTGCTGAACACTAACCACTTGCGCCACCAGAAAGGCCTCCTCACCAAAATTTTTTTTTGATAATAGCCATTCTACAAGAAAATACTAGTAATAATGAATAGCTATACCAGAGACATTTTTTTTGGATATATCTATACTTTTTATTAGTTCATGAGAACTAATAATCTGACAGATTTCAAATTTTTTAAAATAATATAACAGTTTATTTTTACATCATTTTGTACATTTTTTTTTTCATCTCAGTTGTAATCCCCGTGGGTTTCCCATCACTGAGTCACCCATGTGCCATCACTATAGTCCTGTGCACTTCCCTCCCCTCCCACTCATTTTTGATCCACCCCCACAAAATGTCTCTGGCATATGGCTGTTCATTATTTTTATTATTTTCTTGCCTGGTATACCAGAGACATTTTATGGGGGTGGGTTGGGGAATATGATAAAAAACAGTGGGGGGGGGGAGTGCACTGGACTATGGTGATGGCACACCGGTGATTTGGTGATGGGAAGCCCATGGGGATTACAACTGAGGTGGAAAAGGGCACAAAATGATGTAAAAATAAAATATTATATTATTAAAAATGTATATTGGAAAAAAAAAAGAATAGCCATTCTAGGCCTTCCCTTGTGGCCCAATGGATTGAAGCACAGCACTGTGAAGATCACTGCAGCCACTTCTGCACAAGTTCCGTCGCTGGCCCAGAAGGTGACCACATGGCGTGGCAGACCTCTCCTGACCCACCTGCTGCTCCCCTCAGCAGTGTATTTATGGTAGTTTGTTATAATTGTAGTAGGCATACACAGAAATCTTATCTATTTTTTTTCTTATACTGAGTTAGTAGCTGCATGATAGCAAAAACATTTCTCCTGATAAATGAATTTCATCACTCTTATTTTTTTCCTTTTATACTGTTCTTAATAAGACATTTCCTGTTTTCCTCACATATCTTGTATATAGTTTTTCTCCTTTACATTATTTCCAGTAGCTTTATTTACATTTATTGGTTATAATCTTTTTCTTTCACATTTCTGCTTTATTTCTCCTTCTCCCTACATCTCTTTTATATACCTTATATCTCTTTTAACCCTTCTTCCCCATCTCCTCCCTCTTAACTTCAGGAACTTCACTTTGTTTATTAATGTCTGTTGATTTTTATGAGTGTTTTACATAGCTGAGTCATCCATTCAGACTTGCTTTACCATACACAATTCCCTTAAGTTTCTTCTATTTTGCAGTAAATGGCAACATTTTTGTTTTCCTTATGACTGAATAGCATTCCATAGTATGTATATACCATATCTTCTAGATCCAGTCTTCAATCAATGGGTAAATTTAGCTAGCTATTCAGTAAATAGTGCTACAATAAACATTGTAATAGTGCCACAGTAAACCAAATAGAACATACAGTTTTTTCAGTTGATGGTTTCATGTTCTTTGGATAGATGCCTAGGACTGGGATTGCTGTATCATATGGTATTCCATTTTTAGTTTTTAAAGGTAAATCCAGATCACTTTCCAGTATGGTTGAACTAGCTTATATTCTCACCAACTGTGTAACTGTGTTCCTTTCTCTGCATCCTTACCAGTACTTAAAAAAAAAAAAAAAGGCCCTCCCTGGTGGCGCAGCGGGTTAAAGCACAGCACTAAGAAGCTAAAGCCACTTCCGCATGAGTTCGATTCCCGCCTGCCCCGGAGGCTACCACATGGCGTGGCAGACCTCTCCTGACCAGCGCGCTGCTCCCCTCAGCAGTGTACTTCGTCGATCTGCCTGTTCTGCTCCCCACTCTGTCTCTGGTGAATTCTCTCACCCTCCACATCTCTGGCCTGTACCCCAGTTCTGTACAAATAAATAAATAAATCTTTAAAAAAAAAAAAAAAGGGGGCTACGTTTCCTGGTGGCATTAGGGGTTAAGTCTCAGCACTATAAGTTGTCCAGCCACTGTAGCAGGAGTTCAATCCCTGGCCAGCAAACTAACCCAGATAGTGCCAGAGACCTCTTCTGTCTCACTCACTGCTCCCCTCAGCAGTGTATTTCAGTAGATCTGCCTGTTCTGCTTCCCACTCTGTCTCTGGCGAATCCTCACCCCACCCCCTGCATCTTAGATCTACGTACACCCCAGTTCTTCCATGCAAAAAAAAATAAAATATTTTAAAAAGATGATGATGAACATTTTTCCAAGTATCTGTTGGATTTCTAGATTTCCTCCCTGTTGAACTGTCTATTCAGATCTGCTGCCTGTTTATTGGGTTTTTTAAATTATTATTTAATTGTATAAATCTTTTGTATATCTTCATTATGTAAAGTATAAATACTTTCTCCATCCATTAATGTCATTAATTACTTATGTTTTATTTTTTTATCCTTTTTTTATTGAGGTAATATTGGTTTATAACACTGCATAGGACTCAGAGGTATAGGATCATGCCTCTTCAGACATGTTTGTTACTACATTATGCATACTTCTAAGGCACCGATAGTCATTAACCATTTCTTTTATAATTTTCTGTGTAACTAAATACATCTCTTTCAATATGTAAAGGCTCTTTAATTTAAGGTAATTGTAATTGTTTATTTTTGCTATTTGTGTTTAGTCTCTGAGAACATCTTTATCTTGATGTCATGGAACATATAGCCAATATTTTCTTCTATGTATTTTATTATCTTAGGTGTTGCATCTAAATCCTTAATCCCTTTGAAATTCATTATTTGTGCATGAATTCGAGAATGATCCAACTTCATTCTTTTATATGTGGCTTTCCAGGTTTCCCAGCAGTTTGTTAAAGCGATGCAACCCATTGAATGGTTACAGCTCCTGCTTTTGAACCTAAATTTTTGCTTTTTTAAAAACTGATGCAACGTTGGTTTACAACACTGTATGTGAATTAGAACTTTAGGATTATACCCTTCAGGTATACATTACCACACCACACCCACCACCAAGAAATACTTACTTTTGAAAGAGACCCATAGAACATTTATAAATTTGTGAACAATAAGTTACCAGATTTCTACATTTTCTTAGTTGTATTAAGTTTATGAGACTCAACATATCTCTAGAATCTGCACTTTCATTTTCCCATGAACTAAGAACAATATGGAAGCAATAATTATTTCAATAATTATTTCAATAATTACACAAGTAAGATAGAGAAACTACAAAAATGGAACTGTTAACTGGCAGACAGCTCCACCATGCTTTGGCTCAAAGTTTGTCTGTGAGTGTACGCAAGTCCAAAACTGGAATTTAAAAAGCAGTTTAGGAATGAGGATGTGTAATATGTTAAGTGAGGAGAGGCTGTTCAAAATTGAATGAATGAAATTCAAAGCCTACTTGTTGAGTAATCAGGTAATTTTTTTTAAGAATAGAGGTGTGGGCGTGGGGCTGAGAGGATTCTCCAGAGACAGAGTGGGAAGCAGAACAGGCAGATCTACAGAAATACACTCCTGAGAGGAGCTGCCGGCATGGCAAGAGAAGTCTGCCACGCCATGTGGGTCACCCCCTTGTCCAGGAATCGAACTCCTGTTGCAGTGGCTTCAGAGAGCTTCATAGTGCTGCACTTTGCACCACCAGGATGGACTCCCCTCAAGTAATTTTTTATGTGCATTTTATAGATGCAATATTTTCTATTATAACAATTAAATGTGGTTATAATGGTAAGTGACACAGACTGTAAGAATAAGTGCCTGAACATCAAATTTCTGGTTGAGCTGGAAATATAACCATATTGGAACTTGTAACCAGCACTATTTGACTTGTGAAAGGAATGTGCCAAAAATTTGTGCAACCATTGTTTTCGGAATTTTTTCAAATAATACCAGAAGCTGAGTAGTTCTTTGAATATGGGATACCTAGATAGATACCATTTTGGAAAAACTCTTCAGAGTTCAATTATGCATTGACTTTAGTATTAAAGAATACTAAGCATTGAATCTGTAAGAAATTTAAGAGCTGTTTCACCTCCCAGTAATAACTGAGATTTATCATGATTTTCTGGGGATAGAGGATATCCTAAATTGATTTTTTTCTTGACAACTAGAAAGTTAACAGGAAAATTATTGAAAATATTCCTAGAACATATCAATTCTCTTTTGTTCTATAGAAGATACTGTATAGTGAGCATAATGGGGAATCTTAGGTGTCTCGGGCTTGTAAATCTAAAAGACAACTAAAATTTACAAAGTTATAGGTATGGAATCAGAGATTGGTCCAAACTCATACTGAGACTAGAATTTTCCATGAAAGTTAGATTTATCTCTATGTGTACTGTTATTTTGAAGCGAGGCTTGTTAAGAACATATATTGAATTAGGTTTTGAGACTGATCTGCTTCACAGTCTGTGCCAGAGGTGAGGATGAGAAAAGTAAAGAAAGGGAAGGGCTAAGAGGGAGTATATTTTTCTCTGTGAGCAGAGGAGGAATAACTAGGTGAGGTGGCTCGTGGGCTAGGTGGAAGGACCTCTGCCCATTGAGAGTTCTTTGATATGACATTGATATGAAGAGTAGAGGAGTCCTTTACATACCTTTGCTCCCTTATGACTCTGATTTAGGAGATCTCATGCCAGTTTGAAGCACTTTTGTGTACATTCTGCCAGAACATAAGCAAGGGCAGGGGTCTTTATTTTGTTTACTTATGTATCTTAAATACCTAGAACAGTGTCTGGCACCTCTAGGTACTCCACAAATATTTGTTCAATTGAATAAAAAAAATTATGAATATGTGAATATGCTCCATTGGCTAAAAGTATGCTTGTTTAATATTGGGATACTGTAGTCAAGGCATGATTCTCATACTTCATTAGAAATTAACCACAGAGGAGAACCTCCTTGAAGACCAAGGGGTTAAATTGCCACACTATGAAGCTATCCATAACCATGAGTTCAATCCCTGGCTAGGGAGCTGACCCACATGGCACAGCAGACCTCTCCTGTCTTGCCTGGTGCTCCCCTCAGCTGTGTATTTCAGTAGATCTGCCTGTCCTGCTCCCTACTCTGTCTCTGATGAATCTTCTCTCCAACCTCTGACCTACACCCCAGGTCTCCCGTGCGTACCCCACCTCCGACCTACACCCCAGGTCTCCTATTCATAAGTAAATAATTCTTAAAAGAAAGAAAGAAGCTAACCACAACAAAGACATGAAGCAATCTAAATGTCTGTTGGATAAATGAATGAAGGTAATGTGATTATAAATAGTCACTCAGTAATTAATGACATTTCAGTAAACAATAAAGCATGTATATGATGATAGTCCCAATAGGCTACACCGTAGAACCTGAGGGGTACTAGACTATATCATCTAGTTGTGGAAATTATATTCTATGGCATTTACACAGTGAAAAAATTGATTCGGTATGCATTTCCAGAATCTATCCCTATTGTTAACAATGCATAGCTGTATACAAAAAAGGAAGGAAACCTTGACATTTGTGACTTGTATGGATCTTTAAGGCATTATACTAGCTGAAATAAGTCAGACAGAGAAAGACAAATATTGTTTTATCTCACTTAGATGTGGAATCTGAATCAAAACCAAACCTCAAAAATATGAGAACAAGAAATGCAGTGTATGCAAGGAGAGTGAAGGGTCTCAAAAGATACAAACTTTCAGTCTTAAAGTCATGGAATGTAATGTACAATATGTTGATAAGAGTTAATAATAATGTATTATATATTTCAATTAGTTAAGAGAGTAGATCTTAAAAGTTCACATCACAAGAAAACAAAATTTCTAATTTTGTGTAATGATGGATGTGTAATAATGAGACTGATTACGGTGATCATTTTGCAATAAATACTAATATCACATCACTATGTTTTACACATTATGTTGTATCAAATCATTATGAAATTAATTTATATATCAACTATATCTTAATAAAAAATAAAAGTATTTCAGAGAAAGAAGAACCAAAATTTGAGAATATACAGTCTGCTCTTCTCTTCTTTCCCTCTCCCAGAATTTAGCCAATCACATCAACTCTGTAAGGGGTTGACTTGGTAAAAGACCTAAAAGAAGGTGTGGAAATGTCACACATTGACTTTAAAAGTCCAGTCCTTTGATTATTTAAATTATTATGTTTCATTATATGAGTTATTTTAAATATTAGCATTACATCTATTTATTAGACATAATAACATTTTACTTATTTGTTTCACCTAACAATGTATAATGCAAATATATGCTAAAACTACCAACTAAAAATAGCTTACATATTTGGATATGAAACTGCAAAGGCAGAGTCAGTGATATTTTACTAGCTTTTGAAATTCTAAGAAGTTCTGGAGTGGACTTTTGAAAGGTTTTCCACCAGGATTTCTTAGGTTCATGACTTTTAAGGTTGTTCAATAAGCTGGTTATTTTCGTATTTACTCATAAGTCACCCTACACTGACTCTACAAAGGTATTATATATATAATCTGCAAAATGCTTGCTAGAAAATAACCTTTTACTTAGATATGTAAGGCTTTGTAACTTAAGTGCCAGTCCTGACTTTTCAGTTAGAATAAAATTTTCTCACCCGACACCGGAGCGCCTACTGTTTTGCAAATGAAAAATGTTAGCTCTCCTCACCAGCTTACTAGGTGTGCAGACATTTATGCATGTAAAAGATAAAACTGGGAGCCCATCATCATCATATTCATCATTTTCTTACCTGTACAACTATTGTTCCTCATGGTCTAGAAAATACTTGAAAACAGTTCAAAAATAGGCAGAAATTTAAAAATAGGCAGAAAATCTGAATAGACATTTTTCCAAAGAAGACATACAGATGGTCAACAGTTACATGAAAAGATGCTCAATATTAATCATCAGAGAAATTCAAACCAAAACCACAATGACATAGCATCTCTCATGTTGTGAATGGCTGTTATTCAAAAGACAAAAGATAACAAATGTCGGTGTGGGTGTGGAGGAACAGGAACCCTTGTGCTCTTTTGGTGGAATGTAAATTGGTGTAATCGATAGAGAAACAGTTTGGAAGACTTAATCTTTCAGGGGAGAAGCCATGGTTATGAAGGTGGTTTTCCCAGGTGAGGTTTATCTGTTGCACTCTTTATGTTCTGACACCTGTGATTTCCCCAATGTAGGAAACACAACTGCATAATTGGAGGTCCCTCAAAAAATTAGAAATAGAACTACCATATGATCCGGCAATTCCACTTCTGGGAATTTATCCAAAGAAAATGAAAACACTAAAAATTGATACATGCATCCCCATCTTCATTATAGCATTATTTAAAATAGATAAGATGTGAAAACAACCTGTATGTCCATTGATGGGTGTGGGGCTTCAGCCACAAGCTTGTCTAATTTTAATGGCAGCAGACAAGAAACAGGTCATGAAGCCCATATGTGGGGAGCAGAAACAAGACTTTATTATGAAGCAGCAGCACTGTTCAGCAATGGCAGACCCCCAGGGTCTCCACCACAGCATGCCCAGTGAGTGGCCAGTAGAGACGCTAAGAGGCCCTCCTATTAGCTTTTATATCATTTATAGATAAAGCCTGCACATGGCCAAGTTTACGCCCAGTTTACCAACTATGTTTTGTGCATGCAAACTATGCATCATGATAACATTATTATTTACTGCTTTCTGCACATGCAGACTACATCTGAAGACTACATGTTATCTACTAGGCCACATATAACTTGAAGATCACAGGGGAAAGTAGTCTGAGAAACTCAGAAAACTATGTTTCTCCACGGAATGGGTAAATGGAAAAATAAATTGTGGGACACACACACAAAACTACTACACAGCCATAAAAAGTAAGAAAATCTTGCCTTTTTTTTTTTTTTGTGGTAAGATTTCTTTATTTATCCTACAAGAACTGGGCTACAGGCCAGAGGTGCGAGGTGGAGGGTGTGTGAGAGGATTCACCCGAGATAGAGTGAACAGAACAGGCAGATTAACTGAAATACACTACTGAGGGGAACAGCAAGCCCCCTCAGATTGTTGTTTGCTATACCATGTGGGTTATCTCCCTGGCCATGGTACAGTGGCTGCAGATATCTTCATAGGACTGCACTTTAACCCCTTGCACCACCAGGAAATTTTGCCATTTGTAACAATGTGGCTTTAAGTGAAATAAGTCACAGAAAGTGTTCTTGGTCATGCAAGGGGTTGTCTCAGCACTATGAAGCTATCAGCAGCCACTGCAGCACATATTTGATCCCCAGGCAGGGAGCTTACCAATATGGCACAGTAGACCTCTCCTATCTTGCTCCCTGCTCCCCTCAGCAGTGTATTTTAGTAGATCTGCCAGGTTTGTTCCCCACTCTGTCTCTGGTGAATCCTTTTACCCTCTGCATCTCTGGCCTACACCCCAGTTCTTGCATGCATAAATAAATAAAAGTAAAGTCAAGAAAGAAAGAGAGAAGTCACAGAGAATGGCAAATACCATATTATATCTACTATATATGGAATCTAAAAAAGGCAAAGCAAACTCATGGATATGGAAAATAGATTGATGATTGCCAGAGGCAGGGGAAAGGAGGTAGGAGAAATGGATGAAAGGGATTAAAAGGTAAAAAGAAGAAAAAATACATACATTTATTTAACATAGGGAATTACAGATCATTCTTCAATTAATTTGGACAAAACCTGGCTCCTATTCAATTTTATTTTATTGTTTAAAGATTTACTTATTTGTAAAAGAATTGGTGTGCGGACCAGAGGTGCATGGGGTGAGAGGGTTCACCAGAGACAGAGTTAGGAGCAGAACTGCAGATTTACTGAAATACTTTGCTGAGGGGAGCAGCAGGAGAGTCAGAAGAGGTCTGCTATGCCATATGTGGGTTAACTCCCTGGCTGGGGATCCAACTTAGACTGTAGTGGTGAGAGGGCTGAGACTTAACCTCTAGACCACCAGGAGGCCCCAATCCTAAATATTTACGTGACATTACCAAAACAAACTGTTGAGCTGAAATGAATTTTTAAGAACTAGAAATAGGAAACAGGATAGAATAATTAAAGACCTTTCATTCTGTATTTAGAAAATAATATAGAAATTTCATTGTCATATGAAAAGGTGATTAAAGTTCTCATTTTTGGAAAATGTGAATATGGAAATCATTCATTTGACTTTTCTTAATTTTTAAAACTTATTTTGCATAGAAGAACTGGAGTATAAACTAGAGTGGCAGGGAGGAGAGGGGGAATGAATTCATCAGAGACAGAATGGGGAGCAGGACAGGCAGATTTACTGAGATATGCTGCTGAGGGTATGAGCAGTGAGTGAGACAGGAGAGGTCTGCTGTGCCATATGTGGGTTAGTTCCCTGGCTGAGCATTGAACGCAGGCTGGAGAGGTGATAGGGGTGAGACTTAACACCTAAGCCACTAGGGAGGCCTCTCATCTGATTGGTTAATCCACAAGTATTTATTATTTGCTAGCTGTATTTTCTAGTTGAAATTGGTGCTAGGGGCTAGGAGTAGAACAATGAAGGTCCCCAGGACTAATTACAGTTGAAGGTGGACAGGTGTTGTAGGCTCCAATCAAAAGAGTGTGTCATTTGCCCTGGAAGGAAAGAACTCGCCAGAAAACTCTAGGTGTACATGAACCAGGCAAGGCTGTATTAGAGGTTCATGTGTGAAGGAAACAGTGCTAGAAAAAAGAATTTAACCTGACTCCTTGAGGGAGGTGAGGAGAAGATATTTAAAGGGAAGATGCAGCCACAAGATGAGGCTGCAGAGAGCAATGTCATAGCTTGTTCTGGGGTAGGCTCTGTCCGTGCAAGTGCAGACAGGTTACACTGAAACTGTACATGTGGGGTTCTTTAACTCTCCCTCCAGGAAAATGGGAGATTATCATTAGTCAGGATCTAGCATTTTTTGTCTAGTAAGGTACCTTATGATCAGTGAGGCTGACCAAATTGGACAGAGATCACCAGTCCATTAGTCAGTCCATCTGTTCAAACAAGACTTGGGGCCACTTCTCCTACCAGCTTGCAGTTTCTTTTACCTACGTTGTCTGCAGCCCCCTAACAAATAATCATGGCAATAGCTATTTATAATAAAGATTACTGTGGTTAAAGAGAAGTACAAATGCTCTCTGAAAAGCTAACCTCTGCCTAGCTTTTAGAGAAGATTTCTTTGGGGGGAAAAGAATATATATATACATATGTATATATATATATGTATATATAGTATATATATTAGTGTATATATATATTTTGTAACACACACATAAATATATTTATAAAATACACACAAACATACATACACCCATTTATATAAACTTGAGGATTAGAGAAAGAACATCCTACCCAAAGGGGAGAGTAGGAACAAGGTCTCTGAATGGGATGGTACATGTTGACTTCAAAGAACCAAATGGATGACAGTATAGCCAATATGTCGTGAGTAATGGAAATTTGGTGAATGAGCCCAATGGTTTAGATGGCCTGATTTACAACATCTCATAAGTAAAATTTTGTGTATACATCATCCCTTGCATAAGGCTTCTTTAAGTCTGCATAAAAAATTTTAATTTCATTGGGTCCCATTGAGAATGAATTCACCAAATTTCCCATTCATTGATACATGGCAAGATTATTAAGGAAAAAGACAGGTAGGCAGAGAGCTGTGTCTTGAAAGGATAAGTTTATTAATTTTTAAAAATATTTATTTGTACATACAGAACTGGGGTACAGACAAGAGTGTAGGGGCAGTGAGAAGACTCACCAGAGACAGAGTGAGGAGCAGAACAGGTAGACTGATGAGATACACCACTGAGGGGAGCAGTGGGCAGATCAGGAGGGGTCTGCTGTGCCATATGGATCTCTCCCTGGCCAGAGATCGAACTTGTGCTGAAGTGGCTTCAGCTAGCTTCATAGTGCTACATTTTAACTTGTTGCATCACCAGGGAGCAATAGGTTTATTAAGAGAAAAAATGTTTAAAATGTTTGCATGGACTCACATGGGCAAAAAAGCTGCTTTTTTTTTTTTTGCCAGAGCATCAGGTATTCTAATATATCTTTCTCTGGTGGGATTTATTTATTCTTTGATGGGGTCAAGTTGCTTTGGTTTTCTGTAAATATCCATGATGTTTTTCTGGCCCACCTCTAGTTTTTGACCTTGTGAAAACTTCTATCCTAAATTTTCTACTGTAAGATTCTGTCAGTTCCATGCTGTTGCAAGTGTTTATTTGTTGCTGAACATTACTCTACTGTAAGAAAAAACTACAATTTATTTATCCATTCACCTGTTGAGAATGAGTCATTTTCAGATTTTGGACATTATGAATAGTGATGCTATGAACTATCTTAAGTGGTGTTTTTGGTCCCCTGTTTTTCCTTCTCTCTGCAGTGTAGAAACGAGAATGTACATTGTGTTCCATAGACGTTTTAATGAAAATGCAAAGGACCAAGGGCCTCCCTGGTGATGTAGGGGTTAAGTCACTGTGCTATGAAGTTCTTGCAACCACTGTAGCATGAGTTCGATCCCTGGCCAGGGAAGTGACCTACCAGGCACAGCAGACCTCTCCTGTTTGGCCCTCTGTTTCCTTCAGCAGTGAATTTCATTAGATCTGCCTATTCTATTCCTAACTCTGTCTCTGGTGAATACTCTC
Organism: Condylura cristata; assembly: GCF_000260355.1. Taxonomy (NCBI): domain Eukaryota; kingdom Metazoa; phylum Chordata; class Mammalia; order Eulipotyphla; family Talpidae; genus Condylura; species Condylura cristata. Next base: position 37,609,860 of record NW_004567113.1, on the reverse strand, counting down.
ACCACCCCCCAACTCTGGCCCAATTCTAGTATGCATAAATAAATAACTCTTAAAAAAAAAGAGAGTAGAAAGGAGCAGCTCTCTGCTCTCCTGTGACTGAGCAGGAGTTTCTTTTCATGTACCTTTTCCCTTTGCTAAACAACAGCAGCAGCTCTTCCTACTTGCTGGTATCTGCAAGTGTGTTCTTTTCTATTTTTTTAAAATATAATAAACCTGCTCTTTTGAATATTAAAAAAAAAGTACAAAGGAAAGTTCAATACTTGTTGACCTCATTGAGGTACTTGATTTCCAGCATGGCTGATAAGGAAAGCTGGGTCAGGTAATTTAACACTACTCAAGGCAACCTGGCCTGAATTGTTTAATCTGATACATGAAACAAACTTTGAAATGGAGTCTGGCCAGGTAGGGAAGGGTTCTTGATGTATGAAGGCGGAAACCAATTTTGTTTATCTCTCCAGGCTAATCAGGAACCCAGAACAATCTAAGGACTCATTATTCCTTGCCAAATGGTTTTAACTCCTTTTTCCTCTTGTTCTTTTTCTATTTTCCCCCCAAAACTGACCTGATAGTAAAGAGCTGTAATTCTAACTTGACTGTATAACCTAACTGAGCTTTTAATGTAGCTGTGTATTCAGCAGAATCAGCCTCAGCATTTGAACGACGCCTTTGTTGAGACTTGCTATGGAAAGTCAGTATTACTCCTATGTACAACTCTACTCCAATTTTAGTCACTGCATTTGTGACTTTTTTTGTGAATATTTATTTATACATGCAAAAGCTGGGGTGTAGACTAGAAGTTCAGGGGCGAGAGGTTTCAGAGACAGAGTGGGGAGCAGAACAGGCAGACAGATTGACTTTGTGCCCTCTGGTTTGATCCAGTCTACCAGAAGCAGCCATTCTTCTGATTCTGTCACTATAACTTAGTTTGGGGATACTAGCAATTTAAAAAATACAGACAAGTGGAATGAAGCATAGCTACATGAATCAACTTGAATAAATCTGAAAAAAAAGATATAACAGTAAAGCAGAAAGCAAGTTGCAGAAAAATATAAGAAAATTACTTCAGGGGCCTCCCTGATGGCGCAGCAGGTTAAAGTGCAGCACTGCAAGCTAACTGCAGCCATTTCAGTGGAGTTCGATCCCCACCCCTGAGGCGACCCACATGGCCCAGCAGAGCTCTCCTGACCCGCCTGCTGCTCCCCTCAGCAGTGTACTTCATCACTCTGCCTGTCCTGCTCCCCGCTTTGTCTCTAGCAAATCCTCTCACTGCCCCCATACCTCTGGCCTGTACCCCAGTTCTGTATGTATAAAAATAAATCTTTTAAAAAATTACTTCATTTTTATAAATCATATACAACTTAACAGTAGTCAAACACAATGACAACAATTCTTTCAGATATAACATGTAGTACAACAAAGGTGTACGTGGGAATGATAATCATTAATTTCAGGATGGAGGCTACCTTTGGTGGGGTGGGAAGGACTAAGAATAGAGAGGAACACTCAGAGGATTTCAACACGAATATTTTAATAGGCTGAGTAAGGGGGTACATGGCTACTATTATTTTTACCTTTCTTAATGTCTGCAATATTTCACAATGAAATAATTAAAAGTTCACAGGAGATTTTGATGTGCATGCCCTTATAATCTCAAGAAATACTCAGAGTTTTAATAATTATATAAGTAAGTATATTTCAAAGGGCAAAAATAATTATGTCATATATGTTCAAGGAACACTTTTAACCTCTGTTTGACTATTACATTATGGTCTACTCTAATCTATTAAATACATTCAAGCTTATGTACTACATGAGGGCATGAGTGATGTTCTACTTAATCTTTTATTCTTCTGAATACCTGATGTTATATGCACTGTACACAGTAGACATACATGATTTCTTTTTGAAAAAAAAATTAGAAGAGTCTAAGTCTATCATTTTTACCCACATTTTCACATTTTATGTTTTCCATCAACCTATAATATTAAAAGACCTCTTTTTAAAATTTTTTTAAAAGATTTATTTATTTGTGCATACAGAACTGGGGTACAGGCCAGAGGCTCAGGGGCGGTGAGAGGCTTCACCAGAGACAGAGCAGGGAACAGAACAGGCAGATCGACAAAGTACACTGCTGAGGGGAGCAGCGGGCGGGTCAGGAGAGGTCTGCCACACCATGTGGTCACCTCCGGGGCAGGCGGGAATTGAACTCATGCGGAAGTGGCTTTAGATTCTCAGTGCTGTGCTTTAACCCTCTGCGCCACCAGGGAGGGCCCCTCTTTTTTTAATTTTTAAGATTTATTTATTTAGGGCCTTCCCTGGTAGCACGGGTTATAACACAGCACTATGAAGCTAGCCGCAGCAGTTTCAGCACAAGATCGATACCCGTCAGGGAGGTGACCCACATGGTGCCGCAGACCTCCCCTGTCTCCCCCACTGCTCCCCTCAGGGTTGTACTTTGTCAATCTATCTGTTCTGCTCCCCACTCTTTCTGGTGAATCCTCTCACTGCCCCTGCACCTCTGGCCTGTACCCCAGTTCTATATGCATCAATAAATACAACTTTTCTTAAAGATTTATGCAAGAACTGAGGCCAGAGGTACAGGGAGTGAGAGGATTCACTACAGACAGAGTGGGGAGCAGAAAAGGCAGATCTACTGAAACACAGTGCTAAAGGGAGCAGTGGGGCAAGACGAGAAGTCTGCTGTGCCATGTGAGTTACCTCCCTGACTAGGGATCAATCTTATGCTGTTTCATGGAGTTTCACAGAGCTGGACATAACCCCTGTACCACCAGGAAGGCCTCTTAAGACCTCTTGATAAAACCTACAAATGATTTTACGTCCATCTGCATTTTAAGGTCTCTGGGTTCAAAAGGAAAAAAGCATGTCCAAGGGGCTAGTATTCCATTTCATACAAGTCTTGTGATGTTACCACTATGACATTTAAACATTAGAGAAGGAGAAAGAAAGTTGGTAGAGAGGAAAGAAGGAAAACAAAAGATTCTTCCTCCCTGGTGGCACAAGGGATTAAGTCTCAGCACTATGAAACTATCAGTAGCCATTGCAACATGAGTTCGATCCCTGGCCAGGAAGCTGACTCACAGGGCCTGGCAGACCTCTCCTGACCTGCCTACTGCTCCCCCTCAGCAGTGTATTTCAGCCAGTGTAGCTTTCCTGTTCCCCACTCTGTCTTTGGTGAATCCTTTCACCCCCATACCTTTGGCCTGTACCCCAATTCTTGTATTCATAAATAAATCAATCTTTAAAAAACAAAAAGATGTGGTTTTCACTTCTCAGCACCCAAGTTGGCTGCTTAACCTCCAGTCATCATCTCTTCATTGCAGCCTACAGAGATGACAGGGGAGAGAAGCTCACTCCCTTCCTCAAAGACATTTTCTGCATGTTGCCCTTGTAACTTCTGTTTACAGCTCACTGTCTAGAGTTTACACAAGACCACACCTAGTTACATAGGTTTTTTTTTTTTATTTAACATTTTAAAAGCACAGGTTTATTAGGAAAAGGAAAGAAGATGCTTGCATGGGCACAAGTAGGCAGAAAGAGCTGCTGCTGCAGCTTTACAAAGGCAGAAGTTTTGAAAAGAAAACACCTACATAGTCACAGGCAGCAGATAAAGTCTTCAATCTGCATGTCTTCATGTCCAGGTGAAAATCAGGAATTTTATTGCTGATGAAGAAGCAAGATTAATACCCCCCCCAATTTTTTTGTTGCTACATAATATTATGTTTATTATACACTATGTTATGAATACTACATATTTATTGCATAACAGGAGAATGTACTAGAAAGTGTTTCTCGTAAAACAAATGAAAAAAATATATATAGACATATGATAGAACTTGAAGACAAGTTTCTCCATCTTATTCTTCTTCAGATTGTTTTGGTTCTTTTTAATCTTCTTTTCCACATTAGCACTAGAACCCATGTTAAGTTTCATGAAAAACTCTGATAAAGATTTGGTTGGAACTACATAGAATTTTAACCTCTTCTCAGTGTCTTCTTATATAGTCCTTATGTGGTTATTTTATATTTTACCTTCTTCCAAGAGGCCTTATTGGACTTCCTAGATAAGATTGAATTTCTTCTCTTACCACCCCTGCACCTCTGGCCAGTACTCCAGTTCTGTATGCATAAATAAATAAATCTTTAAAAATAAAAAAAAAAGTGTTCAAGGGTATTAGCTGGTCTGGATCAAGTGCTGCAGGATGTCTTTAGTGAATAATATATAAGAGAAGGATAGTCAGCATGGTATGGTCCCTGAGGAGCACTGTGAAGGGATTAATTAGCCTCAGGTAGGAGGAGGTGTACCTTGTCCATGCACCACAAGAAAGGTCAAGGAAAGTTACAGTTAAGTAGGTAGGTGCAGAGCTCTCTATCCCAGTAGGCAGCAGAGTTCTCCATAATGATTATTATCTTGTTACTCTTATATTATTTCTAATAATCTTCTATCATTTCTATTTTCTAAGTAAGAGATGAGTGAATTTGGTACTAGTTGGGAGAGGTAGTGAGATTGGAGATGTGAGAACAATGGAAAAGATCTATAAAGGATGGGTACAGTTACAGACCAGGGGAGCCAGAGAATTTCTGGGCAGTGGAGAATAGAGAACCTGCATGCATAGTGGGCCCAGTCATGCCAGTCTGCACAGTGCAGTTCTCACCAGGTGTCCAGAGGAGCACAGGGGCACTTACAGATAATATGAGCCATTAGATTAATCCAGAGCTGGGATTTTTGCCAGTCTGGTGGCAGAAAAGAACAGTTGAATCACTGAGTTTAAATATTTATCAAAAGTGATTGATAGAATAAGCTGCAGAGAATTTTATTCAGCAGAATGGGAGAAGAAATGATGAAGGGGTTCATTTCTCTTACATAAAAACAGTCTATACAGGGGCCTCTCTGGTGGTGCAAGTGTCAACACTATGAAGCTATTTGTAGCCACTGCAGCAAGAGTTCAATCCCTGGCCAGGGAGGTGTCCCACATGGTGCAGCAGACACCTCCTGTCTTGACCACTGCTCCCCTCAGCAGTGTATTTTATTAGATCTGCTTATTCTGTTCCTAACTCTGTCTCTGGTGAATCCTCTCATCCAACCCCCCCCCACCTCTGGCCTGTACCCCAGTTCTTTAAATCTTTTTTAAAAATCTGAGCAGGACTGCTGGTGGGAATGCAAACTAGTACAACCACTATGGAAAACTGTTTGGAGGTTCCTCAAACTGCTAAACATGGAGCTTCCCTATGACCCAGCAATCCCACTCCTAGGTATCTACCCAAAAGACATAAAAACACTGATTGAAAAAGATACCTGCACCCCCATGTTTATTGCTGCTTTATTTACAATTGGAAAAACATGGAAGCAGCCCAAATGCCCAAAAGTAGATGACTGGATTAGAAAGATGTGGTACACATATACAATGGAATATTACTCAGCAACCAAAAAAGAGAAACACATGTATTTTGCAGCAACTTGGATGGAGCTGGAAAAGATCATGCTTAGTGAGATAAGCCAGAAAGAGAAAGAAAAATACCGGATGGTTTCACTCATAGCAGGAGTACAATGGACCAGGCAAGAAAAATAACAAAAATAATAAACAACCATATACCAGAGACATTTTGTGGGGGTGGAGTGGGGAATGGGATCAAAAATGGGGGTGGTGAGGGAAGTGCATGGGATTATGGTGATGGCACATGGGTGACTTGGTGATGGGAAACCCGTGGGGATTACAATTGAGATGGAAAAAAAAATGTACAAAATGATGTAAAAATAAACTGTTATAAAATAAAATAAAAAAAATCTGAGCAGGATACAAAATATGTCTCAGAGCTTGTCAGTGGATGGGGTAGATGTGAGAATGAGGGGATCCAAGCTTAGAACAGTGGGAATGTCCCACAAAAACAGTGGAATATGGTGGATGGCGGGGATATGGGGTGGGTGGGAGAGACAAGGAAATTGAGAAGCTGAGGCCATTTGTCCAGTTCATGACAGATTGCTTGGCTATGAAGCATGGGTTCAAGATATTTCTCTGTATCCTTATAATAAATTTTCTTCCTTTCTCCCTCCCTCCTTCCCTCCTTTCCTTTCTTATTTTGGCAGAAAGGAGTTGGAGAGACTTCTATTTCAAAATGGTCTTATAAGTAAAACCATATTTTGTCTGTTTTTTTTTGTCTCTCATATGTTGTCTGCTTTGTTTTGGAGTCTGGGGAACCATAGGTGATCATTTTTTTAAGTATTTAGGACATTTCTCTTGACACCATCTAGCAACCCTGTTGCAAAGTTCAGAGCTCTCTGGTCGATGACTTTAGATCCTAAGTTGTTAAGAAATTCAATATGATTCTAATTCCTAGTCTTCTGTATGTGTTCCTTTTTTATCATTTGGAAAGTTTCTAGAATCACCTTGATTCTGGTATTCTGAAATTTCAATTGATAAGCCTTGATGTTATTATTTTAAAACTTTAGTCCAATATACTGGGAACTGAATGTGCTATTTAACACTAGAGACTTGACCTTTATTTCTCAGAAATATGACTGTGCTGCTCCATAAAAATTGTTTCCCCATTGTTGTCTCTTTTGGGAACTTATGTTATTATTATTTTTTTTAAATAATATTTTATTTTTATATCATTTTGTGCCTTTTCCATCTCAGTTGTAATTCCCATGGGGGAACTTGTATTATTTAAAAAAATATTTATTTATTTGTAAAAGAAGTGGGATGCAGGCCAGAGGTGCAGTATTGAGAGGATTCACCAGAGACAGAGTGGGGAGCACTCTGAACAGGCGGAACTACTGAAATGCACTGCTGTTGGGAGCAAGGGGGAAAACAGGAGAGGTCCACTGCCATGTGTGTTGATTCCCTGGCGGGGGGGTCAAACTCTGGCTGCAATGGTGATAGCACTGAGACTTAACCCCTAGGCCACCAGGGAGTCCCTGTTTTGGGAACTCTTTTAGTTGGATTTGGAACCTCTGGCGTTGATCCTTTAGTTTTGTTTTCTTTTTCAATTTACCTTCATTTTAATTTTCCAGTAACACCTATTTAAAAAGAAGATTAATTTATTTATTCATACAAGAACTGGGGTGCAGGCTAGAAGTGATGGTGAGTGAAAGGATTCACCAGAGACAGAGTGGGGAGCAGAACAGGTGGATCTACTGCTGAGGGGAGGAGCAAGTGAGACAGGAGAGGTCTGCCACACCATGTGAGTCACCTCCCTTGCTAGGATCGAACTCATGCTGCAGTGGCTGCCATAGCTTTATTGTGCTGTGCTTTAACCCGTTGGGCCACCAGGGAGGTCCTCCAGTAAAACCTTTTGTTCTCTAACTTTTCTCCTTACATCCTTTGATTTTCTTTCCCTCTTTCCTTTTCCGTCCTTCCTCCCTTGGAGAATTTCAGGTTTTTGTCATAGGTATAAATTTTGTCTCCCCAAATAGATTAACTTCTGAGTTTTTCTCCTGCTGTCTGAATTATCTATTTCTTCTGAGTTCTCTTTACCTCCTTCAGCTTATTTGTTTTGTACTTTATCTTTACTGTTGGACGCTTTTCTCCAAGACCTTGCAATTCTTGGATATTTGTTCAGATTTTTCAATGAATTGCTCTCTGAAAAGCTGGCTGGAAACGGTGTGAGGGAGCTGGTCTTGTCAGTTTGTGGGCTAATTTTTAGATTGAACCATTTTGTGGATATGGGTGTGGTGTCAAATGTCACTAAGTATAGGTATTTTCTCTGTAGCAATTTAGTTTTATCTTGAGGAGGAGCTCTCATCTGCAGCAAATGGTTGGCTTTGTAGTTTCAGGGTAGGTGAGGAGCTGAGGAATCCCCTCAATTCATCAAACCCTCACCCCTTGCCCTCTTCCTGCTAGTGCTCCCTGAAGCCTCTGGTTGTTTCTCCATGATAAGTACTTGTGGGCTTGGAGGAGGGGTGGTTGCCTGACCGGTGGGAGTAGGGAAGTGGGCTCACTGTGGCTCTGTAGTTTTTTCAAGCACACCTTGCTGTTTTCCTATCTCTGCCTTCCAGGCTACCAGGGTGAATTGTCTTCAGAATATTCTCCAACTAAATTTGGCCTTCCTCTGCTCTGCTAGTTTAGTTATCCCTCCATCAGATTTTGCCTTTAGATGTTGTAGTTTTCAGGGCACAGCTATTCCCTAGTTTTATAAAAGATGGGATCTATGTTTCTGTTTTGTGTTCTGATTGTGTTTCCAGGAGATTTTTTTAAAAGAAGAGGTCAGAAAGATTAATGTTGAAAAGATTAATGTTGAGGCATCTTAATCCTGCATATTGAGGAGGCCACAGACTAGCCTTGCCTTGATCATCATTATCCAAATTTACTTGGAAAAGAAAATCTAGAGTATTTTGAAAACAGTTGTTTCTGCTCCTACTCTGCTCAGGGACGGTGCCAAACAATGCTAAGGCTGACCATTGTGGAGCCAGAGGCAAAAGAAAAAAGTTAGTAATAGTTACAGGGTAGCCCAGAGTGGACTGGGCCGCCTGTCTGTGGGGCCTCACCCACGCACTCACAATTTAGTTATACTGCAGGCACACACAAAAGGGTCAATAACAGGTTTATTTACTAAAGGAGAAAGGAATAGGAAACAACCCAGGAAAGAGAGTGGGATACAAAGTAACTGGAGTGCCTTAAGGGCTCTGCTGATTTGTCTGGAGAGCTGTTTCCCCAGCAAGAGAGGGAGATGCAATGGCACCCTATTTATCCCCCAAATATCCCAGAATTCCTGCTAGCTCCACCCTTGGGTCTTCGCAATTCTCTCCCTGGTACTGCTGGGAGTTGTAGTTTCCAATCACTGGAGTAGGGGGTGGAGTCCATAAGACTTTGCAGAGTTCCTTTAGGACATCCTTCCCCTTAACAATTCCTCCCTTTTAATTTCATACCACCATATCTATGGTGGCACAGATCACAGGTTGTAGTCTTTATAGACAGTCTCTGTAAGATTTCCTGTCTTTGTAAGGTTTCCTGCATATGCATAAGAAGCAGCAGTCACCAGCAATGTTTATGAATGCCCAGGATGATAGTCATTACTGGAAAATAGTCCATCATTATAGGTGAAGAGAAAAAAATGTTCCAATATATGTATATCAAAATAACAGGAAAAAAAAAAACTGTTTAACTTCTCTAAAAAAAAGTTCTCTCAACCTTGATCCCAACTTAATCTAACAATGTACAACCTATTTACAAATTCAAGCTACCATTAAACCATATTTCTATTTTTTCAGACCTCTCTTTCTCGCCCATTCCTCCCATCAGCAGTGTATTTCAGTGAATCCACCTGTTCTGCTTCCCACTCTGTCTCCAGTGAATCTTGTCACCCCCTCTACCCCCGTACCTCTGGCCTACTCACAGCTCTTCATGAATAAAATAAATAAAATAAATCCATTTCTATTGTTCCTTATATTATAGTTGCAATGTGACCTGGGAAATGTTACTATTTCATGATGATGGACTAATACTAAAATAAGGAATGTGATTTAGATTGAGAAATTTTAAAACTATTCTCTATCTTGAAATTTTTATATTAAAATGGATACAGAAATAAAAAATTAATTCTGCAATAAGCAATATTATAAGTCAAAATATATAATCCTTTTATGATGTATGTATTATGTGGCATTATTTTAAGAGAAACCTGTAAAATAGTAACAACAGTAGTAACCATGTTACACGGTAGTCTATTAGAAAAAGTATTGACTTCATAAAAAGTCTCTTTTAAGACATTATTCATATGCCATAAAATTCACCCATTTCAAATGTACAGTGATTTTAGTGTATTCACAAGAGTTGTACAATCATCACCCAAATCTATGTTTGGAATATCTTCATGTTCTAAAAAAAGAAGCTCCTTACTCATTAGTAGTCACTCCTTATTCCACCCTGCCTTAATCCTAGCAACAATGAATGCATATTCTGTCTCTCTAGATTAGCTTATTCTAGACTTAACATATAAATGAATCATATGTGACCTTTTGTATCTGATTTCTTTCATTTGGCATAATATTTTCAAGGTTCATCTATGTTGTATAGTATGAATCAACACTTCATTCCTTTAAATGAATAAATTATGTCATTTCATTGTATGATTACACATTTTATCTACCCATTTATCAGTTGATGGACACTGGACTGTTTCTGCTTCTTATTTTTTATGAACAATACTGCTGGGAATGTTTGCATACATATTTTTTAAAAGACGAAATGTGTTTTCATTTCTCTTGGTTATATCAATTTGCTGAGGAATGGCATTGCTGGATGATGGGATAACTAACTACATTTAACTTCTTGAGAGATTGCCAGACTCTTTTTCAAAGTAGCTACACTATTTTATATTCCCAACACTACGTTCTCTCTCTCTCTCTTTTTTTAAAGATTTATTTATTTATGCATACAGAACTGGGGTTCATGCCAGAGGTGGGGGAGAGGTGAGAGGAGTCTCAAGAGAGAGGGGGAGCAGAACAGACAGATCTACTGAAATACACTGTTGAGGGGAGCAGCGGGCAAGACAGGAGAGGTCTGCTGCACCATGTGGGTCAGCTCCTTGGCAGGGATTTGAACTTATGCTGAAGTGGCTGCTAGCTTCCTAGTGCGGCATTTAACTTGTCAGTACATTCTGGTTGAAGTTAGTTATAGTACATTTTCCTGATCATAACCAGCTTGGTGGACGTGACAATTACTGACTTTTAAGTCAATCAGAATAAATCCAAAATGCAAACAATGACCAGTTCACTTCCACTCCCAACTTTTGTTTCAGAATCAATTCCCGAGGTGTAGAATAACATAGGAGGCTTTCTATGTTACTGTACTCTACCCATTTCTCTCTAGCACCTCATGCTGTCACTCCCTTCCCTTGTCCTTTATACTCTAGTAACACTAATTGCATTAAGTTTTCTGAGTGTACTTGTAACCTTTGAAATTTTTATTTGCTTTTCTCTCAGCCTAGATTTCCCCTCATCTTTCTGTGCAGGTTTTTACTGAAGTTTTGAGAGTCTTTCTCAGGCATTCATTTCTCATGAAGGTGTTCTCTAAATTCCCAGTGATTATTTTTTTCCTGGGTATCTTTATCAGTTTTGAAATATATTTTTTTCATGATTCTTTGACTACTGAAGGCCCCCATGCTATTTGTTATCAATTAATTTCATTATGTGCTGCACCTAAGTTCAATGAGTTCTCACGTGGGCATGTCTTGTTAACCATTGTTCCTGAACCTGCCACAGTGCCTGTTAGTATTTTAAAAATATAAGGAATGAATAGTTAAATGAATGTGGATTGAGAAGCTATCAGGAGATAAATAACAATGTAATGAGATAAAGAATCAATTTAGGGTCCTCCCTAGTGGTGCAATGGGTTAACGTATAGCATTATGAAGTTGTCTGCAGCCACTGCAGCATGAGTTCAATCCCCAGCCAGGGAGGTGATCCACATGGCTCAGCAGATCTCTCCTGTCCTGTCTGTTGCCTCCCCTACCAGTGTATTTCAGTATATCTTCCTGTTCTGCTCCCCACTCTCCCTGGTGAGTCCTCTCATCCCCCCACCCCCCGTTAGCACCTCTGGTCTGTACCCCAGTTCTTGTGTGCATAAATAAATAAAATAAAAAAAGAAGTTATACATAATTATCACTTCTACAATATTTTATTCATTAAAAGTGAGTTACTAAATCTACTTTTACTTAAGGTGAAGAGAATTAGGCTTCAACTTTTTGAAAGGAGTATCAAAATTTGTCAAAATAATTTTTAGAACTACCACATCTATTTAGAAAAATAACAGCAACAAAAAAAGCAATAAAACTCAGCATGCCTAGAATTAGAATGAAAGGAAGAGCTGGGTGATGGATGAAAAGATTGGTGAGTGATGACACTGGGAAAATTAGCAAGAGCCAGATTCTGTATTGCCCTGTTCATTTTAGTGATTTATTTTTAAAGATAGATGGAAATCACTAGAGTTTTTAAAAATAGCTTCATTGAGATGTAATTTATTTTTTTTAAAAGTTATTTATTTATGCATACAGAACTGGGGTACAGGCCATAGGTGCAGGGGTGGTGAGAGGATTCACCAGAGACAGAGTGGGGAGCAGAACAAGTGGATCGACGAAGTACACTGTTGAGCAGAGCAGCGGGAGAGACAGGAGAGGTCTGCTGTGCCATGTGGGTCACCTCCCTGGCCGGGGATCAAATTGGAGCTGAAGTGGTTGTTGCTAGCTTCATAGTGCTGCACTTTAACCTGTTGTGCACCAGGCAGGGCCCACATTTTTGTTTTTAAATGTAGTTTTTGTTATTATTTAGGTATGGCAAGGCCACCCACAGGTCCCAAGAGGAGGGGTCATGCAGATAAAGCCCCAGGAGAAGCATCAAGTTTGGTCAGGAGGGGGAACATGGGCAATCACTTTTATTGTGGTTTCTATGGGAAGGAACAGGAAAGGCAGGGTGAACAGGTTTAGGGGTGGCTTATAATTTCCATATACTCTGGGGCATAGGGAACAAAGTCGTTAGTTATCTGGTAACTCACCCTAGGGTAGTTAGAGCAGAGAAGTAGCAGCTAGGAGTATAAGCACCTGATAAAGGAGCTGGCTTGGAATGGCCTGGGGTTTGCTTGGTTTCTATATGAAAGCCATGCTCAAGGGCAGGTAATTTACTATGTTCAAGAATTGGCTACCTCTGGGAGGTCCATTTACTTCAGAGTCATCAAGTTCCCCCAACAGTCAAAGTACCAAAACACATGGTTCAAAGGATTTCCTCCATGATTAATGGTGTTGAGCATCTCTTCAGGTCCTCATTGGCCATTTGCATATTTACTTTGGAGAAGTGTCTGTTGGAATCCGTTGGCCATCTTTAAGTTAGTTTGTTTTATTATTGAGTTGTAGTAGTTCTGTAAATAGTCCCTTATGAGATATGACAAGTTTCTCCTAATTCTGTGCATTTTTTTTCCTTGATGGTGTCTTTTGAAGCACAAAGCAGAGTTTTAGCTGGAAAGTGAACTAACCAAATTTACTTTTTATAAAGAATAGTCTGTTTAAAATATAACTGTATGTGAAACAAGACCAGAGAATTGGAACCAACTAGGAGTCAGTTGTAGTGATCCAAAGGAGAGATCCAAGGCCTTTTTGGCTATCCAAAAGTAGAATGTTCCTATTTGGTAGGCTATTTTTTGGGGAGGGAGGGGGAGCCTGAAGATACTGTTGTTATTAACTTACATAGGAATATATATATATATTTTTTTTTAAAAAAAATAATGTAATAGTTTATTTTTACATCATTGTGTGCCTTTTTCCATATCAGTTGTCATCCCTGTGGTCTTCCCATCACCAAATCACCCTGTGCCATCACCATAGTCCAGTGCACTTCTCCCCTCCCCATTTTTTGACCCATTTCCTCAGTCCACCCCTGTAAAATGTCTCTGGTATGTAGCTGTTCATTATTATTATTATTTTCTCCCCTGGTCCTTAATACTCCTGCTATGAGTGAAACCATCCGGTATTTTCATTAACTTATATAGGAATTTGTTGAGCACTCCCTGAACCCCAAGTAACCTACAATAACCTACCATATCATTACATACATGTTTTATTTTTGGATGGCATAAGAAAGGGGCTTAAGCTGTAAAGGTGGCCTGAAGACCAGTAGAGCAGAGACAAGTGGGATTGAGTAGGAGCTGGAATTTCTGGGACTTACAAATTGATTGCCAGTTGGTGAACACTATAAAGTGATGTCATTTTGTTACAGGACAGTGAGAGGGGTGTCCCTGAGCCCCCCAAACCTGCTGGCTGTAAATAGTCTGTCATTCACTGCCTCAATGCAAAACATATTGAGACCTTTAGTGAAGGTAATTTAATACAATTATTTGCAATACAAAAAAGACAAAGAATATAGTTTCTTAATCAAACACCCAAAGTTACCCATCCCCTTGCTGGTAAAAGTTCAGCCAAAAGGGATTGGCCCAAAGTAAGGCCGAAAGCCCGCCACAAGTCTAAAGTACCTTCTGGCGGAGACCCATAGGAAAGGGTCCGAAATGGCCAGACAAGTCTGGGAGGAAAAGAGCAAAATCAAAATCATGATAAGCGCTGCCATAGTGAACCTCCCCACAGGTCTCTCACCCACATCTGTTTCAACCAGTCCAGGGCCAAGAAACGAGCTGCTTCTTCACCTGCTTCTCTGCTCCAAGTGCCTCCCTCAGGGCTTTTTCTGGCTTTCTATCCTGCTTCCTTTCTCCTCAGTCTCCTCTCCAACTTCTTCTCCTCCCTGCTCAGCTCCACCCTCCTTTGGGTGGGGTAGGGAACCTGGAACCTCCCCTTTTCCTGGGGACCACCCCATTACAATTTTTTTTTAAAGATTTATTTATTTGTGCCTACAGAGCTGAGGTACAGCACCCCATTACAATTTTGATGAGATGTTGGGCTTGGTGAATAGGGGGTCTTTGAGAAAAGTTTTAGTAGGAACGCTTTCAGCAGCACAGGGCAAGTTCACCCAGGAGATGATGTTAAAACAGATACCGGCAGGCAAATGGTACATTTTAACATTTTAAAAGGACAGGTTTAGGGCTTCCCTGGTGGTGCAGGGGTTCAAGTCTCAGTGTTGTCAAGCTACTACTAGCCACTGTGGCATGAATTTGATCCCTGGCCAGGGAGCTGACCCACATAGTACAGAAGACTGCTGCGCTCAGCCGTGTATTTCAGTAGATCTGCCTGTTCTGCTCCCCACTCTGTCTCCGGTGAATCCGCTCACCTCCACACCTCTGGCCTGCATCCCTGCTCTTATTTGAATAAATAAACAAATCTTTAAAAAATAAATGGAAGGACGGATTAGTAGAGTACAGACACCTGCATGGACACAGAGGGCAGCCGTGGGAGGAGAGCTACTGCTGATGCTTTGCCAAGGGGAAGGTTGGTGGAAAGAGGCTGTGTAGTCAGGAGCCGAGCCTTTTGCCAGTGCAGAAATTGTTCTGATATAGTGTTTCTCTTTCAGGGTGGACTTCATTCTTTTGTGTTATCTATTATTAAATTAATCACTTTTAGAGTGTGTGGTTGATTTGTAAGAACCAGGGATTCTCTGCAATGGCCCTCACTCACCGGTGTCATGGCATACATGGGTCTCTGGTGTATACCTGTGCGTGTTTTCCCACAGGTGTTTTCTACAGCAGTCCTTGTAATGACTGACAAGTATCATCTCCCTATTTTCTGGAGGGGGCTGAGAAATTTTCATTTCTATAGCTAGTTTAATGATGATGTTAATTATCTCTACCTTAAACTCCAATTTCTCATCCCAAATTTCCTACTCTAAGTCTCCATTCCACAACATTAAAAACTATGAATGGAGCCAGATATTTTTAGCATGGGCAACTTTTTGTTTTTTAAGATTTATTTATTTTATGCATATAGAGTTGGGGTACAGGTCAGAGGTGCTGGGGCGGTGAGTGGGGAGCAAAACAGGCAGACTGACAAAGTACACTGCTGAGGGGAGCAGCAAGCAAGTCGGAGAGGACTGCTGTGCCATGTGGGTCAGGCTGGCTCCCTGGTCTGGTATCAAATTCATGCCACAGTGGCACAGATAGATTCAGAGTGCTGAGCTTTAACCCCTTGAGCCACCAGTGAGGCCCCTAAACTCATGTCTTGATGCGTGAATAAACATAGATGCAATTTAATTGCTCTGTTCACCAAGAGCATAGGAGCAATAATACCTGAGAAGTAATGAATATATTTAGGGGCCCAGATTTGGTTCCTAATAGCATTCTTTAAAAGGAATCAGAGATTTCTTGAAGAAGTGGTTGATAGTAGAGCTGGAGTAGGATGAGTCTGGAGCCTGCAGTTATATCTAAAAATCAAGAAGTACTTAAAAAGAAAATGAACATGTGAAAAAGACACAGAAACTAACTTGAAGAAGGTAATGGCCAAAGTTGAACAATTTGAGAGACAATGTAATAATAATAGTACATTACAACCCTTAGAGTAAAATATTCACAAGTCCACATTGATATTAATATAATAAAGAAGTTCATGAGAAAACTTTTCTCTTCAATTAATAAATATAGGATGAATGAAGAAAATATGTAATCTCTGTTAGGAAAATACAAAAGTAATAATTTTAATAACTGTTGATCCACTGATGAAAGATGAAACCAGTGGGTGAAAGTTTGAGGAGAGACAGGCTTTTTGCATAGTCTTAAAGTGATTGCCCAAGATATTTATCAATACAAGGGGGAAAAAAAGTAACATTCTTACCTGGTAGCTGTCAGCTTAATTAAGTAATCATGACTAATGCACCAATAATAAAATTAATATTATATACCCTCCATGCACTGAGAATGTGTTCTCACTTTTTGGTATTTTTGCCAAAATTGCATGACTTCAATTAATAATTTAAAAAGATCAGAGAAACCATTAAGAGATTTTACAAAATGACTACAATACTCATCAAAAATGTTAAGATGCTTTGTACTTGTCTACCTCAAGAAAATGACAATGCCTCTTAAGGATGGGAGCCCTGTCTTATTTTTTTTTAAACATTTCTAATAATAAACTCTAAGGAAATATTGGTTGAATGATGAATATTTGCTGTTATTTATATAATGTTAACTTAGTTTTTCAACTAAATTCCTGCTCTTTCACACCTTTGTATTTATATGCAATTTTTCTAACTTCACATTAGAGATTATTTCATCCTGTTTAAATTTACCTTATATAAAAGGCATGTAAACATATATGAAGTTTCTCTGCTGTACTTCTTAAAGTGCATTATGCTACCACACACATACAAAATACTAACTTCATTTGCAAGCTTTTTAAGTTCTGAAGTTGCCTTACAATACTATTTTATACCTGGCAGGAATTTTCTAAGTAAGCACTTATTATCTTTTCACTATTGGGAAGAATGATACAATAAATAATGAAGGATGGTACTATTTATAAAACTGAAAACATAGGGCCCTCCCTGGTGGCACAGCAGGTTAAAGCACAAACTAAGAAGCTAAAGCCACTTTAGCATGAGTTTGATCCCGCCTCAGAGGTGACCACATGGTGTGGCAGACCTTGCCTGACCTGCCCGCTGCCCCCTTCAGCGGTATACTTCATCAATCTGCCTGTTCTACTCCCCACTCTGTTTCTGGTGAACCCTCTCACCGCCCCTGTGCCTTGGGCCTGTACCCCAGTTCTGTATGCATAAATAAATAGACCCTTAAATTTTTTTTTTGAAAACAGGCAAAGAAATGACACTGCTCCTGAAAGAGTTAGTCTCCAAAGGGATAGCTAGTCCTATGTCTTGAAAAACCATATTTGAGTAAGCTCAAATAATGATTACCCCTTAATATTTTCACTCTAGGATTGGTGCTCTTGTCCAATCCCTTAAATTTCCTATCAAAACACAAACCAACCCAAATCAAACCTATAAAAATGCCCTACTGTCAAAATCCATCCTAATTAACACACAGCACACATCAGGAATGTGCCTTGTAGGTGCGCCATCACCAAACACTAATTGAGAGGTCTCAGTTCTCAGGCAGGACTGAGTAAAGTCTGGTAAATGGAATGTGCTGCTTGGCCCTAGGCCCAGTTTATATTTTCCATCAGCAAACACCACCTTGGTTTAGGTGAAAGTCTTTCAAATTGCTCTCCAACTTGCTTTCTCTCAACTTGAGAGGTTTTTGTTTGTTTTAAAAAAGGTACTATCAATTTTGAGCTCCCAAATGGATTTCACTATAAAGGATTTCACATTTCATTTTAACAAGCAGTTATAGAAATATACTCTAATAAATGCTTTTGGATGCCTCTATCAGAAAATAGTACTTTGTGTACTTTCTATCTCATCTATCTTCTTTGCTTCATTTTTCTCTAGAATAGCTTCCTTTACTCCCCAATGTGCGTGCAGAATATGCAAAATACAGGTGCATCCATCTCGAGTTAACCCCATACAGGTTGAGTTGCACACAAAAAATGCATCTCTAGATTCCGGTTTTATTTATTATTAATTAAAAGGAATTTAAAATAAAATGGCAAATAAGTTTGGCTCAAAAAAGGTCAAGTGAAAAGTCTCTCCAGTCTTTTCTTTTCTTTTAAGATTTATTTATTTATGCTTATAGAACTGGGGAACAGGCCAGAGGTGTGGTGGGTGAGAAGATTCACCAGAGACAGAGTGGGGAGCAGAGCAGGCCGACTGATGAAGTATACTGCTGAGGGGAGCAGCGGGTGGGTCAGGAGAGGTCTGCTGCGCCATGTGGGTCAGTTCCCTGCCCGGGGATTGAACTCGTGCTTCAGTGGCTTCACAGAGCGTCATAGAGTGGTGCTTTAACCCGTTGCACCACCACGGAGAGCCACAGTCTTTCCTTTCTAACTACCCACTTCCCTTTATCAAAGGCAATGATTAGTATTGGTTTGTTCCATGTTCTTCTAGAGGATATATCATGTACATCATAAAATATCTCTCACCACCTACCTACCTAGTCTCCTTTTTCTTTTTTTTCCCCTCTATGAAACCCTGCCAAGGGCCATACACCATCTTCTTATCATTGGGCAATTTGTCCTGGCGCATGTTACAGTAGCACTTAGAGTTCCATATTCTTTTATATTTTAAGATATGTACTTTTCGATGTAACAGTATATTTATTCACTTTTTGAATAATAAACTTTTGGTTTCCCCAGTTTTTTCTATTACAAATAATGTAGTTAAAAAAAGGTGTACAGGGCCCTCCCTGGTGGCGCAGTGGCTTAAAGCACAGCACTAAGAAGCTAAAGCCATTTCAGCATGAGTTTGATCCCCAGCTCCGGAGGTGACCCACATGGCATGGCAGACCTCTCCTGACCCACCTGCTGCTCCCCTCAGCAGTCTACTTTGTCAGTCAGTCTGTTCTGCTCCCACTCTCTCCAGTGAAGCCTCTCATCGTGCCTGCATCTCTGGCCTGTACCCCAGTTCTGTATGCATAAAAAAGGTGTACATAAGTGTATCTGTGTAGATAATTATGAAGGGTAATTTCTTTCTATGAGCGATCTTTTTCATGTGTTGTCTGTTTTATTCTATTGCGTTACTAATCTTTTTCTTTTTTTGGTTGATCTTTTTCTTACATACTTCTAGATGTTTGAATAGCAGAGAAGTCAGTCCTTTGTCTCTGATAAGTTGCATTTTTCCCCTTATTGACTTTTGATTTTACTAATTTTTTTTTGTCTCTTTACCCAATTCTAAAATTTCCCAGGAAGGAAGGGGCTAACAGGAAAAAGATATCCATGCTTGATTAACTGAGGCCAGGTATTTTTTTTTTAGATTTATTTATTTTTATTCATGTATACAAGAACTGGGGTGTAGGCCAGAGGTGCATGGGGGGGGGGAGAGGACTCACAAAAGACAGAGTGGGATGCAGAACAAACAGGACTGACAGAAACACACTGCTGAGAGGAGCAGCAGGTGACAGGAGAGGTCTGCTGCTGTGCCATATGGGTCGCTCCAGGGCAGGGTTTGAACTCACTGCAGTGGCTGGAGATAGCTTGATAGCTGTGTCTTTAACCCTTGCTCCACTGTGGAAGTCACAGTCTTTTTTTCATACCCTGGAATTCACTAGGAGTGAGTAAAACTGAAAGAAAAAATTGTATAAGTCCCAAAGATACCCTAAAAGGAGGGGCCTACCATTTTTCTTTTTAACCCTTCATTCCCTTTCTAGTATACTTCAGTGCATTCAGTGTATAACAAACAATTTCTTTCTCTTCACTGAAGATACTCTCCTTGTCTAGGGAAAAAGGCACACATTTTATTTTTCCCTTCATTGTAAATTTTATTTTTAATGGTGTACCATTATTTTACATTTTTGCTTCTTTTTTCATAATATAGGATTTCTCCCCTCAGGTGTGGTCACCATAGTTTCTAACCATAGTCAACTGTGAAAAATTCAGTTATAGTGAAGATACATAACAACAAATAGTTACCATTGCAACTAAGAGTGTTATTTACAAAAAACAGCAGCTCGTTATGTTTGGAGCATTAGTGAAACTTTATAGGAAAAAAGGCATCAGCACTGGGTTTGTAAAAACCCAGATCAATGGAAATGAATGATTAGGTTGGCCAATGGTTCAATGTCATTATTGAAAGTGTTTAGGGAATGTGTGGTTGTCACAGACAGAAGAGTTCACACACCCACACCCTCACACACTTACCTGTGTGTATGTGGTGAGAGTACTCAAGGTCTACTCTCTCAGCAAATTTCAATCTTACGTTATCTCCTCTTATAAATGTTCGTAGTACTGTATTCCTTCCCTCAGGATATTTGGTAAAGAACACTTTATGAGTGCCTTTTATAGATAAATAATTGCACAAAGAAAATTACTTTTTCTTCATGATTGAATCCACTAGTATGTGCAAGTAATAACTACCATCTATTGAGTTTCTAATTTTACATGCTTTCTTTAATTAATCAGAAAGTAGATGTAATGAATGCATTTGAAAAGATGAGCAAACTGAGTTTGAGTGCTAAGTAATTTTCCTAAGGCCACAGAACTTGCAGATCCTGCTGAATGTGGTATTGCAATCTTTCATAAAGATAAGCCCACTGACAGTTATTTACTTTAGAGAATAGCATATTACCCACTATCCAGTTTCCACCAGATTTAAAATTGAAAAACGCAGGAGTTATAGCATGTGCTGGTCCTATTTTCCTTTAGTAATTCTTGCAACAATGCTATTCTAAGTTTAATCAGATGTGAAAACAATTATTTCTTAGCCACTACAATGAGGAGGAACAAATCTTGAGACAGGTTTGATTTGCCATATACTGTGGCACAGAGTAATGCTAACTGACTGTTTCACTCAATAAATATCCATGGAGTGTTTATTTTGTACAAGGTTCCAAGTTTGGCAGTGAGAAATACATTATTATAAGTCAGATGTTTAAGGAATGTGTGGTTGTCATAAGCAGAGTGTTTACACACCCATCCTTTGAAGAAGTGATCTTCAAATGAATTGAGGATCTGCTACGGGATATTATACAAGTGTAAATAATTATAATTAAGCAAGATACTCCCAATCAAAACCAAGGTATAGGAATGCAAAAAACACATAAGTGATTTCTGATTGGGAGGAAATCATACTGTGTCTTAAATGTGAACATCAACATGCTTAGAATTTAGATGGCGTTCAGTAAATCATTTATTTAAGATACATAGGCCATTTTATTTACAAAAGTTCAAAATGTTTTTCAAAACAAAACTTTATTTCCATTTAAAGAAATATTAGGGTTCTCTTCAAGGGTTAAGCAGTAGACATTTTATAATTTCTAAGATTCACCTGGCACTTGAGAGAATTAAATACACATCAATTGTATAATAACCAATTGTAAAACTAGGAACAATGTGATCAGGAGTAGAACCTTGGTGTTTAGAGTATATCCAGATACTCAGTAATTCAAAGATTTTTAAAACTTTATTTGAAATGAAAAGATACACATTATGGAATGCGAAAAAGCTTTAATCTATTCATCCAATTTTTAACCTGATGCTGTGTTTCACCTCGTCTGTTTTACTTTTCCTGTTTGCTTAAAATTTAAACCAATAAGGAAGAAGAAAACCTTCATAAATATTCACAAATGAAGCCTGGCATTGCTTTGTTCTCCACTTGAGTCTGACTTTCAGAACTTTTCTCTTTTTGATCTTTTCTTTTATTGGCATATAAACATACTTTTAAAAATATTCAGTCTGGGTGACGGCTCAGTGATTTGAACTGTACTTACCAATGTTAAGAAACTTTATTTTCTTATTGTTCAGACTTAAGGTATGATGAATTCTTAACAATGTTCAAAGGAAAATCAAGAATTTAAACGCCAGATTTATCATCTTGGTGAACATACTTCATATGAAGAAAATTAGTATTAATTTTCCAGGTTTGTTTGAAGTTTATAATTACTAGGATCCTTCCATTTCTAAAGTGGCATGTATTACTGCTATTAGTCTCTTAATGGTTGTTTGGAGGCAGTTAATGTTAGGTTCTCAGCAAAAGCTATTTATAGCATGAGATTCTGGATATTTTATTAATATTTTTGTCTCTGAAATTTAAAAGAACACTAATAATGGTGTTTATATTTTCATAACATTGGAACCCAAGGGTCTCTACAAATACAAAGAAAAATTACATTTTTTCCTGTGTGATTGGTTTCATTAGAAAACTTTACCACTCTTGGGCCCTCCCTGGTGGCAACAGGTTAAAGCACAGCACTATGAAGCAGTCTGCTGCCACTGCAGCACAAGTTCAATGCCCAGCCAGGGAGGTGACCCATATGACGCCAGCAGACCTCTCCTGATCTGCTGCTCCCCTCAGCAGTGTGTTCCCGTCAGTCTGCCAGTTCTGCTCCCCATTCTGTCTCTCGTGAATTCTCACACCTCCCACACCTCTGGTTTGTACCCCAGGTCTTGTATAAATAAAAAAAGAAATCTTAAAAAAAGAAAAAGATTAATTTCTAGAAAAGCTACTGGAATGTTTGTGTTCACTGCGTGTGTAAGCAGGTGTTGTAGTTCTAAATGAAGGTAGAAATTCACCTGCACTTTCCCCACATTTCCCCTCGATTTAAAACAAGTTCGGTAGTAACACTAAGTTTGTCTCACCGATGCAAGGGACGGTGTAAGGAAGTTACTTCCTTCCTCAAAGAAAGACACCGAAGGAGGACTAAAAATTTCAAGGGGAGGGGAAGAGGAACAGGAAACATGGGGAAGAAAACCACCACTCCTGCCGCCGCGGCCGCCACCACGATTGACCCACAGCAGACCTGAAAACACGAAACATTCCAGGTTAGAACACAGGGGAAACAAACCGAGGAAAGCAGAGTGGGGGCGGGGGGAATGGGCCAGGCCTTGGGGACCGGCTAGCAACACCAGGCTCGCAAAGGGCACCCACAAACTCAAGCTCCAAAGGGGGAAAGGTCAGTGCCGAGGTTCAGCCAACAGACAAGCACGCGTCCTGTGCTTGCGTCAGCGAGTCCAGCCCGCACGCGGGCAGTGTCCGCGGGCACCGGCGGCCTGGGTCGGAGCCCCGGCCTCTGCGGGTCCCTTTGTCTCCCGGCTCAGCAGCCTTCGCGCCGCGACCGCCGCCCGAGCGCGCAG
>NW_004567113.1:37578420-37585505 GCF_000260355.1 Condylura cristata | reverse complement strand
CGGAGCGCCTTTGGCGTTTCCCCGGCGGATCCTTCTTGGAACTTCTGGCCACCCTCCCCAGCTTGTGCACCGCCAAGCCGTGCACTCACTTCATATCCAAACACCGCCTCCCTCCCTCCGCACGTTGGGCTTTGGGGTATCGCTGGGAGACATTCTCAGACCCCTGGTATCTATGCTACGTTCACCTGGGTCCACACCACCCTCTTCCCTCTCACAACTTAAGAGCCTCATTGTGACCACCTTTGAACCCTACTGTCGGACCCTTCCCTAGATGTCCCTTGGAATGCGTCTTCGATAGTGAATCATTGACCGTGCATACAGTTTATTCCTTAAGCTTTTTTTTTTTTTTTTTGTTAAAACTGTTTTTCTTAAAGAGAGCTAGGGTAATGACGAGTGTAGCTGCCAGATAGCACTCAGGTGTTGGCTTTGAAAACCTTTGGGCCACAGTCTTCAGGAGTGGCATCTGATATTTGTGGCGTGGACACGTTTGTATACACATTCTCGCCATGCAGTGGTTGTAATGTCTCTAGCACAGTGCTGAGTGGAAGGCAGGATTGGCTGGTTTTTCCTACTCGACATCTTCAAGCCAATCAAAAAGCGCTGCTTGCCTGGAGACTGGTTAACTCAGAAACGGTGGGATTGGTTGAGCGCCGCGAAGAAAATCCTGGAGATTAACCTGGCTCTCAAAACAATGACTGATTTGCAGCTGTCTTCTTCCACCTTTTATTATTATTATTTAAAAAATATTATCTGCTCATCCTAGCATCAGCCTTTTAGTTCAGTTTTACTGTTTTCATTGTTTTTTCCCCCTTCATATACCAAGCTCTGCTTTGCAACTCGTTTTAACTCTCATCATTCAAATTTCAGAGAATCCGTACATGCTTCAAAGAAATGTAAGCATTATGTATTTCTTGTTTTGATAAGCGTGTTTCAGTTTTCTTCCATTGTAGATATTTAAAGGTCGGAAATTAAGTCAACAATTTTAAATTCCTATGTCAGAGCCTTTATTATTTTAGTAGCTGTGAGAGGATGGGAGGGCAGCAGAGGTGGGGGGTAGGAAGAATAGGAGTGAAATGGTTGCTTTTCTACAAGGAGGTTACAGGTTAATTCATAAAAAAGGGCTAATGTGTAAAATAATAGCCCAGTACAAATCAGCATTCAGTACTTATGAATGTCAACTGGCATACCTGTTGATTCCATTGTTTTGAAGGGTAAAGAGGAAGGAAGTACTGAATTTCGTAGGAAAACTGGGCTTAAAAATGGTAAAAGAATTAAAAAATAGGCATAATATATACAGTAGAGGATAAATATCACTGTAGATGCATTTTTTCCTTTAACCTTAAATATCTAAGGATTTTCCTTTTAAAGTCTCCACGATTATGCATTTCTTGTGATTTGTAAAGCTGTAGCCATTTATTAGTTAATGTAAAGTTTAGAAAATAGCTACCATGTTTGCCCAGCTTCCTTTCTAGCCTTTTGCCTGCAAAATCACATTGTAATCTTTGGAACAATTTGTCAGGTTAAAGATTGAGTCTTAAATTACTATTAAGTGTTTTTAGATGTAGTTTATATCAGAAATGAAGAATTTGAACATTTAAAAAATAGCATCCTAGATGATGGAGGATAATAATAGGAGACATAAAGCCTGACTCATGCAAGGAGGTGGGGGCAGAAGGATCTAACATGACCATTCACTCAGTCATGGAGATTCATATTAGACTGCTGTAGGGAATATCAGAAGCACAGACCTGCAGGTAAAGATAAAGATTAGTCCCATTGTGAGAGTCCACATAGTTATCCAAAATCAGCAGCAAACAGGGCACTCCACAAAGGAGTGAGCCCATCCCAAAGAGAAAAGGACTATCAGGGCAGTGTCTGCACGGCTTGAGCAGCAGTCCTCTGCCCACCTGTTACTCCGCCGGGGTCCTTTCTGCCTTCTCTCCTTCAGCAGGGCAGCAGCCTCCTGCCTGCCTGTGATCTGTACCATTCCGGGGCTTCTCTGCCCTGACCTCCCTCAGCAGAGGCAGCTCTCGTAAGGCCGCCTGCCTGCAACTATGCAGTCCTCTCAGCAAGCCTGTCCTTTTTGGGGCAGCCCTCCCTGCCTGCTTGTGCCTGTGCAAGAATACTTTACCCCTCTGTCCTTTTTCCTAATAAACTTGCTCTTTAGATGTAACTGAGTGTCTTGTGGAGAAACTCGCTGCAGGCCCTGAAAGGGGAGTTCTGGTGAAACCTTTCTCAGAGTAAACCCAAGGACCCTAAACTCCAAAAAAGACATTGCTGGGCAATAAGTCATGTCATTATCTGTGTCACTCTCATCCTCAGTAATGAAAATGGCTAATATTTGTGTATGAGTAAAGTAAGCACTGTTCTAAGCACTTCACATGTTACTGTATTTAATTCTCACATTTCTATGAAATTTGCGCTACTGTTGCTGTTTTACAGATGAGGAAACAAAATCTGAGAAATGTGGTGTTGTCCAAGGTCACCCAATTGGTATATGGCAGAACCAGGATTTAGTCAGCCCTAGATCTTTGTCACTGAAAACCTTATTCCTAACACATTCTTTCCACGGCCCTCTGCAACAAAATCTTTGATATAGTAAATAACAGTATTTCCAGATACCTGTCATTCATCCCATCAATTGTAAGCTGTAGTATTTTTTTTTTACGATTATGCATACAAGAACTGGGTGTGTAGGGGGAGTGAGGTGATTCACCAGAGACAGAGTGGGGAGCCAAACAGGTAGATTGAAATACACTGCTGAGGAGGGGAGACCGGAAAGGTCTGCTACCTTGTGGGTCAGCTCCCTGGCCTGGGATGGA
Source organism: Condylura cristata (assembly GCF_000260355.1). Taxonomy (NCBI): domain Eukaryota; kingdom Metazoa; phylum Chordata; class Mammalia; order Eulipotyphla; family Talpidae; genus Condylura; species Condylura cristata. Next base: position 37,582,683 of record NW_004567113.1, on the reverse strand, counting down.
ACTCTTATGGTGGTGTTTTGCAGTAATTTGATAGTGCTGAGGCTTTAACCCCTGCACCACCAAGAAGGCCCCTAGAATTAGAATTTTTAAAGATAGGAAGGAAATATATACATACTTTATGAAAACTTTTTTTTTTTTAACTTTGTTGAGGTAAATAAACCACTTTACTTGAAGCATCGTACATTTAAAAAACTTTTATTAGATCTCCCCGGTCACTTAATGGTTAAGTCTCAGCACCATCACCTGGAAGACCCACCCCTGTGGCCTGAGTTCTCTCCCAGTCCCGGAGCTGACCCACTTACAGCACAGCCTGCCCCTCCTGCCCTCAGCAGTGTATTTCACTAGATCTGCCAATTCTCCTCCCCACTCTGGTGAATCCTCTGGCTTTCACCCCAGTTGTCCCATGCAAAAATAAAATCCTAAAGAACCAAAGGTTAAAAAAAAAAACTTTTAGCAAAATACGTAGACATAAAGAAAAGTAGAATAGTGCATTGAATTCATGTATACTCACCTTCTAGATTCAGTAATTTAACTTTGTTGTGTTTGCCTTATCTGTATGTACTTTTACATATATGAGTAAACTTCCTGAGTCATTTAAAAGTGAATTAGTGGCAAGTAAAATTTTGTTTGGTTTGTCCTTTTTGAGTACTGTATACTTGTGCTATAAACATATTTTGCATTTTAATTAAAAAAATGTAAGGATGTATCTTGAAATTTGCTCTTTAAAAAAAATGATCTACTATCTTTAGCATATATCGCCCAGAAATAGAATATGCTATAGAACTCAAAACCATGATCATTCTTAGCAAAAATTATCAATACTTCTCTAATATGTAATGCTTATATACCATATTTAGATGTTTTCCAGTTGTTCCAAAATATTTTTATTACTGTTTTTTGAATACCAAATTTCAGTCAGGAGCTATCCATTGCATTTGGTTGTTGCGTGGAGAGCTTGGTGTTTGTGTGTCTCAAGTCTATGAATGTTCCCCATTATGCGAAATGGCTTCTCAGATTCATTGGTTGTTTCAAAGTGCAAATCTCCAGTGAAGAGCTTCCACAGCTGTTTGCCTTCTTTGGGAGATGAAATACCTTGACAGTGGTAGTAGAAAGGGAGACGTTAATACCTAGTGGCAGCAGAATGCTTCCTTGTTTTTTTAATGTGACTTACTTTTTGGAATATCATATATATTATAGCTATCATGTATATTTTCAACTTTGATTTTACTTAGCTTAGTTTGCTATAAATGCTTTTATTATATATAATGCATAATTGAAATGTACTTACATTTTATAGTGAGAAGACAATATGCTGGATAAGAGGAAGAGCTGTAGAGTTTGCAGATACCCAGTGTGGCCTTAATCAGTATGATGACGGCATCAATACCGTGGTAAGTATTATTAAAATCATAAAATGTGAGTATTGTATACATAGATTTTTCAAGAGTTATTTTCAGATTTAAAAGATTAAAAACATTTCTCTTGAGAAGGAAATTTTAATCATATGTTGTTTTACTAGAAATTCTCAGAGTGTGTGGTTGCATAAAACTTTGACCCAAGAAACCTGAAGAATTGTATTGTGGTCCTGCTTTTCCCATTCAATGTTGTTTTCATTTCTCAGCTTCTAAAATGCCATTATTTGCTCCTTCATATTTGACACATTGTAAGCCATACACAACTGTTATTTGTCTACCTGTTTTATATAAGGAACTATGGCTAAGTGCCAGATTGGAGTATATGTTAATCCAGGTTTTCATGCAAAAGGGCTAATTGAGAAAATAATCACATGTCTATGAAAATGTGTCAGTAAAATCAACAAAATGAGACTCAGAAATAACTAAGACAAGATTAGTAATGGCAGTAAGGAGTGAAGGATTATGGAAAGTATTAAAGAGATAGAGAAATACATTCTCCTGCTTTTCCTTGACCAAAAGCTATACATTCTTCAGCAACTGGCTTTTATCTTTAATAATAAAATAGAGGTATTTCTGATTTCTGTGTTTCATCTTAAATTTTTTAATAACTGCATAGTATTCCAAAGGCTGTTTTGTCATACTTTATTTCTTCTGACAGATAAATGTATTTTAAGATTATTGGTTACTTTGATTATATTTTCTGTAAATATTCTCTTTTTTGGTAACATGTATTTGATACCTTGATGAGGTTTACTGTCTACCCATACTCTTATTATAGTATTATGTGGTCATTTTATAGGTAACTTGGTCCTCAGTAAAGATTTATTGTATTGGTTCTTGGTAACATTTGCTTCTGAGGGACATGTTTTCTTCTTTTTTAAAAAAGATTTATTTTTATTTATGCATACAAGAGCTGAGGCATAGGCAAGAGATTGGGTGGTGAGGTAAGAAGATTCACCAGAGAGAGAGTCGGGAGCAGAACAGGCTGATCTACTGAAATACACTGCTGAGGGGAGCAGAGGGCAAGACAGGAGAGGTCTGCTGCGCCATATGGGTCAGCTCCCTGGTTGGGGATTGAACTCCTGCTGCAGTGGCTGCCAATAGCTTCATAATGCTAAGACTTAACCCCTTGCACCATCAAGGAGGCCCTGTTAGTATCACTTTTCTTAGTACTATTCTTCCTAGGTAGTTGATATTGAGTATTGATAGAATGTTTTTATTGATACAGACATTTGTTATTTTCTGGATTTTTTCCCCAAAAGGTAGTAAAGTCACTATTCCTTTTATATGTTACATATATAATAAATATTTAATATGTAACATCAATTTTCTAGTGTTGTGTTGATGATGTAAGAGGCTTTTTAAAGAGTTGTTTATTGGTACATCTATTTTAGTGACAGTATTGACCATTGCCAATTTACTGTTACAATTTATGTTACTTTACTATTTATACATTTCGTATTAAACCTAAATTTTTTTAAAGACTTACTTATTTATGCAAACCAGAGGTGCTGGTGTGTGTATGTGTGTATTCACCAGAGACAAAATGGGGAGCAGAAAATGCAGATCTACTGAAATATATTGCTGAGGGGAGAAGTCCGGGAGACAGAAGAGGTCCGCTGTGCTATCTGGGTTATCTCCCTGGCAGGGGATCGAGCTCATGCTGCAGTGGCTGGCAATAGCTTGATAGCGCTGAGATTTTAACCTCTGGAAACCAGGGAGGCCCCTAATTTTTTTTTTAATGGTTAATAGAATCTGTACTCTTTAAAATAGCTAGAATTGATAAGATCAACTTACTGTCCTGAGATATTTTGATATTAGTGAGCAAGAGTGTATTTGATTAGGTTTCCTAGCAGGTTAATATCGAATAATAGAGATAGAAGAGCTTGTTAAATGTATGTGTGAAATTTATATATTCACAGTATTACTCTATCTGAAATGTATATTAGTTTTTAGATTATTTGAGCTAACCTTTTGTATTTCTCCTTAGTATATCAAGCCTTACTTATGCATCCTTTTTTCCTTAATCTTGTCAGAATGTACTATTTCAGTGAGATATATATGTGAAGAAGCTATGCAAGCTTGTTTAAACCACTGCATTAATATGTCTCTTATAGGGCAGCTCTCCGGCCTGTATGTGACTTTGCAGGTGCCTCTCTTTCTTCCTTTTCCTAATAAACCTGTCTTTAAAAAATGTGCTTTATACATACATACATACATACATACACACACACACATATACACACACGTGGCTTTTATGGAAAAAAAGGAGATAGAAGATCTGATGGTAAGAATCAAATGTGAATATTACTTAAGTGAATGTATGAGATTGAAGTAAACTGGATATACAAAGAAAAATTGGAAATTAGGAGATAGTATCAGCCATGTTTTCACTATACTCAAATGGCCTATGTGTTTATATCTTCTTTCCTATAATTAGGTACAATGAAAAAAAGGGGACAGCAAGAATATAGAGTTTGCAACCTGGAGGAAATATAAGGAAAGATTCGGCTTTAATTGATGAAAGTGGTTATGAAGAAATGTATATATCATAGATTATTTGGAAAATGTAATGTAGCACAGAAAAAAGTAGTGTATTAAAGTGTTTTTAATTCCATTACAGAGAGATTTCCTTTCCAGTTTAATCCAGTTTCATTTGGTATTAGCATAAATTATCTTTTGTGTTTTGTTTTTGCTCCATGGGCTTTTAAAGTTTTTAAAAATTAATTAAAAAAAAAGTAAAACAGTCGGGCCCTCCCTGGTGGCGCAGCGAGTTAAAGCACAGCACTGAGAATCTAAAGCCGCTTCCTCATGAGTTCGATTCCCGCCTGCCCTGGAGGTGACCACA
>NW_004567113.1:37264926-37577465 GCF_000260355.1 Condylura cristata | reverse complement strand
TCTCTGGTGAATCCTCTCACCACCCCTGCACCTCTGGCCTGTACCCCAGTTCTGTATGCATAAAATAAATCTTTAAAAAAAAATTACTGTACTGAACATCTATGAAAATGTTTATGTAAATCTGTGATTCTCTTTAGTGATAGATTTGAGAAGTGGAATTATTGGGTAACAGAATATAACTGATCTAAATTTCTGATTCATAATGCCAGTTTGCTTTCTGGAGACATGATACAAATTTATGCTCACTACAGGATGAGATGAGATAAGCTTTCTTATTTCGGTGTAACCTTGCCATATTAGCCATTATTATTTCAAAATTACTATTTTTAATTTAATAGGTAATATAATATTATCTTTTGAATTAATTTATTTACTGGTAGGACTAAATTCTAATGTTTGTTGAGTATTCCTAATTCTTATTAAAATTCTGTATCTATTGCTTTTCCTTTTCTTTGTTCTTTTTCCCCATCTTAATCCTTTATTCATGCAGCAGAAATTTATTGAATGCTTACTCTGTGTTAGTGTTGGTTAGGCATTGTGTTAGTATTGGTATTTGTTTTTTTCCTTTATTCTTAGGGGTGGTAGTCTGGGTGTGAACAGAATTGACAAAAATATTTTCCTTGAAGGACTTTTCTTTCTTTTTAAAAAATATTTATTTATTTATACATACAGAATTAGGGTATGGGCCAAAGGCACAGGGTGGTGAGAAACAGAGTGGGGAGAAGAACAGACAGATAGACGAAGTACACTGTTGAGCAGAGCAGTGGGCGAGACAGGAGAGGTCTGCTGCGCCATGTGGATCACCTCTGGGGATAGGGATCGAACCCGCACGGGCCACGGCCACCTTGCAGTACTGTGCTTTAACCCGTTGTGCCAGCAAGGAGGGCCAAAGGAATTTTCTTTCTAATGTCAGCGTATACATTATATAAAGTGAGCATCTAAATTGTAATGTGATAATTATTTTAGAGAAAAATAAAGAGGGGGAGATGGAGAGAACATGTATGTATGTGTAGTTTAAATAGTTTGGTTAGGGAAAATCTGACAACAAATGTGCCCAGATTTTTCCCTGGGGAATACCTTTTCTCAAAAAAATGTTATCAGATGTGAGTCAGGTAGATCTGTGGGAAGTGAATTTCAGGCTAAGAACAAAGTGTAAAGGCAGTGATGTAGAATAATACTATGGTCGTTTGAGGCAAACAAGAGGGTGCGTAGCAGATAATAGCTAGTGAGTTATTAGGTAATCAGACTCATTAAGATCTTAACTAGGCCATTTTAAGATGCAGACCTATAGGAGGTTTTAAAGTATAGGAGTAATCTGATTTGATTCATGATCAATGGATTAAACATAATCCTTGTCAACATTTCTTCTCACATCTTTGCAGAGAATAACAAGCCAATTTAAATATTCACATGGACATGCAAGAGGCCTAGAATAGTCAAAATAATCTTGGAAAAAAATAGCAAAGTAGGAAGACTCATATTTCCTGATTTTAAAACATACTACAAAGCAATAGTAGTTGAGACAATATGCTACTGTGTAAAACTGAGAATCTAGCAATAAATTCTTAACACCTATGATGTTGATTTTTAAAAATGATTTATTTATTTGTGCATACAGAAATGGGGTACAGGCCAGAGGCTTAGGGGCGGTGAGAGGCTTCACCAGAGACAGAGTGGGGTGCAGAACAGGCAGATCCACGAAGTACACTGCTGAGGGGAGCAGCGAGCGGGTCAGGAGAGGTCTGCCACGCCATGTGGTCACCTCTGGGGCAGGCGGGGATTGAACTCACATGGAAGTGGCTTTAGCTTCTCAGTGCTGTACTTTAACCTGCTGCGCCACCAGGGAGGGCCGATGTTGATTTTTTTGACAAGGATGTCAAAACCATTTTAACAAATTGTACTGAGATAACTGGATATCCATGTGAAAAAGAATTAATTTAGACCATTATCTTATACTGTGTGAAAAAATTAACTCAAATTGATCAAAGACCTACTTAATGTAAGAGTTCAACATTTATACTTTCAGAAGAAAACATAGGCATAAATCTCTGTGATTTCTGTTTCTTAAATAGGATACTAAAAGAAAAAAATAAAATCATAAACATAAAAAAGTGCTTCATAGACACCAATAAGAAAGTGAAAGACTAATCTACAGAATAGGAGACAGTATTTGATAGGGACTCTCAGATTGTAAAAAGAACATTTATAGCTTGCTAATATAGATAAGTAACCCTTAAATTCAAAAATGGGTACAGGATCTGAATAAATATTCAGAGAGATAATACAACTGCCAATAAACACATGGAAGGAAGGTCAGCAACATTTGTTACTAGAGAAATGAAAGTCAAAACTGCAGTGAGGAACCTCTCTCTGGTAGCCTAGAGGTTAAGTATCAGTGCTGTCACTGTGGTCTGAGTTCGATTCCCAGTTAGGGAGCTGACCCACATATTGTGCAACAGACCTCTTCTGTCTCACCCGCTTCTCCCCTTAGCAGTGTGTTTCAGTAAACCCACCTGTTCTGTTCCCCATTCTGTTTCTAGTGAATCCTCTCACCCCCACTTTCTCCCACATCTCTGGCCTACACCCTTGTTCTGTGCATACATTTTAAAAAATGCAGTGAGACGCCACTAGTATGGTGGTAAAAAACCAGCTGGACTGTAATTGGTATTGGAGAGGATATAGAGAAGTTGGAGCTCTAATATGTTGCTGGTAAAAATCGAAAATGGTACAGCCACTTTGGAAAACAATGGGAATTCTTCAGAAAGTTAAACATAGTTATTATAAGAATTGATATATTTTGAATTTAGAACTGGTAAGATTTGCTGAGTGATCAGACATGAAGTGTGAGGAAAAGAGGAAGCAACAATGATTCTTACTTTTTTGATCTTAACAGCTGGAAATTTCTTTCAGCTAAGTATGTTGTGCCAAATCTGATTATTTTAGACTTGCCTTTGGGATGTCTTGTCAAATATACAAAATAGAGATATTCAGTAGTAGTTGATGGGTGTGGGTCAGGGAAGAGTTACAGGTTGGGCATGTCGGTTTGTGAGTGTTTTGATAGTATTTAAAGCTATGAGATTGTGTGAGATTAATAATACCAGAAGAATAGTAAATTAGGGAAAAGAAAAGATACTTGGGCTAGGCCCTCAATCACACCATTATCTCCAGGATCAGAGAAGAGAAAATTCTGAGTGTCACTGTTCTTAGGAGAAAAATGTGTGTCATTTGGAGGAGAGCGCAATTATGTAAATGCTGTTGTTAGGTTAAGGAGATAGATTTAATTTTGTATTTTGATTGTGCTGGTATAGAAAAAAATTATCCAGCAACTTTGCTAACTTATCTGGGTGATCTAATCAATGTATAGATTACTTTAGATTTTATATGTACTCAATCTATTGTCTGTGAATAAAACTATTTATTTCTTTTTTCCAATCCTTATAACTTTTCAAGTCTTAATGTGCTGGCTATCACCTGCGGTGGTGAAGGAATGTGGAACAGAAATAGTAGTGATAGTAATCACCCTTTACGCATTCTAATTTCTTTCTTTCTTTTTTTTTTTTTTTAAGCTTCTTAATGTGCCTATTGAACCAGCATGACCACTTGATTATGGTGTATAGTTCTTTTTTTAAAAAAATGTATTGCTGAATTCCACTTGTCAGTGTTTGTTAAATAAAATTAATTGAAAAGCGTTCTATTTTTGCAGGAGAGATTGTTCAGAGTAAGTGTTATTTTTTTTAAAAATATTTGGTAGAATTCTCCACTGAAACCATTTAATCCTGAAATTTTTAATTTAAAAATTGTGAATTAAATTTTATTAAAAATGATGATTTATCTATTTCCTGAGGGGAATTATGGTAATTTCTGAGAAATTGGTTCATTTCATGTAAGTTGTCAAACTTAAGTGTGTACCTAATTAGCTTTTTGAAATATATAGAGTTTGTAGTAACATGCCATATGTCATTATAGATATTGGTAATTATTATCTTCTTTTTTTTTTGTCCTTCTTGCTAAATCTGTCTCCTTAATCTAACAACAGCATTTACACAATTGCGCTGTCCTCCAAATGACACACATTTTTCTTCTAAGAACAGTGACACTTAGGATTTCACTCTTGCTAGAGGTTTGTCAGTTTTATTGCTCTTTTTAAAAGATCCATCAGTTTGTTTCATTGATAAAAATTGTCTTTTCAATTTTATTGATTTCTGCTCTTTATTATTCCCTTCCTTCTGCCAGAGTTTTCTTTTACTCACTATTTTCTAGATTCTTGTGTAGGAGCTTCGATCATTGATGTAAGACTTTTTTTTTTTTTAAGATTTATTTATTTATTTATGCATACAGAACTGAGGTATAAGCCTGAGGTGCAGGGGTGGTGAGAGGACCAGAGACCGAGTGGGGAGCAGAACAGGCAGATAGACGAAGTACAGTGGTGCGGGGAGCAGCGGGCGGGTCAGGAGAGGTATGCCACACCATATGGGTCACCTCTGGGGCTGGGATCGAACTTGCACTGAAGTGGCTGCACCATCTTGCAGTGTTGCTGTCCTAACCCATTGCACCACCAGGGAGGTCCCCATATAAGATTTTAAAATCTTATTTAGTGCTATAAATTTCCATTGCTGCTCTAGCAGTGTCCTACACATTTTGATATATTTTCACTCTTTTAAAATTTTTCAATTCTTCTAAATTTTATAGTCTATTATATGAGCTGTGAATGGTATAGCGGCTGGCTGCTTGAAAAGAATGTGTATTGTGCTGTTGTTGTGTGGACTGTTCTATAAATGTTCATTAGTTTCTTAATTGATAATTATGCTGAGTTTTGTGTTCTTGCTGACTATATAGTTATGTCACTTGTTGCGAGAAGAGTATTGATGTTTTTAACTAGAATTGCTGATGTGTCCTTGTGTCTTTTCAATTCTTACTTATTTAGAAGCTTCACTTATTTAGTAACTCCATTGTTTGGTGCATACACATTTAGGGTTGCTCTCTGTTGTTGGTGTTCTTTTTAAATTCTATAATGTCTTTTTCTGTCTCTGGTTATTTGCTTTGAGCTCTACTTTAGCTGGTATTGATAATGTTTTATTTAATTTAAAATTTTGTTTAATTTTATTTAATTTAAATTTAAATAGGCATATTTGTCTGGTGGCTGCCATATTGAGAATTTCTGGAAGATGGAGAGAACTATGACACAATAAGTTTAATTAAAAGGTAAATTTTATAGTATGCTAGAAACTGTTAAGGGCAATGGGTGGTTAGCAGGAAAGGGTAACTGGGAAAGAAGAAGAGGGGCATAGGACTTCAACTTGGGTAATGAAGGAAGAATTTGATTGTGATACTTGAACAAATATTTGAAAGAATAAAAATTTAGCAGTGTTACAAGTATCTTGGGAAAGAGTATATCAAGAGCTAAGCATGAACATGGACGATAGCAAGAACTTTAGCTTTTATTGTCAATGACATGGAGAGCTATTTGAGCATTGAGAGCAGATTCTGATTCATTCTTATGTAATGATTATTCTTGTTGGTGTATTGGAAATAGACTGTAGGGACAAAGGTTGGAAGTGGGGAGACCATTCAGGAGATAGGAATATAAACAAAAGATGGTAATTGGCTACCATCTAACCAAATGGTTAGAGTAAATTTTGGAAAAAATATCAGACATTTACTTTTTGATATGTATGTTTGAAATAATTTTTAGATACATTATCTCATTTACCCAGGTGTTTGAGTCCCTGCCCTTGTGGAGCTTACACTTGCCTAGAATATGAGTAGTAACAATAAGTAAGTGAAATAAATACGATGTTAAAAAATGATAAATTTTATGGAAACAATTCAAGTAAGGGAAGAGTGATAAGTGGGGTTGACTTCCTGACAAGTTAGAGTTTGAATAATGATAGGAAGTTGGTGAAGGAATAAATCCTACAGTTACCTGGGAGAATGGTAACTCAGGGACACAAGGTGTACAGGTTCTTAGGTGGAAGCATAGCTGATGTGTTTGAAGAAGAGGAAAAAGTGAAGTGTAACTGGAGTTGTGTGAGACAAGAGAAAGGATTAGGGATGATAGTACTGAGTAATAAGTGTCTGGATTATAGCCCATTTTTAAAAAAAGATTTATTTATTTATGCACACAGAACTGGTGCATAGGCCAGAGGTGCAGGGGTGGTGTTCGTTAAGAGGATTCACCAAAGACCGTATGCTGCAGTGGCTGGCGGTAGCTTACTAATAAAGCTGTGTCTTTAACCCCAGCACCATCAGGGAGGCCCCCAGTTAGAGTCCATTCTAAGGGCTCTGGCTTTTATTTTGAGTGAGATGGGAAGCTAGTGATAGTTTGGCAGACGAGAGGGATGACCCAACCTATGGTTTCACTGAGTCACTTGCTTGCTGTGCTAAATGGGCTAAAAGGGTGAGAGTAGAAGCTGAGAGGTTAAGACTGTTAGAATAATCCAGACAAGAGGCTGTAACAGAGGTGGAGCTGGTAGGGAATGATTATTATGTTCTGGACACATTTTGAAGGTTGTGTTGTCAAAATTTGCTTTCTGATTGATGTAGGATTGAAAGGAACCAAGAGTTAACTCTGATATTTTTGACTTGAGCAGCTGGCATTAATTGAGATGGAGAAGACTGGGGAAGAGCAGGTTTGAAGAAAGTGATCAGGAGCTCTGTTTGGACATGTTAAGTTTATGATGCCTGCCTACTAGACAACCAAATGTAGGTGTTCAGTAGGCAGTCTGATTATAAATATGTTTTTTTTTCTTTTAAATAAACAGTGTACTCACTGTTCTGAAAAATATAGTGCATTTGTTAATATCTTAATTTTTAACATGTTCAATCCTGGCAAAACTTGCATACTTTAGAGAAAGGAATTCTTTGACTACTTTTTGGTTTTGCTGACAGAGTTGATGGTACTTTCTTAGAGTTAAATAAAGATTTCATTCCGGTTTTAGAAATAGAAATGTAACTATGTAGTCTCAGTGTTTCTACTTGCTTTCTATTTTAGGTCCTATTACTGCTGGATTGTGCAAGATAATTAACCCTGTTTTCTTTGAGGTATGACTTAAATATCAAACATCCTAAATAAAAACAGGGAAACATTTTAGTTTTGAAAGTCAGAATGCCAAGGAAAAGGAAAAATCTTGGGGGAAATCCTTTTCGGAAGACTTCAAACTCTAAGCAAGTTGTATCCAGTGTTGCTAGTCGCGAGGAGGCAACCACCACTCTCCCTTCCGTGTCTGAGACAGAAATTAAGCAGGAAGAACTCTTCACCAGTATGTCAGAGATGTTTTCTGATCTGGATCCTGATGTAGTGTATTTGATGCTTTCTGAATGTGATTTCAAAGGTGAGAAAAAGTTTAGTTTGAACTCTTTACATTTTATAAGAAGACGTAATATACTAAGCCACGTCCAGTAGTGATACAGAAAAATGACTCATTTCTGCTTTCATTATTTATTGGGTATCTGCTGTGGTCAAGGGACTGAGTTTGGTGTTAAGAGAGATATGGAGAGGAAATATAGTTTCTTCCTTTAAGAAGTTTATAGTTCGAGATGTAAGGTGTATGTATAGATGTCATGTTTTGTTTTGTTTCTTTTTCTTCCCTCTAGAAACAGGTTGGCACTGTTAACATTGGGACCGGATGATTCTTTGTTGTGAGTGGCTCAGCGCCATGGTAGGATTTTTAGCAGCATCTCTACCTGTTCTCATTAGATGGTAATGGCACTCCTCTGTCCCTGTTGTGACAATTAAAAGTGCTTCCATCTATTGTCACGTGTCCCCTGGGAGACAAAATCTTCCCGAGTTGAAAACCACTGTCTTAAGAATGTAAGCTCCATAAAGACAGAGATTTTGAAAACTTGGTTTATTTTACACAGTATTCCCAGCTCTTAATATAGCAAATGACTCATAGTAGGGTCTCAGTAAATACTTATTGAGTGAAAAGGTAATTATAAATTGTGGGAATGGGAACTTATTAAGAGTTGAGGTTAGTAGAATAGTGTCATTTCAGAATATTGCCTTGAGGTCAAGAAACTGGTCGGACTTCTAATTCTGCTACCTGACCTCACTAGGGCTCTTTTTCTTAATTAAGTAGGTATTTAATAGTACATTTTAAGTAGGGATTGAGGGTTTTTTTTTTTTTTTTTGGTGAAATCTTCATTAAGTTACTTATAATACTACATAGTTTATAAGAATGATCACAGATAGTGGGGGAACTCTCAAAGTTGGTTCTTAGTATTACTCTTATTGTGGATTTGGGAAGTTTTATTAGTGGTTGATAAACTTCCATTTTTACTCATTTCATGGTCTGTGATATGAGCATTTCTTAACCTGTTAGGATATGCAGTCCACATGGTACTTAGAAATAAAAGTGTGATTTCAATATTTATTTACTAATTTTGATGTTTTGAAAGTTGGTTGCATATACAGTAACATAGCAATGGGAAATTACAAGAGGAATATATTATCCTCACATCTTTACAAACAACATATTGTTCTTTTATAGGTTCTTTGTTATACCTTACTCATAAATACTAATATTGTGGGTAGTTTGAGTAATGGCATTGATGAAATGTATTCTGCAGTTGAAACTTGAACATTCTTTCAATGTTGCCGTAATCCTATTTTTAATAATAATTTGATATTCCGCTGAGTGAATTGTAATATAGGTCTATCTCAGTTTTTCACAAGTAATTGGCATTACTGAGAATGTCTTGGTACAAACAGCCTTTTCCTTCTTTTGAGGTTTTTTTCTTAGTCTCAAGTTTAATTTTGGTGTCACAGAATAAGAGCAGTTTGTGACGCTTTAGAAACATGTTGCTAAAATATCTCCTGAAGCAGTATGCTGATTTATACACTGTATAAGTGTGGTATTTTCATCTTCGCTGCAGTTTTCTCACCATTACGTAGTAGTATTTTAATGGGGATACAGTTGCACCTTAATTTATGTTGTTCTTTGAAATAAAGAGGAACGTTCAGCTTTTTTGGTATATGATTGTTCATTAATTCTTATATTCTTGTTTGAATTGTTTATATATTTTTTGTTTTATACTATTTGTTTTTTTTTGAACACTGTAAGGACTTGTGGAGTATAGTTACATCTAAATCTTTTACTTTCACTCACTACTGGTTTTATTCTACACACTTAAAGTTTTCTGGTTGATGCTTTCTTTTACAGGTTTTCTGTTATGTAGATTTTTTTTCATAGAAATATTTCATATTTGCCTTCTTTTCTTTTTCCTTCTTCTAGCCTTTCTATTATTGCTGTAATCTCCTAACTGGTCTCTTTACCAGGTTTACTCCCTCCAATCCCTCTTTGTTTTTCTTCTTAAGGGAACATTAATTGGGTGCTTACTAGGTGCCAGTCCTGTGCACAGCACTTTTTCATGGATAATCTCATTTAATCCTCACAACAACCCTATGAGGTAGGTACTTTCATTACCCCCATACTGTAAATGAGAAAATCAAGATGTAGAAAAGTTAAGTAACTTGCTTAGAGCGTCAGAACCAACAGTAGGGATTTTACTGCCAGTGTTCTGACTGCAGGCCACAGTTGTTAACTACGGTACTGTACTGTTTCATATTTACTTTCCTTAAAAGAACACACAAATTAAACAAAAAAGCTCCGAATTCCAAATGCTTAACAGTTCTTGTAGCCAAGTATTTAAAACAGAAGGAGTTCAGCACTGGAGTCAGACATACTAGACCTGGCACTATCACTTGTTTGTGTGACTTGAGCCAAATTAATGTACTCTTTGAACTTCTTTTTCTTCATCAATTTTTGGGCATGTTATACCTCATAGTATTATTTGAGGATTCAGTGAGGTGATGTTTATAAAGCTTCTAACCAAATGCTATGACAGGAGATTTCATGTCAAGTTCCCTTAGAAAACAAAATTATATTTCTTACATGACAGACAGAACCCTTACTAATGTCACTTCCCGTTCTTGTTTTAACTCGTTTAATCCATTGTACTATTCTGTATCTGCACTCTAACGAGCTTAACACTTTAAAGATGCTTTATGTGTTCAAGACTGGCTTGCATTTCCTTTTGTATCTGATACTTTTCTTTTTAATCTTCAAATCCCAGCTCACAGGGGATCTTGGCCCTGAAATGCCTGATCTCCCCAATTTGTATCTCATTTCACTGTTTCCTTAACCCCTAACAAATAAAGTTGGTGTAGTAAATGAAAAAAAGTTGAAAGCTTTCTTTTCTTTTCTGTAAGACTGCTTATAAATATTTGTATATTATTAAATGTGTTGATTACTTAATCTCTTATATTATAATGTAGTTACTTTTAATTATTTCCATTAGACTGCAAAAATCCTTTAAGTGTAGTAAAACTGTCTTTGAACAAAGTATGTCTACTATGGCATATATGCTCACACATAATCTTTATATTATGTGAAATTCATAGCATGGACCATACAGAAAAATAAGGTTTATTAAAAGAAAATTAAGTTTAATACTTAAAAGGGTGTGCATAGGTAAGTATTTCTTTATAAAACAACTTGTTTTAAGCTCTTTATAAATTAATTGAAATAATTACAGATATTTTACATTTACTCAAAAATTTGTCAGGTAATATCTACTTGATGGTGGTTTTAACCTAATTTATCATTCTTGTCTGAGAGTACCAACAGTTATTTTTCATCATTCATCACTCAGCTCTTTAATTGTAAAATGTTACTGAAAACAACTGCAATTTTTTCTGTGCTCCATTCAGTACAGAATCCTGTAAAATTTTAATTAAATTACATTTTACTCTCTTTAATACATACATTTATTAATACATATATGTATATATATTTGTTGTTGTTATTGTTGTTCTGTTGTTGCATAGTTGAAAATGCCATGGATTGTCTGTTAGAACTATCTGCTGCTGATCCCAAGATAGAAGATTCTCCTTTGAACAGCTGCGTTGCTTCTGGGAACCAAGCAAGTGCAGTCAGAAGTGAAATAATGGAAAAGTGTCCTCCAGAAGAGATTGATTCAAAAATGGATTCATTTCTGGACATGCAGTTAACTGAAGATTTGGATTCCTTAATACAGAATGCTTTTGAGAAGTTGAACACTTCTGATGACCAGGCATACTCATTTTTGCCTTTGCAAGATGTTAATAGTTTTAGTAGTACGAATGCATTTATCAATTTGGATTCAAATAGTATGACTTCCACTCTTTGTACGCAAAATACGGATTTAAACAATGAAAATTTAGAGAATTCTGCATCTGTATTGAATTCAGCTCCCTTAACTACACATTCAGCTTCTAATGAGTCTGAAAGTTTTGCAAAGGAAAACATACTGGCATTGGAAGATTCTCTTCTTAGTAATTCTCTAGATGTAGTAAGTGAGACCACAGTGGACTGCAGTAATTTTATTCATTCACAGCACGACCTATTAGAATCTGAGGGTTTTGAGACTCAGTTTTCTCAAGATCCTGTAGATTTGGATGCCAACAAACCTCAGGCTCCCTTAAATCTTACTTTGCAAAATCCAGGGCTTGGTTTACCAGGTATAGGTGGGGATCAGAAATCTACTTCTGTTCCTGATGTGTTTGTACAGTCTGAAGAATTCAGCTTCAAGCCACACAAACACACCGACTTGGTACCGACGGGGAAGGATGTGAAGTACTGCCCAGTACTTACCCCTCTCCCTCTTCTGCTGCCTCCTCCTCCGCCACCTCCGCCAATGTGGAATCCGATGATTCCTACCTTTGACCTCTTCCAAGGAAACCATGGCTTTGTAGCTCCTGTGGTAACCTCAGCCGCACACTGGAGACCTGTCAACTACACATTTCCATCACCAGTTATTTCCCCAACAAAGATTTGGAGGAATAAAGAGGGAACAAGTGCTTATCAAATACAAGAACCTCCAGTTTCTCAGGTTGTAAGAAAGAAGTCATCTTATGTTGGACTAGTTCTTGTTCTTCTCAGAGGGCTTCCAGGATCAGGAAAATCTTTTTTGGCAAGGTATGAAGTTTGATTGAATTTGAAAAAAGTAATGCATAAATCTTATCTCAGAAATTTATAACAGGGTACATGACTATGTGAAATTACTTTCTAGAGATGCTTAGTGACCCCTAAACTTTTCTAATTACTCTTCCCCACCCCCCAACTTTGTAGCTTATAATACCACTTTCTTCCAGAGGTTTTTATTGAATTCTTTCAAGATGTCATTTTGAGAGTCAGAATAGATGAAGAAATTATACATGATTCTGAGGTTGTGACTTTGTAAAATCAACCGAAATAACCCTATGTCAAGAAAAAAATAGCTTGAGTGGAAAGATGAGTTCAATTCTGATTATAAAGAGCCATAATTGCTATTGAATTCAAGGAAGTCTTAACTACAAAATTTTCTACTGGTAGTTGGGAATTTGGATTGTAGCATGTTGTTAAATAGTGCTTTCAGAAATATGTGATTTGAAAGAAGATAGCATAGGATGTATCACTGGCTGTCAGAGAACTTTACATTTTCAAAGATTTTTGTTTTGTTGTTGTTAAACATGATACCTTTAATTATTTTAACTTTCATATACATCTATGTCATTTTAGCGGTTCAAGTTGGCTATGGGTCCCAGGGTATAGGAGACTTGAGTCAAGGGTTAGAGACAGCTTTATTGTGTTTACATTGGTGTTTGTTAAAGAAGTACTGTTCTTAAAAGTCTTTCTCACCTTCCCTTACCCTTTAAAGTCCAGAAGATTTATATCTAATATATTTACTTATCTTTGCATATAAGAACTGGGGTGGAGGCCAGAAGTATGGGAGGGGTGGGGGTGAGAATATTTCCTGGAGACAGAGTGGGGAGCAGAATAAGCGTATTTACTGAAATACATTGCTGACGGGAAGAGTAAGTAGACAGGAGAGGTCGCTGTGCCATGCAGGTCAGCTCCCTGGTTGGGGATTGAACTCATGCCACAGTGGCTGGTGATAGCATCACAAAGCTGAGACTTTAGCCCCTGTGCCACTAGTTTTTGATGGCCCTCCACTTGTTTTTGATAAGCTTTTTTGCTCCAGATTTATCTTCCAGTAAATATTCACATTGTGCTCACACACTTATAAGCATATTCTTTTGTAGACATAGCATAGGTTTTCTTACTATTATTGATTTAGCAATAGAACAATAATAAATTATTTGAATTTAACGTTAGGTTACTATAGTTAGTCGTGATACTACGTGAAAGAGATTGGAATGAAAGTAATCCGTAAAAGGTAATAGAGCTGTAACACAGGTTTGAAACACTAGGTTTCAAAGCCTTTGGAACTGGGAAGAACTAAAGTTAGAAGAGAAGAAAGAAGTGTTTGTCACAGAACAGACACTTAATGCTTTTTGAATGAGTAGAAATAACTGGTATATGCAGAGGTCTGGAAACTTGGTTTTCTGAGCCTGGTCGATAGTATTAAGCTTGTATGCATGTTCCAGGAAAAATGAGAGGTAAAAAGGCTCCTGGGTTTATTAGAGAAAAGATCATGAATGCATATCTTAATTAAACCTGACTTTCTCGTGTTGTGAAGGAAGAAGACATAGGGGTAAGGAATGTTGGCAATGTTGAAGTTAAGGGAAGGAGAAAAGGTGGGTAGTAGCTGAAGGGGACCCTTGAATGGTTACTGTTTTTTAGTCAAGATAGGTGTATGTTAAAGTGTAAAGAGGAAGTGTCAGAGTTGGGAAGACTTAACAGAAAGGAGAGGATTGAAGTAGGAGCTTTACAAAGAAAGCCCGGAGAATGATAAATACTGGACTGTGTCACTTCTTTGTGGAATATAGAGAAACCAAACAAAGGGTCAGACAAAGACAAACTACAAAACCAACACCTGAAGCTGACCAGCAATGTGAGACACCCAGCAGCGGGGTGCGGTTGGGGAGCACAGTGCATGCTCATGCAGGACTTGGGGGGCTTCTGTGGTGGGAGTGCAGTGTTGTACACCGGAGGGAGGAAGCCCGAGGGTCTTAAGTCATTAGCAAGGATACAAAATAATGGTACTTCAAAGAAAAAGGCAGAGCTTTAAAAATAGTGACTAAAAGTAGGAATCTTAGAAAGATGAGGTGAGGTGTAAACTCCGCAAGTGTAAGACTTTCTGTGTTTTTGTTCATTGATGTCTCCTCAAAGCTTTTAACAGTTCCTGGCACCTAGTAGATACTAATGAAAATTAAATTCACAAGGATTATATCTCTAGATATAATGTACACATTTTAGCAAGAGAGGATAGCGGTATTTTACAAGTGATCAAGAATGATAGCATTTGTAATGTCTCCATGTATTCTGTCTGCCTAATTTTTGCATGTGTCTCAATTATATGAAAGATAAAAGTCCAAAATCAGGAAAGGGAGATATGTATATATTAAAAAAACCAAGCCCACAAAGTTATTTTAATTTTGTATAATTTAACAGATTAAATTACTAGATTGTAAACATTTTTATTTGTTTTTAATTTACTGGATTTATAGCAATAGACTGTTTTATCATCAACTTTTGAGTATGTTGAATATCAAGATGCTTACCTACCTTGAAGTGATCTTGTACTTACTGTGGGTGAAATAAATTAGTGTCTATTAATTGACTAAATGAGGGGGATATCAAGATCAACATGAGTTCTGAAGCATTTTCAGTTACTACTTTTCCTCCATAATTAACCATTTTTCAATCTTGAAATTTTTATAGTTAAGGGTAGGATACTTAGTTTCTAAAATGAAAATTTACATAAAGTAAAACAGACTTGCTTTACATAAGTTTTCTTGGGAGTCAAACTTTAAAGGTGTTTCTAATAGGACTAGCTTAAATATTGCAGTATTCTCATGCTCATACTTGAATATTTTATCTGGGTTATGACCTTTTAAAAATTGGGAGAGAGAATTTACAAAAAAGTAATAAAAATTATTTCATTTATCATTCATAGGACTTTGCAAGAGGATAATCCAAGTGGCATCATTCTTAGTACTGATGATTATTTTTACATAAATGGACAATATCAGTTTGATGTAAAGTACTTAGGAGAAGCGCATGAGTGGAATCAGAATCGTGGTAAGGATAGATATAAGATTCTGGGTAATAAAATTGAATTTGCATTGTTAACCATTAGTCTCCTTAGGTTGGTTTCATTTTTTTATAGATGACAGTATGAGAGTAGTTGACTTTTTCTCAAAGTGAATCTGTAGGGAGATCATAGGTAAAAACTTACTTTCTTTATTAGTATAGCTATTTATTCACCGAAGATGTTTTTATCATGAAATGTTTAGTTATCTGAATAGTTTGAATTTTATATGGGAAATTCTTAAGATATGTAGACAGTGTTTTACTTAACCTCTATGATAAATGCATTTAGAAGGTGATTCTTCAGACACTTCTATTTTTCTCTCTATATATTTTGTATTAATTACTAGTGAGAACTCAAGAATATAAAAATACCAATACAACTAAAATCAAAGGAAGTGTAAAATGTGAAGAGCAATCTTGGATTTGCCAGTTTCTAGTTTTATTACCTTGTGCCAGTTTTTTATACTCTCAGGTGTCTTTATAATAATGTTAACCCCCAGGAATATTATAAAGGTTGCATGAGAATAGAAACTGCTTAGCAATATCTTAACATACCCTTAGCATGGTGACAACCAAAGTAATAATATTAAATGAATAGGCAAAACTTTTAAAAATAGATCCTGAGATATAACTCACATGCTTGTTAGTGTATTCAGAGTCATACAACCATTTCCACAACCAATTTTGGAAGTTTGTTTTATCACCCCCCCAGAAAGTTCATACACCCATTAGAATTGACTCCTCATTTCTTCCCACGCTCTCGCACCTGTAGGCTACCATTTTAGTATTGTTCAACATTTCCTTACATTTTTAATTTTTCATACGCTAAATGTGTTATTTAGGACTAGACTCATTACAACAACATGGAAACAAATATCCATTAATGGATGAGTAGCTAAATGAAGTGTAATAGGCACACACACAGTGAAATATTCAGCTTTAAAAAGAATGAAATCTTGCCATTTGTAACTACATTGAGGGTATTGTGCTAAGAGAAAATCAAACAGAAAGACAAATAACTATATAATCTGACTTATATGTAGTATCTTAAAAACAAAAAACAAAAAACACAGCCAAACTCATAGATAGTTTTCTACGAGGTTTTAGTGGGTCCCAGAGGTCGGGGTCGGAGGAGATGGAGGAAGGGATCAAGAGATACAACCTTTCAGTGATGTGATAAATCATGGTGACATATTGTACAGCTTGTTGACTACAGTTAATAATACTGTATTGTATAGTTGAAAGTTGCTAAAAAGGCAGTTATTAAAAGTTTTAGCACAAGAAAAGACATTCTGTAATTATGCATGATAATAGATGTTAACTGAACTTATTGTGGTGATTATTTTGTCATATATAGAAGTATTGAATCATGTTATACACCTGAAAGTAATGCTCTAGATTAATTATATCTAAATTTAAAAAAATTCAAAAAGTAGAATAGTAAAATCAGTGTATAGCTGTGATTTTAAAATTATGAAAACAAGATCAGGTAATTTTATATCAAGGTAATACTTAGAATTGTTGCTTAAAATACTTTTGCCATGTCCTGTTTGTGTTTTCCAGCCAAAGAGGCATTTGAGAAGAAAATATCTCCTATAATAATAGATAATACAAACCTACAAGCATGGGAAATGAAGCCATATGTTGCATTGGTTTGTACCATAAGTTGTCATAGTTTGTAATAGTGGGTTTGAAGTTATTGGGAGGTGTTAATTCCAGAAGTGAACCTCAAGCACTGTCCTTGGATTATTTGTAACTGAACTGTCTCTGGACTTGCAAAATGAATTTTTCTATAACATTAAATTTATTTAATTTTCAAATTTTGGGATTCAGTACTTAAATTCTGATATTTTATTTTTGATGTCTTCTGATTTTTGATACCTTTGGATGAAAAGCTAACAATGGCATTTTGTGTTTACTTGTGTGTCTATGTGCATGTATATGTAATTGTTTTTACTTAATGCTCTTGGCAGAATAAAAACTTAGTGGTCCCTTGTTATCCCTAAATTTCTTTTAAAATTTTGCTGTTTTAAAAATCTAGAATTCAGTAAACTCAGCTATTTTCATTTCTCCAAATTTGCTAACTTCTTTTTTCCAGATTTGAAATCACTTGTTTTCAGGAAATTAGCACTCAAGTTACTAAAAAGCTGAATTGGGTCTTTTCTGCTTTTATGGCATTCTGGCTTACTACTACTATATAGCATTATGTACACTGCTTTTAGTCAGCAGCTGTGGGAGCCCCCCTGGTGGCACTAGGGGTTAAGTCTCAGCACTATGAAGCTACCAGCAGCCACTGCAGCTCAAGTTGGATCCCCGGCCAGGGAGCTGACCCACATGGCACAGCAGACCTCTCCTGTCTCACTCACTGTTCTTCTCAGCATTGTACTTCAGTCACTGTCTCTGATGGATCCTCTCACCCCCCTGTACCTCTGGCCTGTACCCCAGCTCTTAATATGCCTTAATAAATAAATTAAAAAACAATCAGTAGGTCATGGATTTGCCAACTTTTTTTTTAATAAGACTTCAGAATGTATTTTAGGCTTCACAGACCACATGTAGTCTCTGTTACACACACACACATATGTATTTTTTCCTTCTTTTTCAAACAACTCTTGAAAAATAAACATCATCCGTAGTCCGTGCTACACAGATGCTGCTGGTGGGGCCGAATTTGACTCTAAGCTATCAATAGGTTCACGTGAATAGAGCTATATGATCCGACTAATAATAGAAGTGAGGTTTTGAGAATTGACAATGGTGGGAGTGTGGAAAGACCAGGAAGACTAGTTAGAGGGCTACAGCAGTAATTAAAGTAAGACTGTGACTCAGACTAACATTATAGTAGTGAAGTTGATGGTAACTATGATACGATTCTGCACGTGTAGTGAGAATACAGCTAACTGGATTTCTTGTTGAGTTGATGCAGATGTGAAAGAAAGGAATCAAGTATGATGCAGGGCTGGCTTTGGCTTAGGTAATTGAAGGTTATTATGAGTTGAAATAGAGAAGGATTCAGATAGAATAATTTTAGAGCAAGTGGGGCATGGATTTCAGAATTTAGGTTTGAATATGTTTGTTGAGTAAATAGTTGGAACTTTGTGTTTGGAGTTCAGGAGTGAATTCTGGCCTAAGATATATTTGAATCTACCATATGTGTAATATTTTAAGTCAAGAAATGGAGTTTTTTTTGTTTTTTTTTTTTTTTTTCCTTTCTTTTCAGCCACAGAAGTGAGTATAGCTCAAGATTGCACAACCAAGGACTAACTCAGGGCATTCACTTGTGAGAAGAGGTTTGGGTTTAAAGGAAGGACTAGCAAAAAAAGACTGAGCATATCCACCTGGTAGAGAGGAGGAAAAGCATGAATATATAAGAGAGTGATGAACTGTGACAGATGTTGCTAAGGGTCAAGTAAGAGAGGACTTGAGATTTTCTTTTAAGATTTATTTTTTTATGCATATGGAACTGGGGTATAGGTTAGAGGTGGAGGATCCACCAGAGACAGAGTGGGGAGCAGAAAAGGCAGATCGACAGAGTACATTGCTGAGGGGAGCTCAGGACAGGCGAGGCAGGAGAGGTCTGCTGTGCCATGTGGGTCACCTCTGGTCCGGATAGCTAACTAGCTGAAGCAGCTGCGGTTAGCTTGCAGTGCTGCGCTTTAACCCGTTGCACCACTAGGAATGGCCTGTACTTGAGATTTAACCTCAGCATTTTTCAATGTAAAAGAATTTGTGGTTTCTGTTTATGGTATTCTAGTGGACTAGCTTATGAGAGTAGGTTTGAAAAAGGTAAGAAGAGAAATTGGAGGTAGACTATATTAATTATTTTGAGACCTTTTCTTGCAAATGGGTGCAGGGAAATGGTAAAATAGTTGATAGGGTAAGTAGGGTTAAGAATAAAATAGAAATAGCTGAATATGATGGAAATCAGTTTAGAAGAGAGGGAAAACTAATGATATTTCAGAGACTTGGGAGATTTGCCGAACTCAACTATTCTAGAGATGGAGAGAGGAGGTAGATATAATGTACAAGTATAGGACTGGCTTTTAGATTATAGCCTTATTAGAGTTTAGAAAAATAGAAAAGCAGTTATTTAAAATCTTAAAATTTATAAAACTATAAAAATGCTTACTTTTATTTAAAAAAAATTATTTATACATACAGGAACTGGGATGGAGGCCAGAGGCCAGAGGTGTGGGAGGTGAGCAGATTCATCAGAGACAAAGTGGGACTCAGAACAGGTGGTTCCATTGAAATTCACTGCTTATGGGAACACGGTGGGGAGACAGAAGAGGTCATTTGAGTCATGTGGGCCAGCTCCCTGATGGGGGAATAGAACTCTAGAACTCATGCTGCAGTGGCTGGTGATAGCTTCATAGTGTTGAGACTTTAACCCCTGTGCTGCCAGAGTGGCCCTATAAAAAATTTTAAATTAGAAGATAATTTTGAAACTATGCATATGATGAATATTAAGATCATAAAAAATGTCTAAAGTCATACTCTCTAGAGACAGATAAGTGCTTTTAATAGTATTATTGAGAATATAGCAGCTTCTATATATGTACAAATATATGACCAATCTTTTTTTGCCCATGTGAAAATTCTGTATGTTACTTTCTTAACAATTTATGTTAAGGACTTTCTTTCATTAACACACACAGAATTTAAAAATGATTGGTATTTTCATTACATGGTTGCACCTTCATTTATTTAGCCAGTTTCATATTAATAACTAATTATGTTGTTTGTATTCTTTTGTTATTACATATACTGGCAAACTGGATATCCTGGCTGTATATGTATATCTATATGTGTGTGTGTGTGTATACCTTTTTACTCGTACACAAATGTCAGCATACATTTATGGAAGTTAATTGCTGAGTCAAAGAGATTGTGCATTTATCAGTTAAATGCATTCACGATTATCAGAAAATCTTTCATTTTTAATATGCCATGAGTTTGGAAACAATGACTTTAATTTCATAGAAGTAATTATCTTTAAATGCTTTTGTCTTTTTCTGTATGTAGTCTCAAAAACATAAATATAAAGTCCTTTTTCGGGAACCAGACACATGGTGGAGGTTCAAACCAAAGGAACTTGCAAGGTAAAAGTTGAAGGCTGTGGAGCACGTTTTTTATTTCATGAGTCATAGAAAGAACATCTAGATGTTTCACTTTATAAATAATGAATGAAACAAAATGGATTATATGCACCTTTGCCACCTAAAAATTGGTGGCAATTCTGTATTGCCTGTAGGGTTCCCCCATTTTATAAAGCTGTTATATCTTTTTATCCCTAAAGTTGAGTTAATTAAGAGAAAAATTCCAGTTGTCTATTTTAGTGCTTTTTATTGCTTGTTTAAAATAATAATGTCAGTATCTGAAACTAGAACAGGCCCTGCAATTGGCGTAGCTTGACCATGTGCTTTTGAGAGGAATAAATTATTGTACCTGCCAAGTCACTTTAGAATGCTGGAAGGATGAGGAGGTATAGCTAGCTATAAGAGGTTGCAAATAGCCGGTTGTTCAGGTATTTCACCTCCTCCTTCCAGCCCCCCACACATCCCCATAGTACATTTTAAAAATTTGATTGTTTGAATAAAAAATGCTTCAGGGCATAGACAATAGACATACAGTGTTTTTGCTTTGTGCTAATTATTCCCTTGGAGTTTGCCCTAACTTAATTTTGCTCAGGCTATTTTCTTCTTCATTATTTTAACTAATTTCAGTATTAGTTAAAGGACAATCTAATTTTAGTGTATTGTTGTGCAACCATTATCACTATCTAGTTAGAGAACCTTTCATCACCTCAGAAAAAATTCCATACCTGATGTCAGCCACTTCTACTTCCCCCTGCCTTGGCAGCCAGTGACACGCTTTCCTCTCTTATGGATTTGCTTATGCTGCATGTCACATATAGATGGGGTAGTGCAACGTGGCCTTTGTGTATGACATCGTTCACTTAGCATAATGCTTAAAGCACATATGTGTACATCATTCCATTTTGTTATCTTTTTGATATATTACTAGACTTGATTTTCTAATATTTTGTTAATGGTTTTAGCATCTGTATAAATGATTGAGATGGAAATTTTCCTCCCTTGTTCTGTGTGACTTTGGTATCATTGTTTTAGGTTCATAAAATTAGTTAAGAAGTATTTTTTCTCTCTTCTGAGTTTACATAACAATGTTTGACAGATTTACTTATGAAACTGTCTTATTAAGACTTTATTGAAATGATCATAATATTTTCTTACTATTTATATTTTTGCTGCATCTGTATAAGTTTCCCATCTCAATCCCAGCTAATTTATGTGTATCTTCCTTTTTTCTTTGATTATTCTAAAGAGATCAGACTTTTTTATTAGCGTTTTCAAATAAACAGTTCCTTACTTGTTTGATATTTCTAGTAAAAGTTTGTTTTATGTTTAATTCAATTTTCCTTCTCTTTTATTCTACTCTGTGCTTTTTAAAAAGTTTGTTTTTCTTATTTATTCTATTACTTGAAAAATCATTACCTGAAAGTTTCAGGTCATTTTTTTAATATGAGCATTTGATACTGTAAATTTCTTTGTGGAGTACATAAACTGTTCCCATGCCTTAAGTATGCAAAACTGTCCTTTTGTTAGCTTTTATCTTTTTTAATAAAATAAAATTATAAAAATAAATAATTAATTTTATTTCTTAAGTCTTTGGATTCTTTGGTACTGTGTTTATAAATTACTAAACAGAGGTTTTTAAATTTATCCTTAAAAAATTTTCATTTTAACTGCAATAGGTAAGATTTTGCATTTTGATATTAATTGTCTGATATTTTTAAAGATGATTTTACGTCCAAATTCATTGTCAGTTTTTTAAAATAACAATTTCATTCTGGTTTTCATGTATTGGCATATCATTAAATCATTAAATCGTGTTTATTTTGTTGTTGCTCACATCACCTATAACTTGGCTCAAAATATTTTTGCTTCATGGATTAATGATTAAGAAAGGGAAAAGCAAATCTGTGAGAGAGGGGTGTTGAAATCTTACTCTATATGTTGAAATATATCTGTTTCTCCTTTTAATTCTTCCTATTTTTACTTGATATATTCTCAAGATATGTTTTTGAAGAACATAATAAGTTTACTATTTTTTATCTCACAATGATTTTCTTTTATCATTATATTAATTTTTGTTATATAGTCTAATTTATCTACTATTAATAGGGCTAAACCAATTTCCTTTTAGTATTTGAGTATAACATCTTTTTCCATACTTTTACTTTCAACCTTTTCTATCTTTATGTTTAGGTACATCTCTTGAAACCACTGTGGCTGGGTTTTAGAAACATCTACTCTGTTATCTTTGGCTTTTAACTGATAAACTTGTTCTTTTATGGTTATTTTATTCAAATAATTAGTCTTATTCCTTTTTTGTCTTATTGTGTGCTTTCTGTTTAGCTCACCCTTTCTGCGATTGATTTTTCTTCGATCACAGAA
Organism: Condylura cristata; assembly: GCF_000260355.1. Lineage (NCBI taxonomy): Eukaryota > Metazoa > Chordata > Mammalia > Eulipotyphla > Talpidae > Condylura > Condylura cristata. Next base: position 37,554,970 of record NW_004567113.1, on the reverse strand, counting down.
AATTATATATTAGAACTTTTCCTCTTCTATTATGCCTTCCTGTAGATTTTTTGATTGAATGCAACTTACCTTTTTTTCTTCTCTAGTAACTTGGAAATCATATACACCATTTATATTCTGTTAGTGGTTATATTAAAAAATTTTATCGTGTGAGCTTTATAAATTTCAGCCATTTTTTTGACCTTCTCACAAACACATGAGCTTTCAAACATTTAAACTTTTACACATCTTACACACTATAATATCCAGAATATGTTAAACTTTTTTTCCCCTACTCATGTTGTTAATTGCTTTGTGCCTAATTTTTGATTCATACAGTCCTTTCATCTGGGAACTTAACTTCTGCCTGATGTTCAGATCTTAGGATTTCCTTAGCTGTGTAGGCCTGCTGCATATCTTTTTTTTTAAATTTGAAAATCCCTTCATTGCCCCCATTCATATAAAATATTTTTGTTGAGTGTATATATTCTAGATTGATACTTTCTGTATTGAAGATAGCATTTAATTTTTTTCTGACTTCCATTATTGTTAAGTATACTGTGATTGTAGAAAACTTTCTTTTAAAATTCTGGGTTTTTTAAATGTCATCTCTTTATCTTTGATAAATGGCAACTTCAGTATTATGTTTCTGGTTGTGAATTTCTTATTTATTTTGTTTGAGATTTGGTTGGTTTTTGAGATCAGGGGATTGATGTCTTTCATTGGTTCTGAAGAATTCTCAGACATTTTTCTTTAAATTTGTTCTGTCCCATGTACTCTTTTCTCTTTCTGGGACATGCAGTAGGTGTATAGTAGACCACTTTGCTCTGTCTTCTGTGTCTATGTTCTTAACCTCGCTTTCATATTTTCTATCTCTTTGCTTCTCTGTGATCCGAAACCAGACAAGATTGAGGTAGATAAATATGAAAGCCAGATTTGCCCACACAGCAAATGCTAATATTAGCTCGTGGATCCAACTTCATACAGGAAAATTGCAACAGATGTTTTGGTTAAGACAGGACGCTTTAGAAATTAAAGCATACTGTCTGGCCTCTGGCAAGTGCGAATCCAGATGCTCTATGACTAAAAGGACTCCTCGTTTGGGACCTAAGGGCCCCATAGATTCAGCTTAAATATTAGCTCATAAACAGAAACACAAAGAAACAAGCCTCTATGAGTGAGAGCACTAATATAACACACTTCATTTTTGACTATCCAGAATTTCAAGTACTGGGATTTTTTTTTTCTTTGCTTGAATTTAAAAGGAATTAAAATGTTTGCTTTAATTCACTTAAGATCTAGTTTTATTATGCTAAGAGGGCTATTCCGTGCATCTAGTCTGTCATACTGGCATAGGTAGAAGCCTCTGTAGTTATTTTTTTTCACTCAGTAGTTTTTAATTAAAATCTTGACGTAATCATATTCATAGGAGGTTTTTTTTTTTTTTTTCTTACAGAGTTTGAGAATGACCTCTTTTAAAATTATTAGGATCATTTAGCTTTTTTTTTTTTTTTTAAAGATTTATTTATTCATTCAGAACTGGGGCACAGGCCAGAGATGTGGAGGGTGAGAGGATTTACCAGAGACAGAGTGGGGAGCAGAACAGGCAGATCGACGAAGTACACTGCTGAGGGGAGCAGCAGGCGGGTCAGGAGAGGTCTGCCACGCCATGTGGTCACCTCCAGGGCAGGCGGGGATCGAACTCATGTGGAATTGGTTCAAGCTTCTCAGTGCAGTGCTTCAACCTGCTGCGCCACCAGGGAGGGCCAGGATCAGATAGCTTTTTCCAAGTTGATAAAAAGATGTTTGGACTTTTAGTCTTTTTGTATAGAATGATAAAGAAAATGTTAATTCAAAACATTCTGAATAAAGTGACAATTAGAATTAAATACTATGTATCATGTCATAATAAATCACCTTTGATATTTTTGCTGATTAGAAATGTATCATTTTTTGGACTATATTTTTATTTAACTTAATTACCAATTTTCCTTTCTTTGTAATTTTCAGGCGGAATATTCATGGGGTAAGCAAAGAAAAAATAACAAGAATGTTGGAGCACTATCAACGTTTTGTTTCAGTGCCAATAATCATGAGTTCTTCAGTTCCAGAGAAAACTGAGCGTATTGAGTTGTGTGCATATTCTTCTGAGGACAGAAGTATGAGGTATGTTGACATTTCTGTGTATGAAACTTCAGTTTGAAACATAATTTTAAAAGATAGGAAATTTTGAGCTTTTGAAATCATTGACAAACAATCTTAAAAATAAGGTAGATGTTTATATGTAGGGTTTAGATGTAGTGTTCCCTGGAGCAGGATGTAAATGGTTAGCAAGAAAAGTAAATCTTTTTATTTTATTTTTTATATATTCTACAGCACTCTTCCTTTTTGTACAATGCATGCTTTCTCCTCTCAGATGTAGTTCCCTCAAAATACCCACCAACAGTTTACCATGCGCCATCACCATAGTCCCTTGTGTGCTTTCACACTTACCTGTTTTGATTTTGATTCACGCCCTCCCAACCTCCTCTCAGTGTCCCTGATTAGTAGTTGCCTGTTAATTTTGCTTTTAAATTTATTACAATTTTTTCCCCTGGCTCCTTATTTGGTTCCCCTATATTTCTCCTGTAAAAGTAAATGTTTATATGGGCGATGACAAGTGAGTTTTTTCATGTCCTCAAGGTTTTTGTGAGTCCTTGAATAGCCTAGGACCATTCCTTCCTGCCTTCTTTCTTTAGCTTCTTACCATTTTAGTACCTAATCTGCTACTTTTCTTCTCTTTGTTATTATTTTGTATATAGTCACACTACTTAATTTTCTTAGTAAGAATACATTTTTAACTATCATAAAATTTGACTTTAAAAAAAATAGATTTATTTATCTATGCATATAGAACTGGGGTACAGGCCAGAGGTGCAGGGGTGGTGAGAGGATTCACCAGAGACAGAGTGGGGAGCAGAACAGGCAGAGTGACTGAAATACACTGCTGAGGGGAATAGCCGGGGGGTCAGGAGAGATCTGCCATACTATGTGGGTTGCCTACCTGGCTGGGGATCGAACTCATGCTGTAGTGGCTTTGGATAGCTTCATAGTGCTGTGCTTTAACCCATTGCACAACCAGGGAGGGCCCATAAAATTTAACTATTAATGACATATTCTTACTAGGTACTGTAAGAATAACCTTTTGAAAGTTTGCAATATGGGATAGTACTGATTCTTTTATACTTAGGACATTACAAACAATTGAATAAATGAATAAAGAACTTAAGTATACACAGAGGAGTGTGAATCACACACATATGCACACACACACATATTGATAGTATGGAATGGAGTGGTTCTATTAAGATGGATTTAGGAGCCTGGAAAAGAAAACTAATAAATGCTCTTTTATTGAGGTACAGTGCTGTAAAGTAGTTAAGAGTAAGGGCTTTTGAGCTGTATTTCCTGTCTCTCAAGTCTCAAAGCTCTGCAACCTTTGATAAGTTCTAAAATCTCTTTATACTTTAGCTCCTCATTCCTAAAATGTCTGTATTAACAGTTTGTTCATAAGGACCTGAGAAGAATTATGAGTGAGTACTTGGTAGAGGATTTAGGATAGCATCTGCAACATAGAAAATTCAATTTTAGATCTGACTTTACTTAGGAGGCTTCATGGGAAAGTTGGGACTTTGAGAGCTCCTGGAATAAAGAAGAAACGATGACCTGAAAAACTGAATTTGAAAAAACACTGAAATTGAAGTGTAATGGTTAGGTTAGGGTCCAGTGTACAAAGGTAGAAGATTAGTAGGGCTCTGATGATGGGCATGGTGTGGTAATATATAACTGAAGAGGTATGAATCCATATCCCTAGTTATAATACAGTTTTGTAAATCAGTGTTACCTCATTAAAATGTGATAATATAAAAACTTGCTATTTAGCATAAATACTAGGAATATGTCAAAACTAAGAGATTGAAGGAAGAGAGAATGTTTTTTAATATTTAAATTAGAAATGATGTTCTAATATTGGGAACTCACAGAAATATGGATAAACCATTTATTTTTTAAAAAGATACTAGTAATTGAGTGGATATCTGGGTTTAAAAGGAATAGGATTAGACTTCTAGTGATGAGCTTAATGCAGTCTATATATGTTGGTTTTCAGTGATGCACACATCAGAATTATGTAATGTTAAAATGCAGTGTTATTTAAAATAAAAATAAAAATAAAAAACAATTTTAATGATTAGGTAAAGTGTTCTGAATATGAAATAAACCACTGAGGATGGTTTTAAAGCAAATGACTTCTCAAAATGACAGCTTTCCTACCTTTCTCTCATTTCTCTAATTGTCTAAATCCTATCAGTTGACTTAAGTGAGGTTTTAGCATTTTCTTTGGTAATAAATAGGTAATATAGAGGCAGACCTAGATATTGACTAATAATCTCATGTTTATTATTGAAGTAAAAAAAATTTGAGTGCTTCCTATGTGCCAAACATTGTGCTGGTGGTTGGGACACAGTAAAAGGATGTTTTAGTGTATTAAAGGAAGATCGGGATTCACTTTTATAATATTTATGTAGCTTATTTATAGTATTTTTGGAAGGAATAAGAGTTAAATGCTTTCTCTTTCAGTTGAAATTTCATTAGTTTAAATCATAATATTAATGACAACATTAAGAAAGTTGATTGTAATATTTGTAAAAACTCTTACAGCCCAAGGGACAGTGAAGATATTTCCTCTGAGAAAGAAAATGTTTTGTCCTCGCCTTTGAAGCACCTAGAGTTAATTGATGAGAAGAAGCCTGAAGTGACTGAAGAAGTTCTGCTATCTGAGAATGTTATATATATTTCAAATGCAGATTTAAACAAAGGCAGTAAAGAAATCAGTGATATGAATCCTAACATTCAGGAAGTTTCAGACATACGTTTTTCTGAGTTTCATTGTAAAGTACAAGTAACAGACAAAAGTGAAAAAGAGGAGCAAGTAGAAATGACTGCTGAAAAAGATTATAGTAAAACCAATGCAGATGGTTTTGTTGAGAATGTATCACCAAGTATCTGCTATGGTGAAAATAATCTAGAAGACTGTGACCTTTCAAATATTGTACCACATGAGAATGAAAAATCATCTAGTGAAATATTGGAAGACAGAGTAATGGTAAAGAAAAAAGCCTTTGGAAAACAAAAAAGCAAATCAACTTTGGAAAAACTCCCAAGACATGAGCTGTCAAGTTTTGTTGGTGACTGGCCAGTTGATAAGAGCATTGGTCAGAGGATAAAAAGGAACCGAAAAACTGAAAAAGGTTCACCTGTGCAAAGTGACAAAAAGTATAATCGACCTCAGTCACACAAAGTATTAGATAACAGTCTGTCTGTGAATTTAGATCATGTTCAGCAACAAGTATCGCCACATGATACTGTAGAGAATGACAGGACATCCCAGTGTGATGATGCTTCAGATTCTTTCAGTAGTAAATGTGATACTTATAAGAACACTGAAAAAACCTCATTTGGCATTGTGGGTGATTGGCCTTTACCCGATTCTTTAGCCCAGAGAGAGCGTAGATTAAGAATGCCAAAAGCTGGTGCAAGTGAACCTGACTTAAAATTTGGAAATAATGACGATACAAATGAAATATCTTTATATACAGCACATGAGGCCTATTGGGGCACAAGCACTGAAGAAATAAAAATACTGGGTGATTCCACTCTAGGAAGTTCTGAAAGACTTTCCAATGAAATGACCCAGGGCTGTCAAACTCATCTAAGTGAAAAGATTCATGGGCAGTGCTCTTTGTCTCTTACTTTAACCAGTAATGGGCCAACTATTACTGGAGTAGTAGGATCACAAAATTTAGGTGATTTTCCAGAAGGGAATCCTAAAGATTCTGGAGTGGAAGTACATATGTGTACACAGACTGAACCACAGGATTTTGCTCTTTTATGGAAAATAGAAAAGAATAAAATTAGTGCTTCAGATTCTGTTAGAGTATTAACAGGAAGATTAGATGGATTTAAACCAAAAGCTTTCAATATTAACACAAAGTTACATGCTCAAGAAACAATCCCATATAGGGTGATGTATGATAAAAGCACTTATGTTGAAGAAAGTGAGCTTACCAGTGCTGATGAATCTGAAAATCTTAACATTCTTTGTAAACTATTTGGGTCCTTTTCATTAGAAGCCTTAAAAGACTTATATGAGAGGTGTAACAAAGATATTATTTGGGCCACAAGCCTTTTATTAGATTCGGAAACTAAATTATGTGAAGATATAGAAGTTGAGAATAACCAAAAATCATATGATGAAGCACAAATTGGACCATTTTCTCTGGGATTGAATTTGAAGGAAATTATTAGCCAAAGAGAAAGTGGGGAGGATTCTAATTCTTCTATGCTAGAATTTAGCTATGGAGTTGGTATCAGTAATACTAATGTACAGTCTATCAGTGATTCAGAAAAGGGAAACTCAGGACAGGCAGAAACAAGAGTTATAACCACTGAAAATCCTGGATTAATAGCAAATATATTTCCTAATGTCACTGTAGATTTAAAGAATACAAATGACACACTTCCTAATAGTCAGGTAGAACTTTCAGGTTTATATAATGCTGAGCAGCCTTTTCCAGGTACTCTTAAAGCTACCACTTCTAAAGATATAAGTGAAATGGAAAAGAATCTACAAGTCACAGAGATTGGCGATAACATACATTCTTTGGGTTTGGCAGATATTTTAAATTCTGTATCGAGCACTTTAGATCTTGAATTAAACAAAAATAGTTTTACTGACTCTTTTGAAATAAAGAAAAGTGCAAATCTTCCAAAGGACTATGTGAAATTTTCAAACACAGAAGAATTTATGAATGAAGAGGAACAGGATGTAGAAAAAATTCTTACTGGGAGTACTTTGTTAGCTGGAGTTAGTGAAGACGATAAAACTGAAATGTCGAATCCCACACCTGTGATGGCCAAGTCTCTAACCATAGACTGTCTGGAACTGGCATTGCCTCCTGAGCTGGCTTTTCAGCTTAATGAATTATTTGGCCCCGTTGGTATTGATTCAGGTAAGGAACAGTAACTACTTCTATGTGTGTCTTTGAGGGTCCTGTTTCAGCTTAAAGATAATTTTATGTTAACTGAAATGTAAAGGTAATTTTGAGTTGTTTACCTTATTTTTGATGTAGTGTATTTGTAAATTTTTTTTTAAAAAAGTGATTTGAAAAAATAGAGTGTTTGTGTGGAGTTTGTATTCATCCCTTACATATTTTGAAGGTTTTTGCTGATATTTACCTCCTATTTATTTGTACAGATGAACCTTTTTGAATTCAGATACATTTAAAGCAAGATTGACTTTTTAGAATAGAATTATTAAAAAAGTCTTGACTAATGGAAAAAAATAAGTAGATTAATAGACATAAATAAATAGATGAAACTTTGTATGTAATTGCGTCAGGTAAGAACTCTAAAAACAGTAACATATAAATAAAACTTTCCAAAGATTTAATTACTAGAAATATAATTTAGTAATTAATAATAATATGGATTATTATTCTGATGCATAAGGTGCCTGAGTACATTTTCAGCGAATGCATAATAAATAGTAATTATATATCTATTCTTTTCTTCTTCCAAGGTTCTCTAACAGTTGAAGATTGTGTTGTACATATAGATCTGAATCTGGCGAAAGTAATTCATGAGAAATGGAAAGAGTCTGTAATGGTTGGTAGGCTTCTGTTTCTATAAACTGTTCCTTTTGTGTCCATTTTGTCACCTTTGCTTTTGAATAAAATCTATATTATGTGACGACAATCTGTTGAATTTTGACTTGGAGAAAGAACAAACTTTTACCAGTTAACAGATTGCTGATATTTTTTCTTTCCATTATTTTAAATTATTTATAGACTGGCCAAATTATATGATTAATGATGGAGATCAGTGTGATTACAGATTTTAAAAAAAGTACATTAAAAATTTTAAAAAAGATTAAAAAAATAATTTATGCATATAAGAACCAGGGTACAGGCCAGAGATGTGGGGTACGCCAGAGACAGAGTTGGGAGCAGAACAGGCAGATTGATGAAGATTGGGGGAGCAGTGGTAGGTCAGGAGAGGTCTGCCACACCATGTGGATCACCTTCCTGGTAGGGAATTGAACTTGTGTTAAAGGGACTTTAGCTTCGTAGTGCTGTGCTTTAACCTGCTGCACTACCAGAGAGGGCCCGCAGATTTTTTTAAGGGAAAACCATAAGCAGTGACTTTTTTTACTCTCCAAAATTAAAAACTTGCAATGCTGATTGATTAAATTTCAAAAGTTTTTTTTTGAATTTTAATGCATCGTAAGAGTTCTATCAGTGGAAAAACTATTTAGATGTACTTATATTTTATAACTTTATTGTTTTACTTAGATTTAACAATAGTGACTGGTAGCTATACAAGGAGAAATGATTTCTAGAGACAAATAATATAACCGTTTCCTACTGACCAAGTTTCCTCCTTTGCTAACCCCCTGCTCTGTCCGCATTTAGGAGCGACAAAGACAAGAAGAGGTATCCTCTGGCAAGTTTGTACAAGGTAAAGCATATATTTTTACTTCAGATGTTCTCTCTTGATATTCAAACAGGTATATATGTATGAGTTTTAAATAGACTTCCATAAAGTAGGTCATTTAAGACTCTTGACTTGCAAACAAAAGTTTAAAAAATATTTTGATATAAAATAAAACCTAAACAGTAAAAAAGTCTAATGTAATTTAACTTTCATGAATGCTGTGGAACACCTAAGGTGGGCTGTAATCTGTATAACCAGAGGTTTTGGTTAAGGGCTTGTTCTCAGTGACAGAAAGCAGTTCTCAGTTGGGAGCAATAAGGTATTAACTTGTTTGATTCAAAGCATCATTGAAATAATGCTTGGTTATTCAATATTTTTATTGATGTTAATATTATTGGAATGCAAAAGGCAGTCTGCTTTTGAGTCCATCTGCTAAGTTGAAAATAATTGATCCCAGAAGATTTCTTAGTGGCATAGACTGCAGTGATTCATACAGGGTAAAAGATATGTTACAGAATCCTTTTGTGCATGAGTCCCTCCAGATGTCTCTTTTGTCCATTCCACACTTATTCCAAATTGAAGATTTTTAAGGACCTGTTTTAGTTTAGACCTGTATTTGTGGCATAACTTCAAAGATGTTTGAAAGCTAGAGGTGCCCAAGGGGTATCAGATTGAACAAATGGCAGTACATCTACTATTTCTTCTGCTCTCCAGGAAAACAAAGGAATATATTGGAATATGTTGCTGTCTCTTAGATATGCTGAGAGATGTTGCACATCAAATCCTGTTATTGTGAACTTAGAATGTTCATTTCCTTACTTTTGTTGAATATTATTCCCTTGGCATTTATTTTGTGTCTGTTACCCATTACATTGATCATTTCATCCCTTGGTGTGACTGGGGTCAGTAGGTCACTTCCAGATGACTGCATCCTGCAGTGCTTGCTAGTGCACATACTGGTCACTATTTTCTGTGTGTTGATATGATATGAAAAAGACTAGGAAGTCGTTTGTTAGTCTGTTTGAGTGACACTTTGATCATTGTTCATTTGAAATAGTCTCATGTTTACACATACCATTTCTTGTTTGCAATAATGGGAAGATGTATTTTGAACCTTCACAGTTGCATTATATTTATAAACTAAAAGTGGAAGACATTTGCTGGGTCTTCATGAAATAGATATAATGAAGAATGCTAGGTTTGTACATTTATTATTGGGGTCTGATACTATTTACACTGCTTTTGTAGATTCTCTCCAGATTGGGCATATTGGATTTGATAATCCTGAACAAAGGTCATCTCAGAAAACAGGCAAAAAATTACTGAAGACTTTAGCAGCACCTGAAATGCTATCTTTATCGGATCATTGGAATACTCAAACTAAGAAAGTATCACTCAGAGAAATAATGTCAGAAGAAATTGCCTTACAGGAAAAGCATGATTTGGTATGAATTATTCTAAATATTAAACCTGAGCTAATTGTGCATTACTTTGTAATTTTCATTTAATCTATACTTTCTAGCCTGAACTCTGTATTTGACCTGATTGAAGTTAATGATAGAATTGAAAAAGGTTTAAAATATAGTTTAAAAGGAAGAATTTCTTTTGGGAAGCAAGTTCAGATTTTCCAACAATAAGGTAACCTACGGTAAATCTCTGTTGTTTTAGATTTGATTTTATAACTGATTGAGCTGCATATTTCTAAACATTTAACATTTACCTCTAATTTTTAAAAAAGATTTATTTATTTATGCATACAGAACTGGGGTACAGTCCAGAGGTGCAGGGGGTGAGAGGATTCACCAAAGATGGAGTGGGGAGCAGAACAGACAGATCAAAGAAGTACAATGAAGGGAACAGCAGGAGGGTTGGGAGAGGTCTGGAGCACCATGTGGTTTACCTCTGGGGCTGGGGATCAACTGGGCTGCAGTGGCTACAATAGCTTCATAGTGCTGTGCTTTAACCCCTTGCACCACCAGGGAGGGCCCTAATTTTTTCAACTATATGATAGAAATCTATCATATAAAGGTATTTCCATATTCATTATTCAAAGATAGAAATGCCTATCTTTGAAACAAAGTATATTAAAAAAAGCTTTAGATAACTTAAGAATTTAAATATTCTGCCTTTTCTCTTTAACTCATGTCCCTTTTATGAGGACCCGTGGGAGAAATTTCCCTCAGGTCTCACTATAAGAAAAGCTGTACTTCTGAGCAAGTGGCTTGTTTTATTTTATGGACACTGAGAATCTTTGTTTTTAGCTTTGGCCACTGAGAAGCTTAGAGCTGAGTCTGTGGCCCACCTTCAGCACTTGTGCAGGATTTTGTGACATGAATTTATATACTAATTTTACTTGCTAGCTTTCTTCTATATTCCTGCCTTTATTTTCTCTACCCTCTTAACTTCACTTATTTATATTCTCTTTATTCACATTATATATATACTTATATATAATAAGATTGTTTATATACATATATATATAATATACACATATGTATCTATTTTTTTAATATGTGATTGTGTTGGGATTGTTTATATGAGAGTATGTGTGTATATATTTAAATGTATATGTATGCATGTGTATGTGTGTGCATATTTATGAGCAGCTTCAAGTTCTTTTCCAAAAATGAGAAATAAATAGTGAAATAAATAAAGAATAAATAAATAAATAAAGAACACTACTTTACTAATTTCAACCTTTAATCAGTGAAGAAAGTCTGATTGCTTTTAAATGATAAATTTTTTGCAACTAAATAACTGTGCTTTGGATCACCATAATTTGTATTATAAATTTCATCTTAAGGATGATTTTGTTTTGTCTTGTTTTAGAAAAGGGAACCACTTACGTTCGAAAAAGATTGTGCCACTAAGCTAAAAGAGAAGGAGCTCTTTAAGATATTTCCGGCCATTAACCAAAATTTTCTAGCGGACATTTTCAAGGACCACAAGTAAGTGGTGGAATGATTGTAATTTCTACTCTTTTGTTACTGAAATCACATATTGTATGTTTTAAGTTCCTAATTTTATTTTTTGATGTCAGAAATAATATATGTCTAAACCATCCCAATTTAATATATACATAGAGAGAATGTCGAGAGCGAGCAATATTCTGATAGTTGATTCCTAGTCACCTTCAGGTTTTGCTCATATTTATGCTAATGTGTGTATGCATATGTGTATGCTATTTGTTTTGGTGAAATACGTCACCAAAAAATTGTGTTTTATGTACTACTTTATAGTATAGTATAGTATCTGCTCATTTCTTTTTTAAAGTCTATAGTGTTCAATAGTATTCTTAAAGTGGTTGTTAAAGTACTGTTATTTACTTGTTCATTTATTTTAAATACTCAATTTTATTTTCTATCGTAGGCCAGTACAAAACAAATTATAATTTGTTTTGAAATGGACCATCTCTTTAGCCAAACAAAACTATATAATACATCTTATTTGTCACAGATATGGCCATTTTCTGTTTGCTAAGAAAAAGCTGCTTAATACTGTAAGTTTCTTTGCCACAGAGGAAAGCTGCAACTGCTACCGTAAGAATGTTGCACGCCAGTAGCTGTGGAATGAACACACTGTAATTTATTTAAACATGCTCTTACTGACTTTTTGACTGCAAGAAACATATCCAACCATGTTGTTTCAAGCGTCCGTGAGCTTGAATCTTTGTGTGCATTAGTGAATGCTACTGTAGGTTGGTGTCTAAAGTGAAGTTGCTGGCTCAGTGTGTTCATTTAAAGATTTTATAGCCACTGCTAAATTTCTTTTGCTACTGGTGTTCCGAAGTATGGAAAGTGTAACTCACCCTTGGTTTAAAAAAAGCTTAAAAAATTTTGACATTCTGACAGGAAAAATATTTTTTAAACTATTTAAAAAATCAAAAATTAAAATGTTTTTATCTTCCTGATTCATAGTAAGGTTGAACTTTTTCTTTCTTTATTATTTTTTTCCTGTTGTTTATTTTTTCCTCTCTTTCCCCTTTGGTTGTTTTTATTTCTGAATTTGTGACAACTCTTTATATATTATGCTTGGTAATCCTTATTAATATATACTACATTTGTTTTTCCTGTTTCTTTGGTGATGTGCATGGCTCTAGTACCAGGGTAATACTGGCATTAAAAAGTGTTTGAGGAAGCATTCCCTCTTGGAGTTTTAGAAAGAATTTGAATGAGATGGGTGTAAGGTCTATAAAGCTTTGTACCATTTACTTATAAAGCCATCTGACACTGGGCTTTTGCTTGGGGGAGATATTTGATTACCGTTTCAATTTCTATGATTGTGATTGCTTATTCAACTTTTTTTTTCTAGTTCAGTCTTAGTAAACTATATTGTAGAAATTTGGCCATTTCTTAAATGTTATTGTATTTTTTGAATAATAATATCTTACAATCTTTGTATTTTTCTTCCACTTCTAATTCCATTTGTTCATGAGTTCACCTTTGTTAGCCCACTTAGATAGAGGCTTATTGATTTTATCTTTTTAAATTAAGAACAGATTCTGAGTTTTACTGATGTTTTGTATAGTCTTTTTGATTTGGTTCATTAATTTCTGTTCTTTTAATTTCCTCCTTCTAATCTTGGGTCAAATTGTTCTCCTTTTCAAATTGTTTTTGGTAATATTAAGTTGTTTATTAGAGATTTTTCATATATATGGGCCTGCATTGCACTTACCTTCCCTCGTAAGACCGTTTTGTGGAGTCCATAAGTTCTGATAGCTTATATTTTTATTTTCAGTAGTCTTGAGGTATTTTATGATTTCTGCTATTAAGCAGCCTATTATTTAGACTCCACATATTTAAGATTTTTTCCAGCTTTTTCAGTAGTTGATTTCTATTGTAACATTATGATCTCCAAGTACTTAGTATATCAATCTTCATAGTTCTATTGATGATTGACTTGTGTTCCAACATATGGCATGGAGCACAGATGGGTTATATGTAGACTGAGTAGTATAGAGAATCCTCTGTCTTTCCAAATCAACCTAGTCACACCTAGAATTAATTAATCTGACATTGGATAACAGTTTCACAAAGGAAGAACCCCTTCCCATAGAAAGATCATATCAGAATAAACCTGCCCAGCCCAGGCAACTTTCTGTCGGCTTGTGTCTGCATAATCATCATCTCCCTCCCTTTGCTCTAACAAACTTGTCTTTCTGGGCTATAACCGAGTATTTTCCTCTGGGTAAACTTGTGTGCTATTGAAAGGGGAACTTTGCTGAAGAGGTAAAGAGGTAACCAAAGGAGCCCTACTTCTGGAACCCAGCACCTCATCATTACTATCAGGAAAGCATGCCTGAATAATGTAATGGTGAGAAGTAGGGTGGTGTTTTCCTTCCTGTTTCCCGCCTTAGAATTTCTTTTATAATAGCTCTGTGGTATTGGTAAAAAGTGGTATTTGACACAATAAAGTGTCAGTTTAAAGATCTATTATATGCTGTTTGAAGGAAACTGAAACCATTTGTGAATCTATCAAGGGACTTAAGTATAGGTGATAAGATGAAAGAAAGAGAATCTTTACTGGAATAAAAGATCAGCAGATGAATTATCAGTGTTATCTTTTGGTATTTATTGTTGAGAATGAGTTTCTGAGAGCCTGTTTCTTGAAGTTTCCTTCTGGTCATTCTAAAATCTTTGGGATACACAATGAACATTTGGTTTTCTGTCTATACTTAAAAGTGAGGTAATTTTTTATATTATAAAATGTTTCAAGGAATGTATATGTTAAGGTTTCCACATCGCTTATTACATTTGTACTTAAATCCTCTACAGCTATTCATTAGAACAAACAGTGCAGTTTCTAAACTGTGTTCTTGAAGGAGATCCTGTAAAAACAGTTGTAGCACAAGAGTTTGTTCATCAAAATGAGAATACTACTTCTCATATGGCACAGAAATCTAAGGAGAGAAAGGTATGGAGTTACCTATTTTTATTATAATGATTAATAATTGCATATGAAAATAAAATTGGTTTGTTGAGTAATTTAATGATTTTTTTTCTCACCAGTTTAACTAGTATGGAAATTTAACCACCAATAATGTATTTGATTTAGAGTATTTGTTTAGTCAAAATAATGTATTTTCCCTACAGTGTCATTCATTGTGTAGTGGTGGGTTGTTAATATGATAGATCTTAGGATATAAATCTGTAGGAAGAAATATGTAACCATTTGAAAAACTGCCTTTCTTTCTTTAAAAAGATTTATTTATGTATCAAGACCTGGGGTTATAGGCCGGTGATGTGGGAGGTGAGAGAATTCATCAGAGACAATGTAGGGAACAGAACAGGGAGCAGTGGGCGAGGCAGGAGAGGTCTGCTGCTCCATGTGGGTCACCTCCCTGACCAGGGATCAAAGTGGAGCTGCAGTGGCTTTGTATGGCTTCATAGTGCTGCATTTTAACCCCTTGTGCCACCAGGAAGGTCCCTGCCTACCTTTCCCCCCAATGTATGAGAGTTGTTTGTTCACATCCTCTCTCTCTTTCAATTATTTGATTTTTGATTGTAGCAATTCTGGTGGGTATAAAGTTGTTTTAAGGGTATTTGGGACTTGTTTTAATCAGGTATAGTATTAAGATCTACAGACCTGGGGATGTTAAAAGAAAGTTTAACAGTAACCTAGAAACTAGAAGTATCACCTACCACCTTACCACATCAGGCAGCACCAGTGTTGATCAGGAAGCAAGAGTAAAGCACAAACATGGGCAAGAGCTTTTAACATGATAGCTATGAGAGGATCGTGCAATACAGGGAAGCTGGTTTAGCATTGACTTGTTTGAATAATATCAACATGCTCGGGGTGCATCAGGACTAGTTTTCTGGTACCGGTCCTGGGTGATGAGGGTATTTAGATGTTGGTCTGAAAACTTCATAAAAGTTTAATTGTATACCGGCTTAATTGTATAGTGGTGGGTTGTTAATATGATGGATCTTAGAATATAAATCTGTAGGAAGAAATATTTAACCATTTGAAAAACTGCCTAATTTCTTCCTTTAAAAAGATTTATTTACTTATTTATGTATCAAGAACTGGTATACAGGTTGGGGGTATGGACTCTAGATTGGCTGGTTTGCATATGTAAGTTATATTAGCAGATGGATTGTCTACTTTCTTTAGTAATTAGTTAACCCATAGGGTGGAGGGATGGGGGAAGAATGGGGCTGATGGAACTCTATAGGGGCCAACAAGCCCCAGATGCCAAAGAAAGCCTCAGAACACAGGATATAAAAGACATGATTAATGTAGAAGTGTTATCTCACTGTGATTTGATTAGCAGTTCCCTGATGACTGATGATGTTAAGGAGCTTTTTATATGCTGGTTGACTTTTTGTATATTTTTTTGAAAAATATGTATTTATAACTTTTGCTTATTAAATTTTTTTCATCCTTATATTTTTCCAAGTATTTTATAGATGGAAGACACCCCTAAGTGCCTTATCAGATATGATACATTGCAAATGTTCTAAAGATTTTCTTTTCCTATTTTTGATGGTGTCCTTAGGAACACAAAGTTTTGAAGTTTGATGGTTTGCAGTTTCTCCTAGCTAAGAAATGTTTGCCTTCTTCAAGGTCATAAAGATTTGTACCTATGTTTTCTTCTAAGAGTTTTGCAGTTTTAGTGCTTATGTTTAGATCTTTGACCCATTTTGAATTAGTTTTGTGTGTGGTGTGTGATGGGGTAAGAAGGGGTCCAGGTTCGGAACCTGCACAGCACTTGGCGCAGTACCACTGTCTGCAAAGACTGTTCCTTCATGGTATTTTCTTAGCTTCCTTGTTGAAAATGAAGTGATTGTAAGTTTACTGTCAGACTAGTATGTCTGTCATTGTACAGATACACATTGTCTTAATTACTGTAACTTGCAGTTTAGTTTTGAAATCAAGAAGTGTGTTTTCAGTTATGTTCTTTTTCAAGATCGTTGCCCCTTGCATTTCCTTGTGAGTTTCTGGATTGGTTTGTCAATTCTGCAAAGATAGCAACTGGAATTTTCATGGGGATTGTGTTGAATTTGTAGATAATTTGAGGATTGTTATTATCTTAAAAATATAAATCTGTGAACGGGGTATTTTTCAATTTATTTAGGTCTTTGTAATTCAAGAGTGCAGTGTAATGTTATTACACTTTTATACCTTTGATTTCTAAATATTTGTTCTTTCTGATGCTATTATAAATGGACTTATTTTCTTTATTTTTGGACTGTACATTGCAAATACATAGAAATATAATTGGTTTGTATGTTAATTGTACATTAGCTGTAGGCTTTTTAAACAGACCCTTATCATCTTACTATTCTTATTAATAAAAACACTCATGAATAACTGTGTCTTTCTTTTTTTCTTTATTTTACTATCACTTAGTGGATAGATAGAACTTAGGTAATTCTGGTATTCATGTGACTTCTGTACTCTACATGGGGCAGGGCTCAAGCGATGCCACTGGTATCTGTGTTCTTCATGGATGGTAGGTACAGTATATTTTAAGATGCAAAGAGTGTACAAGATGATGATGAAATCTTCAAGATGAAACCGGAAGTGAAGACTACTTCTCTGTCCTGGTGACAGCAGAGCATTGTGGGTCATTATGGTGACAGAGGAAGTGATGAGGGAAAAGTGTGCTTGCTCACAGTTGGAGATGATTGGAAAATGTTGCAGTCAGAAAAGGAAATTTTGAGGCATTGTCCAAAATAATAACTTCAAGTTATACTGGAGATTTTTCTTGGGCTTTCACACAAATGTGTCAGAGCACTAACAAAAGTCTTTTTAAAATCGGTGAGCAGAATATTGTCTGTCTTTGATATTCTGAAACCGTAAGGTCCCATAGATATTAAAGGGATGTATCTTGGTACTAGAAACACTCATTTGTTTTCAAGGAGTAAACACTTCAGACTATGTTTTATTGCTACTACCAGGAAACTCCTTGACATTTAATAAATTTAAAAGTCTATTTTGACATTTAATAAATTTAAAAGTCTTTTTGCCATAGGGAAATTTTTGGTATTATAGAGAATAAGTGGCACTAATTAGGTGAATTCTTAGGAAGTCACTGTTTCACTTTGCCCTTGTAAATGAAGTTGTAATAAACCCCATCACTGTGAGATGGATATAAAAATGATCTTACTTTAAAAGAGAATGGACAATTGAGAAAGCATCTCTCATTATATACTCTCACCTACCCTCCTTCTTAAAGGAAAGAAATGGAGGGTTTCTCTTCATACAACCGGACTTAATTTGCATGTCTTAGTATGAATACAAACAGAAAGTTTAATGCTATAGAATATTTATATTCCAGTGTTAGGCACTATGGGTTTTTCAGAAGTCGTAGAAAGTAACTTTATTCTCCCTTTCACCCAAAGTCTTGATTTTATCAGGAATATAATTCATACACTCATAGACTATTTAAACACTAGTATGAAACAAGCTTGTGATTACATAACAAAGAAAATGACACAGGATATAAGTTCTATGAATATTCTTAAATGTAAGGTTGACTGCCTTGTGTTCATTCATAAAACAAGCTAGGTGTTTGCTGCAAAAATAAATCAACTATTCTCTCATTTACAGATTTTTTACTTTGCTGATAAGTTAGTAGTATAGTGATACCTTGATTCTTTCATTTTAAAATTCTAGAGTTTTAGGCAAGAAATTTTACCCCCAACTACTGTTAGTCTAGTTTTTTCCAACCTGTATTGGCTTGTGAATTCCATTCATAAGTAGGAAATTTTTAAAAACGTACTTTTATTCAATTGTAATATATAGTATATAACGCATACATGTAATTGTAGTGTAATTTATACAAATGCTTTTACATAAAAAATTAAATCAGTATTAAAGGTTGTATCATGGAATGCATTATAATTATAGTCTTTGACAATTTTTTTTTAAAAAGATTTATTTATTTATTCGTACAGAACTGGGGTACAGGCCAGAGATGTGGAGGGTGAAGAGGATTCACCAGAGACAGAGTGGGGAGCAGAATAGGCAGATCGACAAAGTACACTGCTGAGGGGAGCAGTGGGCGGGTCAGGAGAGTTCTGCTGAGCCATGTGGGTCACTTCCAGGGCAGGGAATCAAACTCATGGTGAAGTGGCTTTAGCTTCTTAGTGCTGTGCTTTAACCTGCTGCAGGGTTAAAGTAGAGAGGGCCTACTTTTACTTCTTGAAGGTTTATTTTGGATAGCAGTTACCTGATGGATGATTTTTCATAATGTTCATTGAAATTGTTTAATACTCTACACTACCCTCTGGCTAGTTGGTAGTTGGCCGATTGAAAAACACTTCTATGAATATTTATGATGTTTACTAACTACCAGATGTAGTCATTCCACATGCCTTTTCTGTTTTAAAAACAATATAGATTGCCTTTTTAAATGGAAATATTATTTCCTTCAATAACTGGGCCCACCCAATAGGTTTACAAACTAAAACTTGGAAAATGTTGCATAAATGAGTTTTGTATTTTCTCTTTTGGCATGATTTTGTGACTGGAATATATTTTGAGAATTTTAGATAACTTTTTAACATTTAAGATAAGACTAGTTAAAGAAGGGAAATCGTTTATGCCATAAAGAAGTTACTGACTGTTACTAAGTGCCTGGCTTACTAGGTAGACATTGGGGAGCATCTGTTTTGTGAGAAGGAAAATGAAAAATAGTATAACTTAGTTTTCATCTGTATTTTTGGAAGGTAAACCTGTGATTTTGACTTTCTTCGTATGTTATCTATTGTGTAATTAATATCTTACAGACAAAGAAATCCAAAGAGACTGAGGATATACTAAATGAGCCATCTTTCCAGGATTTTGAGTACCCAGAGTATGATGACTATAGGGCAGAGGCTTTCCTGCACCAGCAGAAGAGGATGGAATGCTACAGCAAGGCAAAAGAAGCTTATCGGATGGGGAAAAAAAATGTCGCTACATTTTATGCGCAGCAGGTAAAGTAGAAAACTGATGATGATAATTTTTTTTTTGTCATTTACGATCTGTGACCAATCTTGAAATAATTCATACTTGTGTTCTTTTTTGGGGAGGGGAATGTATAGATGAAATAGGTGATATAAATAAGGTGTCCTAATTTTCATAAGAAATATATGGTTCTGAGAATTTCATCTCCCTTTAAAATACTCCATTTCTGTGGTTCCTGCCATGAATTGCAGTCCATGAGTTCTGCCAATCCATGTTTTCCTTTTGGTTAGATTTACTTAGAGGTTTTCTGTACAAAAAACAGCAGGATGTTAATATAGACCTTATAGGGGCCTTGTTTGAAATTTTAGAAACATATCAGTCATTTTTATAGTTTTGTTATTTTGAAAGAATTATTCTTTTATTTTAAGATTTTTATTTTATTTATTTTTGCATAGAAGAATTGAGGTGTAGGATAGAGGTGACGGAGGTGGGGTGAGAGCATTCACCAGAGACAAAGTTGAGAGCAGAACAGGCAGAGCTACTAGAAGTACACTGCTGAGGGCAGCACCAGGCAACACAGGAGAGGTCTGCTGTGCCATGTGAGTTAGCTCCCTATCTGGGGATTGAACTCAGGCCACTTTGCCATGGGAGCCTCTCATGGTGGTAGATCTGACTGAGCCTTAACCTTTAGGTCACCAGGGAGGACCCCTCACTTTTATAGTTTGAAAAAGAAAATTATGTTACTATATTTCAGGGAAGTAAAATTTCTATTGGCTCATTTGGCATGGTATTACAAGAAACATGCCTGATACACTTTTTAATTTTTGTGGTTCCATATGGCTTATTTTTCATGATAGGCCAAGGAGAGGTATCAAAATGGTATAACCTTATCATGCACGCTAGTTGCAAACCATGAGAAATGACTGCAAAGCATTGAAAGAGACGAGACCCAGAATTACCAAAAGGGTAAACTAACGTGTTCCTTTCTGAAACAGGAGGTATTTAAGTTTGCCTAATGATTTTCAGTCTAGAAGATATTTTAGAAATGTGATTAGTAGTTTAAGAATTTTATTATTGATTTACTGAAATTCAACTAAATTTTGATTCATTCTTGCCTGTTAACCCATTGCATATTATATTAAAATTTTAGATTAAATGTTCTCTCTCTCTCGGCTCTACCAAAGATGACTCCATCAGAAATGAGGCATTTTTTGTTCCTCATCGACTGAGTAACAAATATCAAAAGCATTTACTGGTGGTGTGTTTATAATTCCAGGGTAGTCTCCATGAACAGAAGATGAAAGAAGCCAATCACCTTGCTGCTGTGGAGATCTTTGAGAAAGTCAATGCCTCCCTGCTGCCACAGAATGTTTTAGACCTCCATGGGTTGCATGTAGATGAGGCTATCGAACATTTGATGACAGTTTTACAGCAGAAAACTGAAGGTAGGACTGTAATGGTGACAAACTGTCAACAGAAAATATGTCGTTGACTATTGGTATGCCTCTCAAATTCTGGGGAGAAATCTTCCATTTATGTGTACTTCACATACATTAAAGTATCTTGTTGGCTTAACATTTGTTTCCTTGTATGTTATTAGCAGACATTCTTTGATACAGAGGATCCTGCTTCCCCAGTTGTTTTTTAAAGTGGAATTTTGGGGGAAAAAATCTATAAAACATAATACAGATTAAAAAATAATTTAAGAGTATCTAAAATTTATTGCTTAGTATGTAGAAAAGGAAAACATGGGAGCATTATAAGAGAATATGCCTTCTATAAATTAATAATTTACTCAATGAAAATTGGATTCGCTTCTGTATTCTGGGCATCAAAGAGTTAAAGACAAAGTCCCTGATCTAGGAGAATAGATAAAATAGTTACATAAATACTCAATTCTCATCTTGTGTTTTGGACTTCTCTTTCTGTATGTTGACTTCCAGACTAAGACAAGCTTCCTGTAAGTAGCCCTCTTAGCCTTTTTCTATATTATCATCTCTGTAAAAAGCTTATTGTGTAAACTTACTGTTAAATATGTGTCTCTCTGGCCAAGAATTAAGTCAATGATGATTAATCAGTTTATATATTGTCTTTCATTTAGTAGTCAATAAACCTTGAATGAAAGACTGAATTAAGGGGTAATTGATAATTTTAAAAGTATATTAAAATGAAAAATAGTAAGTGTTGTTAAAGATGTAGATAATCGGAACTTTCATATGTTGCTGGTGTAAATGTTAAGTAGTCAGGTTAAGGATAGATATCCTGTGACTCACAGTTCCGCTTCTGGATATGTACACAAGAGAATTCAAAGCATAATTCATAAAAAAAGTGGAAACAACCAAAATGTCCATCAACTGATGATTGAACAGATGGAATGTGGTCTGTCCATCCAATGAAATACTATTCAGCAATTAAAATAAACGAAATTGGGCCCTCCCTAGTGGCGCAGCGGGTTAAAGCACAGCACTGAGTGCTGAGAATCTAAAGCCACTTCCACATGAGTTCGATCCCCGCCTGCCCCGGAGGTGACCACATGGCGTGGCAGACCTCTCCTGACCCGCCCGCTGCTCCCCTCAGCAGTGTACTTCGTCGATCTGCCTGTTCTGCTCCCCACTCCTGTCTATGGTGAAGCCTCTCACCGCCCCTGAGCCTCTGGCCTGTACCCCAGTTCTGTATGCACAAGTAAATAAATCTTTAAAAAAATAAAAAATAAAATAAAATAAAAAAGATGAAATTACTGACAAATGCTACTGCATGGGTCTACCTTGTGAACTTTATGCTATATGTAAGAAGGTTGATACAAAGGTCACATGTTGTATAATTTCTCTTTGTACAAAATGTCCAGGATAGATAAATCCAGTGCAACAGAAAGTGCAGTGGTGATTGCTGAGGCTGGGAAGCAGGAAGAGGAATGACTGCTAGAATTTCTTTTTGAGATGATGGACTATTCTGGAATTAGGTAGTGGTGATGATTGCACAATGTTATTGTAATATACTAAAAACCACTGAATTGTCCATTTTAAAATCATGAACCTAGTTATATGACTGTCATCTCAGTTAAAAATAATTACAGGAAAAAAGGAGTTGAAACAACTGTGTAAAGTGATCAGTGGTCAGAACCAAGAACAAACTCTGGAAGACAAGCCCATTTGTACGCAGTCACCTATGGTAGCTTGTAGTTACTGTAAATCCCCACCAGATGGTAGTATTGTTGACTAGAAATGTGTATGGGAAAAATTTGTGGTTCTACCCTGCCTTGCTCTTTAGGTATAAGATGAAAGGATTGCCAAAATTGGAAGTAAAAAATAATATTAAAACAGTTAGCCGAACCTTATACCTTCTAACTGAAATATACACCACCACCACCTGTGAAGTCTTTTTGCCTCCAAAGAAACTAGAAGCAGATATATCAGGCCTTTAGTTCTAACTATACTTCGATAGAGACTTACAGGGAACAGAGGAACATGTTGAATGGCACCATGAAGATACAATACAAGCAGAATTCAGACTGCAAATTTAGTGTAAATAATGTTTCCAAACAAATTGTAAAGAGAAAGATGGGGGGAGTGAGCCTTCAGATTAAAAGTTACTTAAATGATTGGCCAAAAGCAGTGTGTATTTGCATGAGTCAAAATGTGTGAACCAGTTTTAATCCTGATTCATACAAACCACTGTAAAGACATTTTCTGAGACTGTTGGTGGAAATATTTAGCCATTTTTGAAAACTGATATTAAAGAATCATTAAAAATTTTGTAAGACATAATGGCAGTTATCTATATATTTTAGAGCCCTTATGTTTTTGAAGTAAATATTGACTAATAGTTTAAATGGTAAGAAATCTGAGATATGGTTTGAATAGTTTTGTTAAGGTGAGGAACAGTGGAAAGAGCCTAAAATTTGAGTGCCTAGACAGATACATTAATTCCTTCTACAAATATCCTTTGTTTGAGGCTTGTGAATTAACTAGAGAACCTTTTCAGAACAGTAAGTAAACTATTAAAAGGTGAGATGGCTTAAATAAATGACCTAGCAATGAGGGGAGTAGTTGTGAAGGAATAATGAGAATGAGTTATGGTTAATTCAAAGTATTATTATGGGTTTAGAATATTTAATTATTAGGATTGTGTTGAAGATAATTAATAAATATACATCAGTAAAGCATATAATAATTCTTAGGTGTCACTAGTATTATTAGTCATTATCGTTACTTCAGAGAGAACTAAAAATTTCCCTACCCTACAGGGGAAGAAGTCCCACTGTAGTCTTTAGGGAGATGAGTTGCTATGAATTTTCCTTACTTACACCATAGGTAAAATACACATTTTGAAATAATAATTTGGGTTTCTTTGAAGCATTAAATCTCTAGATCTCTGTGAAATGTTTATATGTGTTTGAGTAGTTAAGGTCTGTTTTCTGTTGAGAATGTAAAATGAATTTTAACTGGTCCAACTTCTGTTGTACAGAATGTAAGCAGAGTGGAGGTAAGCCCTATCTTTCTGTGATTACGGGAAGAGGAAACCACAGCCAGGGAGGAGTTGCTCGCATCAAACCAGCCGTCATTAAATACCTCACAAGCCATAGCTTCAGGTGAGTATAGATTTCTGTTATTGATAATGTCAGTTACCCATATGTAGCTAGTGAACACTGAAATATGCTTATAGTGAAATGTTAAAATAGTTAACTAAAGTTAACTATCTGATTTTAGAAATCCATGCTTAAATTATAGTGTAATAGTCTTTGCTGGATTTATGATTTCCATTAAACCAGAAATGATGGGGAGGAGGTGTTTGCTGTTGACATATCATCTGACAAATTTCTATCATAAATTTAAAATCCTTAAAGAAAGTAAAATATATTTGGGTTTCTTTGACAATGTATTATCCAGCATAATCAAATTATCCATATCATAATTTAAGGTTTATTTCTTTGAAAGAAAAAATTGTATTTGTGGGTTTGTAAGGAACAGGGGGCTTCTGCTGAAATATAGTTACAATTTGGTTGTGGTTAAACTTTCGCAGGAATGCTCCAGACAATATAAATTTATGCATTGTCCTAAATATAAGTTAAATGTCATTAATGATCTCAGCCGACAATTATGAAATGTGCTTTTCATTAGTTGATGAAAATAATAGATTCAGTAATAGAAAATTACAAGAAATGTCCAAGAATAAATATCTGCTGCTAAATATATTCTCTGAGGTTTATCCTTACTGTTTTCCCCTAGTTCTAGCTTCATTAGTGTACTATGTTTTGTTTATGCTATGCATTAAAGTGTTGCTAAACTGGTAGCATTAATTCTGAGCCTAAAAACATGACGTTTCTGTTAGTAGTTAGACCAAAGGAGCAGTAAGAGCAAAGGAGTAGTTAGATCAAAACCATATCACGTCAGGAGTAGTTATCTATTTTTGAGACAAGTGTTTTCCTTAAATAAATTTCACACTGAGGAAACTGAAATAATTTCATGGCCTGATGAATCAGTTACCTATTATATTGGAGATAATCTCCTTGGCACTGACTTAATGCACAAAAATAATGTAATGTAGACATCATCTTATACAGCATGTTCTTTTTCATGAAGGCCAAATTCAGGCTTGACAGTTTTAGAAAATATCAAATTATGATAATTGCTAATTTAGGAGTAAACCTTAGCTTTAGGATTGTATTTATTTTTACAATGGATTGAAAGGAACATAAGCATAAATACTGGTCCTGAATACTGACTTTTTATTGACTTAATAAAGGAGAGTACTTTGATGGTATATTTAGCATTGGTCCTTGGAATTGATTATAGGATGTATTTCTATACCACTGTGAAATTTTATCTTCAAAATAATTCTCTTCTCATTTCTGCAGGTTCTCTGAAATTAAACCAGGGTGCTTGAAAGTCATGCTAAAGTAAAATAAATGTCCTTGACTTAGAAGTGTTAAAGGTTTGTAGGTTAAAATTAGTTTTATTTGCTGTGATTTAGTCAGTTTTACAGTAAACGAGTTTTATTAGAAATAATGTCGTTATAAAATAGAAAAACATGATGTTTTTCAAAATGCAAGTTTTATTTTTTACTAAATTGAATGCTAAATATGTTGTCTGTTAAAAATAGTAGGAGATTTTCATTGATTATAAAATGTCTAAAAATTATCTGCTACAGTTTTAAAGCTTGAAGTGCTCTGATTCTCTCTCAGAGAGAAAATGTTACCTTTGTAGACGGACCTTTACTAAAATTCTAGTGACTTCTATGAAAGGTATTTAAAATGCTATGAGACCTGGTTAGTAACCTTCAAAGATTTGTGAAGAAAGAAGAAGAAATAGTAGGAGTAATGTTTGAAAGGAGATAAAATAAAAACTCTTGAATCCTTCTTGATTTCAAAACTAAATACATAAAAATCACTTCATTTTACTACATCCTACAAAAGGAAAACACGGTACACACTTTTTCCTGTTTCGTAAATGACCTTTTATTCCTTTCTTTTGTGTGTTTGCATTTTCTGGGAGGAAAGTTGGGATCTGAGACTGTCCTGCAGTTTTGTACCAATCACTGACTTAAAAGATTCCAGAGGAGAAATGGCTAGATATCTACCAAGTGTGCTGTTTTATAGAACTGCTTCTAGAACTGTGTCTGTGGTATTCAGATCAGTACGGAAGAGCTATATTTTGTATTTAAAGCATGTAATTTCTAAACCGCAGTTAAGTGAGAATCCTATTAACTTAAATGTGGAAAACATTTTTTATATACTTATAAAAGGAATACCAACAACTTAAAAGTTTTTTTAACCGTTGTTTTTAGAGTCAACTTTCTGAAAGGAAACTTTCATTAACTTTTGTTTGTTGGTGAGCTTAAGAAGTCCTATTATGTTAATTATATTTTCATTTACACAGGTTTAAATTTGTAAAGTATACTTTTCCAACATGAGAGAGTAAAATAAATTTGACTTCAGATTGGAGACTTTCAACATATATTACTTCAGCATACAATTGTGCTGATTTTTGATATGCTTAAAAAATCATTTCAATCAGAATTGGTAGAATTGGGCTGAGAGAATCCTGAATTACTGAATGGTTTCCCAAAAGAACAAACATCTAATTGAAGAAAAAATTCACAATAATGTTTTCTTTATATCACAAAAGCATGGTTTTAAATGATTGCTGTATTGTTGAATTTTATTTCCACACACAACGAAGTGCTTTTTATTTAGAAATCGTTAGTCACTGGCATTGAAGTATTATTCATATCTTTTTTTTGAACTATTAAAAGAAAAAAGCCATCACTTTGGCATGTTTTTGTAATATCTAGAAGAGCTGTATATATTAAAAATAAAGTAATTCTTTTCAAAAAGTTATTACAAAATGATAATTGTTATAATGCAAGGAAGTTTTATGTATAAATTAATGTGATTTAAGAGACCTTAGTAACAACACTAAAACCTGGAGTGTGTGCAGCCACATACTCTGCTTTTGTATTTCCTCACTCGGTTTAAAAAGATCATCACTTTGTGGTCATTTCAGCTGGACTTACTTCAATATTATAATTAATGTGGAACAGTGAAAAAGGACAAGTGTGAGGTATTTCATGAGCAGAAATCAAATGTAAAAAGCTATGCTTTGTACTTTATCAACTTTAATTTTATATCTTATTTTGGTAAATCTAGTGGTATTTCCTCTTAATCATTATTTATAAATACATAGACAAATTTTGAACATCAAAAGTGTTTTATGAAGTTGTTTAATCCTAAACTGCCTCCCACCCCACTATCTGACATAATTTAAGTGACACATAATTATGGAAGAAAATTTTATAATCTCTTTTTTTGTTTTGCCTATTTCTAAATTACATATACCAAATGTAAAGATAGTGTAGGGATAATCAAATTCTTCTCCTTGCCCATTCTAAATATTCTGTGTGTCAAAATAAAGATAGTGTAGGGGTTATCTAAGTTTTCATGTACGAGTACATTTGTGCCAACATGTGACTTGTTCGATGGTTCTTCTGAAGAATCTTAATATTTTAAAAGTACAACATTTCTGTATTTTGAAAAGTTTTAGTAACAATTATATCCTCTCAGTGGTCTCTTATCAACATCTACAAGGGAATTAAGAGAACTAATGTGAACTAGTGTGGAATTGGACTGAGGGGATTCTTAGCAGTATTTTATATCCATTCACTTCCTTAATTCAAATGAGAAATGGAAATGGGTGGTCTTATATTTATTGGCTATTCATATATCTCTGTTATTTTTAGGTTGATATATTTTCAATTTGTCGGTGTTTTTATATACTTGTAATTCTGTAGCCTTTAAGTATAGTATGTATTGTAGAAATCCTAACATTTTTTAAAGTGTCTCATGTTACCCTAACATCTTTTGAGAAAAAAAGCTGAACAGTACTGTTGGATTGTTTCCAGCCCTTTATTTTGGTCTTTTTCTTTTTTCTTGTTTTTAGTATTTTAGAAAAAGGACACATGTAACAATAAGACTGAATTAATTCTGAGCTGGAAATTGGAAACCTTTGAAACTCAGGAAATTGCTTTGACAATGTTTTAACTGCTCTCAATTAAAAAAAAAAAGTGACAACATGTATATAAAAAAGACAAAACTAATGTGTGCTGTTTTTTCCAAGTGCTTTTTCTAAGTGCTTTTCCATTGTGCAATGAGGTGAAGTTTGATAATTTTTCTGTGTGGTGGTTAAATATTGCTTATTTTTGTTTACATGGTAAAGAAGAAAACATTTAAAGTTTGTGTGGCCAGAGGTGCCACTTAAAAGGTAAAAGTAAGTTTTGTAGAATGTATGTTAATGGTGCTTATTTTTAAAGTGTAATTCAAGTTTACAGTATTGCTTAATGCCTCTTTACAGAATTTAATAGAGAAATAAGGCTAGAAACGCATCTACATTTTGAAGAGCCTTTTATAACTTCACATTATATGATAACAAATTATATTATTTTCCTTAAAGTTGAGCAATTGACTTTAATGGTCCAAATGATGAACATGTTATTAACAAGTGATTGAATTAGCCATGAAACTTCTCATTACAATACAATATTGCAGCTATCCTGGAGAATATATTGTAAAAATTTCAGGCAGTATACCAGAAACAAAATGTTTTTATTTGTACTATAAAGAAAATGTAATTTTGCTGTTAACTGTACTTTTTTATTAAAAATGTTTTATAACTTTGCTTTTCAAATTTCTTATGAAACCATTTGCAAATTACATACTTAATTTAATAAAATACTTTAGCCACAGTCCAGTGTGAGGAAATCTTTCATTTGATGTGGTAGGATTAGTGGTTTAAGTAATAAAATATATTTTTATGCATGACTTTGTAATTGGAGGGTAAAGGGTCACAAACATGTCCTTTCTGTGCTGCAGCTTTTCTTATTGTTTAACTTACCTTGTTGTAGTAGTGAGGAGTCCACCTGTGAGCAAGCTAAATGGGTTATTAGGTTCATCTCTTCACATTCTTCTATCATACGACTGATGTCAAAGCACAGTGTCTCTAAGGGACTCAAGTAATACTTTAATAGTGAGAACGTGGAATTTTATTCAACTTCAAAACAAATTATTCAATAAATATTTATTAAGCACTTGTTACAGGGATACTATGTGGGTCACAGCTTTTATGC
The DNA here is from genome assembly GCF_000260355.1 of Condylura cristata. Lineage (NCBI taxonomy): Eukaryota > Metazoa > Chordata > Mammalia > Eulipotyphla > Talpidae > Condylura > Condylura cristata. Next base: position 37,525,942 of record NW_004567113.1, on the reverse strand, counting down.
ATAGTTATTCTCCTTGGCTATTTATGTTTCCCGACTTATGCAACTCTTTTCATTTTCCTTATATATTTAATTCTCAAACTCCTTGCATAGGATAAAGACACAAGGGCTTTGAAAAATTGACTAATTTGCTAATTAGTGGCAGAGCTAGCTGCCAATCTAGGTTCTCTGATTCCCAGCATAGAGCAAATACATCTGTCAAAAGATTAAGAATATTTAGAGATAATCTGTCATCTCCATTTTGGAGGTGTGGCTCCACAGAATATGTCTGCAGACCTCCTGTTTGTAAAGCTGTCTTTCTTTTTTAGCCAAAGGAAACCAGTACTAATAGTTTCCCCCTATCCTATTAATAGGATAAAAATTTATTTGTTAATATTTAATTACAGAGATAGAATCAGGGTTAATGGATGTGCTCTTTTTCATGAATTTTTTTTGGAATTTAGGATCATTTAATCTCAGCACTCTGATCATTCCATCTACATTATATTAGAAAAAGGACAGAGACAATGAGAGCTATGGGAAAGTACCAACACTTTTACAGATTTTTGGAAGCTGCCATGGGACACTTTCCCTACATCGTACTGGCTAGAAATTAGTCGCGTGATCACATCTAGCAGCAAGAGTGCTGAGAAATTGCCTTTATCCAGACTGCCATATATTCAGCTAATTGTCTTTGGGGATAGGAAATTGATACTAACGTAACGAATGGTAGTCACTGCCCTATTTTTCATCACTGAGTACAAATAATAGGAAAATTATTTCTTGATGTAGTCCAACATATGCTAGGAACGCTAGAAAGGAAGTCCTAGTTGTCTGCACGTGTTTTTGCTAAAATATTCAAGTGATATTAGGAAATTAGATGCTGAAGGCTTTCAGTTGATGATTTAACTGTTAATGGAATCACTTTTGGTCTGGTAACTCAGTTGCAGCAACTGCAATAGGTGTGGAAGTTATTTCTAGTGATAGTGTTTAGTAGCTAATGGCTGCATCCTGACTTTAGTACTTTCTCAAACATGGATATATAGTAATCATATCCATGTGTAAAGGCTCAGTATTTAATGCAAGTGGCTTAAAACTAAGCACACTGGGATAGGGAGATGTAAAAATGTCTGTCTTTTAAGAATTAGCAACTTAAAAAAAAAAACGAAACACTGGTGAACTGGTAATTATTTTTGAAAGTGGTAAATTGATCTTTGCTCCACTGCTTCGAACCTTTAAATGACTTCATATGAGAAAGGTTAAACACTTCAAACTGTACTTTGTAACTGTACAGTTAATGTCATAGATTTTGGAACACTTCCTGGTAATCTCGATTTACTTAAATTTAACTTGTTACATGTTTATTTAATTTTAATAGCTAATTAAACATTAGCATTTTGATATTAAAGGCATTTCAAAATGTAAACAAATACCCTCACACAAGTAATGACTATTTTAGGGTAGAGAAATAGCAAAGACTGGAACATTCAATTAACTATTCCATTTCTGGCCAACTATAGAAGTAGCTATAGTTATCAACACAAGGTGAAGAAATGGGGTGATAAATTATCACTTGTCACCGCTCTCTAGCTTTGTTGAGATATAATTGACTTGTCAATAATGTGATTGACAGTGTGATGATTTGGCACATGTATACCAAAAGAAGGTTAGTAAACATCCTTCACCTTACATTTTGATATGGGGGGAACTTTAAAGCTGTACTCATAGCAACTTTTGAAAAGTATATAATACAGTGGGTGAGGGCACACTGGAACCTACTGTATCATTTATTTATAAAATAGTACAAACCAGTAAATATGGAACATACTTTCTCTGGGTTTAAAAAGGTACCAAATGAAAATATTCTTGTAAGTGGAAAACTATGAAAGCATGTGTAAGTAACTTTCATTTGATTTCACCATCTTTCATTATGTAGATTGTCTTATTATTACAGTGATGTAATAAATGAGGTTCTATTAAACATGAGGTTCCAGAATGTTTTCCTGACTGAAATTTTGAGAAATCTGGGGTGTCTTCTAAGGGAAAATAAAGCAGTATAATTTCCAGGTTGAAGATCAGTCATATTTGCAGCATGTTGTACAGGAGGAGATTGAGAAGATATCTTAATTAGGAAAAAAATTACATGGAATAACTCAATCAGTGTTTATTGAAAGAATATTAGTTAAAGCTTATTTTTGGCATAGCTACATTAGCCCGTTCTACTTAATAGATGGGTGTGTGTGTGTGTGTGTGTGTTAGATACTCAGAAAAGCGTGTGTGTGTGTATGTGTGTGTGTGTGTGTGTGTGTGTGTGTGAGAGAGAGAGAGAGAAAGAGAGATAGAGACCTAGTGGGTAAACTGAAAATTCTGGATGAAAATATTAGAATGTTCTAAAAGCACTGTGGAGTTGATAAGTTAGTAATGGCTTAGGTTGAGAATTTAAGTAAAAGTACTTAGGTGCGTTTTTATAAAAGCTGCGTTTGACCTTGGCTTTGGTTTTCAAAGTCTGCAGGGAGGAGTGAAAGAAGATACTGGAGATTCTAAGTGATAGCCATAAAGATGGCACCCTTTAAGTGGTTCTCCTTGAGTGGTGAGGAATCAGATGTTAGTTTGTTTTTTTAACTTCAAGTTCTATGGCCTTCTTATCCATAAGTTTTTAAACTATTAACACAGGTTAGCAGCTCAAAATCTTATTACCTAGGTAGTCTGAAAAATTCCAAGCTATGAATTGAAAGCGGTCAAAGCCTGATAATATCATTAGCTATTTGCAGATGAAATGCAAATGTCAAAATACACCATCCTCAAAGATTAAAACATCACAAATTATTTCCAAGGAAGAAAGCAATTTGAAACAGAAAAAGAACCAAATATATGAAGAATCAATTCATTTGAAGTGATAATAGAGACAAAAGAGCAAAACCAGATCAATTAAAGACTATTAAAAGTGGTCAAAACAACCATATGAAGATAAATTCTATCTTCCTAATGACAATATGTGCAAAAATCCTAAAATAATGTTACTAAAACATCCAGTGATATATAACAAGGGTAATATATCACAACTAGTAGGTTTATTCCAGGAATAGAATTTACCACATTAACAAGAGGGGAGAAAAATCATGATTCACTTCACAGATCAAGAAACATGGGGCCCCCTGGTGACTCAGGGGTTAATCTCAGTGCTATCAAGCTATCACCAGCCACTGCTGCATGAGTTCGATTCTGGGCCAGGGAAGTGACCCACGAGACACAGCAGACCTCTCTTGACCTGCCCGCTGCTCCCCTCAGTGGTGTACTTTGTCAGTCTGCCTGTTATACTCCCCACTCTGTCTCTGGTGAATCCTCTCACCCCCACACCTCTGGCCTGTACCCCAGTTCTGTTTGCATAACTGTGTGATTAAAGCATAAGGTCCTGCCATAGTTACTGGGAGGAAATAGGAGACAGATGGGGACCACAGTTAGGCCACAGGATTGTGACATGTCTGTTTTCACAGAGTTAACTTTAATTCCTCAAACTGCCTTGCAATTAGAATTCTCAGTTAAAGCAGATAACACCACATCGTGTTTGTGCAGCAAGAGCAGGGGAAAACCAGCTTTCTTCCTCTACCTTCCAGAATATTCAAATACCAGCCTGAAGGAGTAGAGGAAGTTTAGGTCAGTGCCTAATTAAAGATCCACTTTAAAAACAGAATTTCACATAGTGTTTTGGGTTAATTATGAAAGGAACAGGTCACTAGGTCCTGTGTGGGGTTATCAGGAATTTGGTATCAGGCAGAAAAAGGGTGGGGGAGGAAAGAGATAGTTTGTTCTTTACTTTTTTTTTTAAAAATTTATTTATATATACAGAACTGGGGTACAGGCCAGAGGTGCAGGGGGTGAGAGGATTCACCAGAAACTGAGTGGGGAGCAGAACAGGCAGATCGTTGAAGTACACTGCTGAGGGGAGCAGCAGGCGGGTCAGGAGAGGTCTGCCGCACCATGTGGGTCACCTCCAGGGCGGGGATCAAACTCATGCTGAAGTGGCTTTAGCTTCTTAGTGCTGTGCTTTAACCCACAGGGCCACCAGGGAGGGCTCATATTTGACTTTAATATCAAGTGATCTCTGTTAACACGGAGTGCAGGAGGTGGTCTAGTGTGATAACAACCCATGCCTTCCCACATTCATCTAGCTCACAGGTCTGGTTTGAGAGAGCAGTTCTGCTTTTATATATTCTATGCAGCCTCGATGTCATCTGGAGTCACCCTGTGATTTGAAACTCAGAATTCCTACAGCCAAAGGCTTTTATTATGAAATGATGATCATTGAAAAGAACAGATTTAACTGTGCAACCGAAAAACAAGTAAATAATTTGGAAAAAGTCACAAGATGATGAAGTGTTTGCTCAGAAATGAGCATAATCTAAAAGTAGTCTTTACCTTTCTGTGGCCTGTCAGAAATGGATAAATTAGAAAATAAGCTATAACAAAGGTCGGTAAGTAAAACTAAAAACTCATCCTCAAGATATAGAAATGTCTGGCAATATTTTTGCCAGAAGATTCTGGCGAGACTTAGAGAAGAAAAGGAAAGAGAAAAGAAAAAAGGAGAAAGAACATTTAGCTTTGGGACAAACAAAGGACACAGATATAGAAGAAACGAAAGAATTATAAAAATAACTATTTATTTAGTGACTTCAGGGAGTCTTTGGGGTGGATTTTAGTGATGATTACTCAAAATGGGTGCATCTTCATCATTTTGAAAGCAACAATTTCAGCAAGTGCTTGATAACAAGGACAGTTACCAAACTTCAGAAAACAACATAAAGATGTCGAGGACCAAAACACATGTTTGAAGAGTTTTTGAGCACAAGGTCATCCATGACGCTGGCCAAGTGACTAGGAAAAAAGTACCCTCTAAATATAAATGACACATTTGCTTCAGATGGGATAAGACAGGTTTATGCAGCTGCTGTTTGAGAGCCTGCTGGGTGAGACTCACAGTTGAAACACATAATTCCTATCTTACGCTCTTCTGTTTGCTTATAACTCTTGGCGTTTTTGCAGCTGGCTCTGCTATTTGATTCACTGTGCAGCACTTTGCCCTCTGCATTGCAATCTTCAGTTTTCTGTCTGTCTTCAATTGTAGAGTTTCACTTTTACTGACACAGGTGGGTGGCAACAAGGCTAAGCCCAGGATAAGGACTGAGTACATTTCTGGAACAGTTATTTATGGGTCCTATCAGATATTAAAACATTTTGGAAAATTGTTATTAAGTCACAGGGACAACAATAGCAGCTAATGTTTACTGAAACTTTCTGAGCTGGAAGGAGTGTTTTAAGCTCCTGGTACATACTAACGTGTTTAATCCTCACTACCCCATTTAAGAGTTGAGGCACATAGAAGTGAAATAATGTGCTGAACAAAATCAAGATTTGAATGCTGCCAGGTTGGTGCAAGAGATTAAATTAGTTTTAACTACTTTATTGTTGTATAACAAGTTTTGAAAGGATGATCAATCACAAAGCATAAAAAAACTATTTTGCATTTTGAAATGGTAACATTTTTCTTAGAAATCTCTAAAATTAAAAACACAGACCTGGCAAAAGTCACCATAAACAAAATTAAAAGACAGAACAACAGACCGATGTTTTTGTAAAAAATATATAAATTCTTTATTATATAAGCAATTTCCTAAATATCCATGTAAGTAATCTACAATTCGTTAGAAAAAAAATGAGCACAGAACATACATATTATTTTCAGAGGAGAAATACAAGTGACCAGTGAGTTTGTGAAAAGATTTTTAATTTCTAATAATTGGCAAGATCATACTTTTCACTGACAAAAATGAAAAGGATTTATAATACCTGGTGTGGTCAAAATTAAGGCAAATAGGCACTCATACATCATGTGTGGTCTTCTCTGGAATGTAATTTGGTAATATCTACATAAAAATATATTCTGAAACTCTGCAAAGCCAGTTTCTGTCACTTGTTGACATTTATATTTAATTGCTTCTGCATAATGCTATTCTAGCATACATTGTCTCTTGTGCAAATAGAGCACTGTTTGCAATAGCAAAAAAGATGGATTTACATCAATATAGACTATTTAAATGAATTATGGTACCTCAACATGGTGGAATACAATAAATACAATGCAAAGTAGTCTATTTTTCAGACTTGGAAAATGTCCATGGCATAATAATTGGTGAAAACAAAACAAACAAAAAGTTAAATTGCAAAACAAAATGCTTAGCATGATTCTATTTCTGGTATAAAGGAAAACAACATGCATATAAGTAGATATTTTATCAAGACATACAAATATATGCACACTGTTGACTCTGAAAATCATTCCATACTGAGTGGGTAAACTTCATTTCTACCAAATTTTGGGCTGATTTGAGAAAGCTTGTGCTTGTGTAAACTACGGTTTTCAGCTTCCATGGACTATGCATCCTTGGTGTTTCACTTCTGTTGTTTTGCTCTGTCTTGACATTTTTTTTCTTGATTTTCTGCTTTTTAAAAATAGATGTATTAAATTGAGGTAGCGTTGGCTGACAATACTGAATCTGATCAGAGGTTCATGATTTCCCCCTCCAGGTATTGTCACTACAGTACACTACTACTCGGCACCTCCGGTCCTCTACCATAGTCTGGGGTGCTTGCTCCCCACTTTTTCTTTTCCTTTCTCCCCCCTTCCTAGTCTACACAGCTTTCTAGGATCTGTGTTGGTTTGGCTTTATCTGATTTTGTTTCATTCTATATTCCACATGTAAGTGAAACCCCAAGCCTGCTCATGCCAGGCTATTGGATGTATTAGATTTGTACTGGGAATTTGGTGGTTTCATTAAGGACTTTCACTATAGCAGAGTATTATTAATAGGTAAATTATTTAATAATAGTCATCTTTGTTCTTAAAACTCCTCTGGCCAAATCTTTGCCTCTTCTTCTCTCCCATATTGTTACTTGTTTTCTTATCTTCTCAGCTGTTGCTAGGCTCCTCTGTCTTCTTTAGCCTTCTATTTCTCATTGCATCCTTGGCCTCAAAACTCAGACCTTCATTTCTTCTGCATGGCAATTCACTGAAACTGTCATCCTTCTAAAAACATTTTTTCCTGCTATCTTATCTAATAAGCCAATGAATCAGTTCGGGTTCGGTTAGGTTGTGTGTGTGTGTGACAGAAAGCTCCAACCCAGTGGTGGCCTGGCACAGTACTTGATTTCTCTGTTCTTGCAATTGCGTGTCAGAACCCGTGTGGCAGCACCATGATTCCCAAAGACCCAGTCTTTTATCTCGTTCCTTCCAACTCAAATCATGGCTTTCACTTCATGGGCCAAGTTAGCTACTCAAACTTAGGAATCTAAAAGGAAGGATAAAGAAGAAGACACAGGACCTCCCTGATGGCGTAGGGGTTAAATCTCAGTGCTAGCAAGCTGTCTGCAGCCACTTTAGCATAAGTTCACTTGAGTTTGATCCCCAGCCAGGGAGCTGACCCACATGGTGCAGCAGGCCTCTCCTGACCCACCTGCTGCTCCCCTCAGCAATGTATTTCAGTACATCTGCCTCTTCTGCTCCCCACTCTGCTCTGGTGAACCCTCTCACCCCCTGCACCCCTGGTCTGTACCCTAGTTCTATATGTGTAAATTGTTAAAAAAAAAAAAAAAGAACGAAGGAAGAACAAAGAATAGTGAATGTCCCTATTAAGGCCATTCTGAAGGTTGTACAAACCTGAGAGGCCAGAACAAAGTCACATGACTACATCTGTATGAAAGGGAGACTGGAACATGCAGCCTTTATTCTGAGCTTGGTGTACTCAGTTGAAAAATAGCCCCAAAGCCTAGTACAAAAGGAAGGCAGGTGCTGTCTGAGTCTGTTTCTCCAATTTGGTGAGGAATACCTTACCTGCCAGCTAAATATTTCATTGACTAGAAGGTTCTGGAATGTTTCATTCACTAAAACTGGGTTACCCTTAGCTTAGAATCAAAAGATTCTCTTTCACTATCTTAGACTAGACATTAGGCAGCAGCTCCTGGTTTAAAATACCTTGCCCACCCCATAGTAAATTTCCTTTTAGTAAGGAAGAAGAAATGATTATTGGGCCGGTAGTCATTCAAATCAATAGTTAAACATTGGGATTTATTGTGGAGTCAAAACAAAACCACAGAAATGGTTTCTTAGGTAAATTCTTAAAGCCTGCCCCGTACTTATGCATGGGCTAGAATGGAGAACCAAACCCTCAAAATATAGCACTGCAATTTCACACTACTTTAAAATTTTTTTTTTACATTGAAACCACATCTGTCTGTCTCTTAAATAAAAAATTCCCAGCAAACCAAAAAACTGAAGTGAAACTAAGTACATTAGAAAATCACTGACGAGAACAAACCATGTTTATAGTACTTTATTAAAAACAGCTTGAAATCTTTATTTTTATGATTATAGAGATAATACTTATTGTTAAAAAATTTGCAGAGCACAAAATTTCAAGGAAAAAGTAATGAAAAAACGATCTCTAATTTTCCCATTGAGAGATAATCGCTATTATTGTTTGATATAGTTCTAGTCTTTCAGACATATGAATATATATTTCTATAAAATTAGAATTTTATTGTATAGATACTCTAATTATATAGCTTACCTTTTATACTGATAAATCTATGGTCCTTTAAAATAACAGGTTTTCTCTTTTCCTCTGTTGGTATGTCTCTCTTCAACTCAGTGTGTACTTATTATTGGGCTTCAATAAATCAATTAGGAAAAATAATTTGTTTTCTGTGAGGTGAGGGAAAATGATGTAGAAATAAGTTTATCTCTTACTAGTGATGTAACCTTATACTAAGTTTCTATCTGAGCTTCAGTTTTCTCATTTGTAAAATGAGACAGCTGAAAATAATTTTTTGTTATTTTACAGTGATCTTGTGAGGGTTAGATATGATAATATACACAAAAGTATACTTTATAAGATGTAAATTGAATATGAAAGAAAAAAATTAAAAGTTAAAAGAAAATCTAGTCATTCAATATATTCATTTCAAAACATTTTTAAAAATCTCATTTTATATTTAAAAGATTAAAGGGGGCAAAACCAAACTTTTCTTTTGAATAATAAATATAGGAAGAGGTTTGCTCAAAATTATGAAAACCATTTTTTTGGTTAAAGATTTATTTATTTATGCATACAGAACAGAGGCATAGGCCAGAGGTGTGGGGCATGAGAGGGTTCACCAGAGACAGAGTGGGAGCCGAACAGGCAGCTGTACTGAAATACACCGGTGAGGGGAGCAGTGGGCCAGACAGGAGAGGCCTGCCGTGCCAGTGGGTCAGTTCTCTGGCTGGGGACAGAACGTGCGTTGCAGTAGCTGTGGATTGCTTCATAGTGCTGTGCTTTAACCCATTTGTTGTGCCAACAGGGTGGACCCTCATTTTGTTTTCAATAAACATTTGACAACTTAAAATTTTATTTGAAAATATTTTTTGTGGTAGAAATTGCTTTTTAAAAAAGACTTTCATGGTTTTAAAAAGCAAAAGGAACATTTTAGTATGACTAATCTTAAAATATTATGTATAATTTTAAATGTTATTTAAATGGAAAGTGTTCATAAAGGAGGATTTGTGAAAATACTCCATTTTCTCTTAACTGGTTCTTTTAAATGCACAGCTATCATAACAATATAAGGAAAACCCAGCAAATTTAGTGTGAAACCAGATCTTGCAATCGTTGACTGCACTTGTAACAAACATGTTTTCAAACTCTAATAAGCATCAAGCATTTCCCACTACCTCTTTCTTTTTGAGCTCAGACACTAAGTAAGTTTTCCGGAAAACTCATTAATATTTCTGAGTACTCCCTTATCTTCCCCAAGAGAAGATAAGGTTACTTGGAAGCCCAGGATACTTTTACTAGTTAGGATATTTATTGTAAGGGAACTTAAAGTCAGGACTTCTAAGGTTTGATGCAAAATCCTGTGGCATCCTTTGTTTTGGGGCTATATAGAAGTGGAGTTTGCATCTGGTTGGAACTCTCTAAATGTGACCCTTCACAGGCTGAGTGACCAGAAAGATGACTTTGCAAGATTCAGTTGTGGCTCAGTGACTCTCCTCTGAGAATCTGGTGCTATGAACCCCCAACTTTTTATACAGAATGTACCATAACTGCAGCAGTGACATGAATGTGTGGAGAAGGCTGAGATAGATTTGTTCAATGCAGCTACTAAAAAACAATTTTTCATCTGGTTCATATTAATATTAGGTGCTTATTATAGAAAATTTGGGAAATACAGAAAAAAAAAAGGAAAACAAATCCCACATGTCCTGTCACCAAAGGTCATGCTATTAAAATTTGCCTATGTGTATATAATAGCAGATTGAATTCAAATTCAAATTTTGTTTCCTGAGTTTTTCACTTAACTGTACATTGTGAAAACATTTCCAGGTCATTAAAGATTTTTGATTTATTGTGAGCTGAAATTGCCTGTTAAGACGAAGTCATGAGCAGCAAAGAAGAGAAATCAGTGCCTTCCAGAAGAAAGTGGTTGCTTCTACAGTCCACACCTGTCTCGCTCTCTCTCTGAGCCTGTGACTATTTCTGCCATTAAGCTGCCTAAGGCTGTCAAGTTTCAAATGGATGGCTTGATGTTTTGTTCTGGCTTTTTATTATGGGCCTAATTCTAGCTTATAAAAAAGCACAAACTTTCACACAACTGTTTAAAGTGAGTCTCTTCCATGAATATTGCATCAGTAATAAAGCAAATGAGATTCACAATTTTATTCAGTTGTCTCAACATTTATCATTTGATCAGTGGCTATTTCTAAGAAGTCAGTTGCTAAGGAGGAAGGATATATTAATCTGAGTCTGACTTCCCGATACGCTGACCAAAATACTGCCGGTTTGCCAATAGGTCAAATATAAATTTTCTATTAATGTAAATACCAGCTTTGGGACTGTGCTGCTTTTTTTTTTTTTTTTAAAGATTTATTTATTTGTGCGTACAGAACTGGGGTACAGACCAGAGATGTGGAGGGTGAGAGGATTCACCAGAGACAGAGTGGGGAGCAGAACAGTTAGATCTACGAAGTATACTGCTGAGGGGAGCAGGGGGCGGGTCAGGAGAGGTCTGCCTTGCCATGTGGATCTCCTCCGGGGCAGGCGGGCATCGAACTCATGCGGAAGTGGCTTTAGCTTCTCAGTGCTGTGCTTGAACCCGCTGCGCCAGGGAGGGACGGGACTGTGCTGCTTTTGGTGATATTTTTCAACCGTTTTGATTCCATGAATGAAAATCTTAGGGGGGAAAATACATTTCACCAAATTCAAAAATCTACATACAGTCTGAGATTTTGTGTAAATTTTAAAAAACACTGTATACAATTAGAATACCACCGAGCATCTCACTTTGGACTTAGAATACACTCTAACTTCTTGTGTTGGTTTTATGTCCCTATAAGATGCATTTTAGTCCTGAAGAGACCCACCTGTTCATGTCAGGCACTTACGGGTCACGATCAATGCTAATTTTCAGAAAACAATGTCATGCCACTTCTGTAAGTCAGCATCCACCTGTAGCAGTTTCTAGAAGTTAATTCAGGAAAGCACAGGAAAGCCAGGTTTACATATGTCCTTCACACCATCCACACAACTATGTTAAGTCACTGGCGACTTTCCTCTCAACTAATTTCACTGTGGCAATAGATAGCATCTGGAAATGAATATGTGTAAAATGCAGGCCCAGACACTAAAGCAGGAAATGAAAGACACTTCAGGGGGAAGAAAAAAACAAAACCAAAAAGGGGCAAAGAACAGTTCTTCAAATGTGCAAGGAACATATTTAAACGAAAAAGGGGAGAATAAGGGCAGTTTTTGGGTTTAAAGTCAATCTTCATCAACAAGCCATGCAAAATTCAAGATCAGACAAACAGGCTTGGGAAATTGGGATACCTCTCTGGTGTGAGAGCCCTATAATAAAAGAAATCATATTTTCTTTATTTTCCCCTCCCCCATAACCATAAATAATATTTTAATATCATAACTTATAATAGTATAATAGTATACTCTGATAATTAAGAGTACCAAAGATATTGGCAAAATTGAGCTGCTATTACAATCACAAAGCAACATGGAGATAAACTATGTTGTCAGCTGTGCTGTTGCCTATGTGATTTTGAGTCAGATCATAAACTCTCTGTGCCTTAGTTTCCTCCTCTGTAAACGATAACAACGGCCACTGCCTCTTATTTTGGGGGATGAGTAAGAAAATGGCCCATGCTTAACAATGGTAGGCACATATGATTATTTTCATTGTTGGTTTAAAAGCATTATATTCATTATATTCATCCTTGATTTAAAATATCAAAGGAACAAAGAAAAGCAAATCAAAGGACAAGACATTTTGACACTATCTTAAAAGGTTCTTACTACCCTGGAAATTTCCACTAGTACTGAGCTTTGGTCCTGTTTCTCTCTAGATGTCAGCAGTTCAGCATGATAATAACTCGAAAGGATTCAGAGAAGAGTCTCAGAAAGGTGGAGGAGTTAGCAGTTAAAGTGGGGCTGGGGCTGACAGGCGAGCATGCAAGATCCGCTTCCTTCTGCATAGAGCAGGCGATCAGCTCTCTCCTAGGGGTGCCCCCCAAAAGTAGCCAAGGGGTCTCTGTCACTGAGGCAAAGGTAAATGGCCATCCAGCTAGGAGAGTGTGCTGGATGTACAGTGAGCACACTCATAGTTAGGGACTATTCAATATTAAAATAGCTATTAGAATTTTTTACACAAAATCAACCTTACCTCCCTCATCTTTTCAAAGGAAGGCTTTCTTGATCACCCTATTTAAACATGCACTCCACGCAAGCTTCCTATTCCTCTTTTCTGTCTCTGTAGTCAGCATACTGCAAGATACTTTATTACTAAATTCCTTCATGTTCTTTGTACATCTCCAAAAGATGTGAAGTCATGAGAGCAGTCTATTTTTTCTATTTTTGTTTTTTAGCTTTTAATTAAGGTCATATTTAATGAAGGTAATAATTGGCTTATAATGGTACAGAAGTTTCAGGTTATAAGTCAAAATCTATATACACTGTATCACAGGCACCACCAAAAATCTAGTTTCTATCGACTACCGTCTAGACAACTGACCCCCTTATCTATTTTACTCAAGTCCCAACTCCCTTCCCTTCAGTAACCACCAGTCTGTTCTCTGTATTTATGAGTTCATTTGTTAAGGCTACTTATTTTTGCTGTTGTAACTGGTTCACTGTATTGCCCTAGCATCCAGCATAGTGCTCAATAAATATTTGTAGGATGGGAAAAAATGAAGAGTTATTTATCTTAAGACGTTGGAACTGTGGTGTGACTCACTGACCCTCAAAAGTTATTTACGAAGATTTGTGACTGTTCAGTTTATGCGTAAGGAATAAAGTTAGCTACTTAATTTGAAAATTTCTAGACCCTTTAAAAAATGGTTGAAAGGGTAAACACATGGCATTGGAATTTAGTGCATGGCTTGACTATTCAACTGGAATTGGGGCACTGGTAAAGCTCCACAAATTCAGGAATTAAATGGTTGTTATTTGAAGATGGGGAAGGGATGGAGGGGAAAAAAACTCCAGCTGACGAAACTCCAAACACTGCCCCGTAATCACCACCATGTATTGAGTATGGGCTTTATTCCAAGCACTGAACGCATTTTTTCAATAAAATCCTTCTAAGAGATAATATATCTGTTTTCCAGGTGGGAAGATCAGAGCCTCATGCTTGCTGATAAGAGAAGTTGGAATTTGAATCTTGCCTGGTCTGATCCCAATTTACACTTTCTTAAAATTTCAGCTTGTTGGGCCCTCCCTGATGGTGCAGCGAGTTAAAGCACAGCACTAAGAAGCTAAACCACTTCATCATAAGTTCGATTTCCCGTCCCAGAGGTGACCCACGTGGTGCTGCAGACCTCTCCTGACCCGCCCGCTGCTCCCCTCAGCAGTGTACTTCATCGATCTGCCTGTTCTGCTCCCCACTCTGTCTGGTGAATTCTCTCACTGCCCCTGCACCTCTGGCCTGTACCCTAGTTTTGTATGCATAAACCAATAAATCTTAAAAAAAAATTTTCAGTTTGCCTTTAGTATAGCTGCGACTGTCCCCCCAGCACTGTGAGCGAGCTCTGGTATTTTGGAAAAATGGGCCCTGCCTTCTAACTGAAATGTCTGCAGTGCCGGTGGCGAGCAGGTGTGCAGAGCTGCAGTTATCCTGTGAGGTTTTTGCCCAAAGTGAAGATCCCTATCAAGGCAAGGAGGAAAGCACCAGTGCAAGAAAAAGCAGTGATGGCCTTTTTCTCTGTTGACAAAACAGAATTTCTAAAGCTGAGCAAATGCTGTGCGTGGTGGCACTGACCCAAAGATGCTCTTCCTCACACCACGTTTCAAATTCTGGATCTGCACTCAGAGCTTGGGCCACCTTCTTTTACCTTTCTTCAATGAGCATAGATCTTTGCCCTTTTTAAGAGTTCACTTTGGGAGACAGCCTTTTGGAACCATATCCAGTGAATCAGGTGGGTGATCATATTTTGAGTAAAAAACCAGTTGTGAATAGAATGCAGTGATACTGGGTTTCTTTCATAGTTTATGCAATGTTCTCTGAGGGAGATTGTAAAATGTCTCTAAAAGTGTTTTGACTAATATCTGCTATGTGGGAAAATTACATTAACCACCATGAAACTGCTTTGAAGGGAAATGGTCATTTGACTAAATTAGCTCTGCTCTGACAGTGAACAACAACAAAAAACCCCAGAAAAACTGTACTGTAACGTTAGCTCATGGCTCGAATGATTACCCTGTATGCTATCATCTTCGGCAACGTTATGAATTATGGCTCTGCAATAAAAAGAAGGGGCGTAAATGCTTGCTAGATAAACACAGTTCTACAGGGCAAACGAACCAGAATCAAAATGGTAGCTGAGAATCCCGAGAACCTAATATTCATTGAAACAAAAAGCAATGTGTTATGTTGCATTAAAATGGTTAAAGAGAAAATAGATGATGAAAATAACAGCGGGTGAAATGATGTTTTTATGGTTATGGCTATCAAAGGGAAGTCAGAAGATGTTTAAATGATATTCTTATCTGTTAAGGATGCTGTCATTTATAATGAATTAGAATGCACAAGGAGGAAATTATTCATGTGATTTCTAGCCTCTGGCATTTCTAAGATATTTTAATATTGAGAATTTTAAAGGGCACTTTATATGAATGTATTTTTACACAGAAAGTGATCTATCAGAATTAACCTCTTTCTCTTAGGAAGAGCTAACATTTTATAATTTCTGTATGAAAGCTCTTGATCAGAAGGAATGCATGGATTGGTTTCATACAGCTGTTTACCACTTAGTGAGGAGCGGGGTAGGAATAGTTACAGTATTACTGTTCATGCCTTCGGTTTGAAACTCAAAATATTCAAACAAGGTTTTAGTGGGTATTTGCCATCTTCAGAATCTCTGGAATATTTTATATTCTCAGGTGGCCCACCACAAATGAAGATCTATATCAACATTAAGATCTAGCCATTAAACTGAAATAATTTCACCCAATAAGCTAATAGTTAGAACAAGAGGAGGCATCTTATTAACCCAGAGTAGAAAAAATTTAGTAACCAATAGATATCTCAAGGTTTTCAAGATTTGCTATGTATTAGCATTGCCATTTTCAGAAATTTCTCGCTTTTAGAAATGGCAGAGCAACTTTGCAAACAGAGCAAGAAAATCACTTACACAAGAGCTCAGGGCACACAGGTGGCTGTTGTATCATTTAAAAGTCCTTAATAAAAAGTTCCTTGTTCTAGGGAGATCTTTAAGGAGAAAATAAGTGGTTCTTCTGTCATCTCAGAGAACGTTTCAAATGAAGATGCTTATGAGGAGACATTTTGCCCTTTAGCAAATCGTGGTTCCCCAGAATCTCAGAGAAAAGGAGTCTGCAGAGAGAAAATGGGCCTGGGCCAGCCAGGCGGCCTCTCCCTCCCCCACCGAGGCCCAGCTGCCTTCTGGGCGAGAAAGCTGGGTGAAGAGACAGGACAGATGGATGGGCGAATCTTTGTTCTGCTTTTTGTTTGCCACATAGATTCATGCAAATCGTTTAACTGGCTGAGGTCTTTGGCAGTAAACCATATTTAAAACTGTTTACTCTGTAGGGCTGTTGAGAGGATTCAGCGAGGGAGTAAATCTTTTGGTCAGCAAATGGTTACTGAGTTACTGACGGGTTAGAGCCTGACCAGGCCGCACTCAGAGAGGTGGGGAAAGACAGGTTTTAATTGTCACACTGGCAGGCTCAGTGCGATCGGTCCCATAAGGCCAAGCCCTGAATTACAGGGAGGGTGAGGTTTATACAGGCTATATGAGGAGCCTTGTCACCCCACCCATCACAGCATAAGCATTCTTTACTCTTTGGGAAGGGGTCAAATAGCTATAGCTACTACTGTGGGCAAGCACTACACTGCAGGAACTCTCTGCTCCAGCAAGCAGCAGAATCCAAGCAAGAGACGCCCCTAAGCAGCAGGCCTGGGACAGTAGCAGAATCGAAGCAGCAGACTCAGAAACTTCCTGCTTCACACAGAGCAAGGCCAGGTTGTGAACCTCAGGCCTCAGAAGGAGACGTCCCAGGGCTGTTTGGTGAGGCTCTGGCAGTGTTTGCCTAAGACACTGTGGCGGCCACTGAAGGTGCCTACCCTGGCCCTGCAGTCGGGGTGGGTGGTGCTCACGGAAGGCTTCTTGGATGTGACTTCCACGAGGAAGTTCCTACCAGGAACTCCATACTACTGTTTCTTCCTTTCTGCCTTTCAGAATCCCTAGGATTTCCCCTGTTGCTGGGAGATCCCCTATAGCAGTAGCGTCAACACATGGAGAGGTCTGGGCTGAGTGTGTGTTTGTATGTGTGCAGTGTGCATATGTTCTGTAAGCACTTGCTACCACCCCTTACCACTACCCTATGGGTTCAAAGATGCCATGATGGAGAGAGCAAGAGAGAATGCAGGCGCAAAGGAAGCTGGCTGTTCTCAACACTCTCCTGTCTCTCCCACCTCCCCAAGAAAATCCCCGCTGAGATTAAACTGTGTGTAAATATTAGCATCATGCATGAAGCAATAGGGAGAACTGTTTCTCATTGACAGGAGGAGGAGGAAGCATGGAACCCGAGATCAGCTGAGATCAGCTGAAACTACAATCACATATGGAATGAGAACAAGTACTCGAGAAGAGAAAAGGGGGGTCAGCGGGAGCCAAGAGGGAGTCTTGAAGCCAAACACAGTCCCTCATTTTCCAACACCAGTCCTGATGGGATGGGAGTAAGGGGGTCCTCGGATTTACCTCATCTAGGGCTTTGGAGATTGTACATCTGTTTAGGGAGGAAATGTAAAAGGCCCGAGACCCTGAACTTACAAGATCATGCTTGTGGTGCATCTTGTTTTGCTTTGCAGAGGGTTAAGTCTCTTTTTTCACCTTCTACTGGAGACTGAACCTGCATGCAGCTGTCCTGGCCTTGTTCTGCTTTCTCAAGGAAAACTGGAACAGAGAAAACCACTGAGTCCCTTCCTGGAAGGACCACCAACATTGAACTTAGAGCAGCTGAAAATCTTTCAGAAGTTCAACTGATAAGACTTTTTTATTCTGAATTTTCTGCAGCTTATCTAATGTCACTCTTCACCTTTGCATTAAATTGGTGTGTCAAAGCAACCGCCAGGCACAGCATGCCTGCCTTGTGTTAATTTGCCCGGGCCCCTTCCCCTAACTGCACCCTGGGATCGCTTTTAGTCTGTTCTTCTGGGAGATGCCCTTCGCTTACAGTGAGGAAGAAATGTAAGGAGGCTTTCACAGTATTTGTCTCTGGCTGTCTAATTTAAGGATGGTATTTCACTTAATTCATGATAGCCTCTTGATGAGAATCTGGGGCACTGAGCTTCTCTTTTGTCTCAGCCCCAGGAACCAGGAAGACCTCACCATCCAGAGTGATAAACTCACTTTTATTCAGCGGGCACTCAATTTTCTGGTAGATTTTGCCACTTCATAGTAGTCATTAAAAAAAACTTAGAACCACATGGTGGAGGTTTTCTGTATTAACCCCACATCTGGTTTTAGTTTAATTTCTCTTGGCTCCATTTTTTTCACTTCTTATTTTTAATTTGTTTCATCTTGCTAAGCTATATGTATTTTTATATGATGCTCTAAATCTTTTGATGCCCAAAAACCAGAGGTAAATAAAGTATCCACAGTCATATATTCTATTCATTTAATATCACATTGGTGATCTGGTTTTCCATGGAGAATTTTCTTTTTTAAAGATTTATTTATGCATACAGAATTGGGGTGCCGGCTAGCGGTGGGGGAGGTGAGAGGAGTCACCAGAGACAAAGTAGGGAGCAGAACAGGCCAACACACTGCTGAAATACTGAAATACACTGTTGAAGGGAGCATCGGGCGAGACAGGAGAGGTCTGCTGCGCCATGTGGGTCACCTCCTGGCCAGGAATGGAACTCATGCTGTATTGCTTTGAGAGCTTCATAGTGCTGTGCTTTAACCCATTTTGCCACCACGAGGGGCCCCCATGGAGAATTTTCTAGAAGGAGATAATATGCTCATTAACTGACTCAAGAATCTTACCTGGTAGATTCAGTTTTTACTGCACGTTAACAAACAGACACTGGGGATCATGTAAGCATCCCTTGTGGACTTAGTAATTGTGTCTTAAGTTCAGAGAATGTGTATCTTGTACCATAATCCATTCCTGTCATTACTGTACACCAGAGTCATGAATGCCCCTTCACTTCTCTGAATGCCAGCTCTTTCCATCTCAAGGCCTTTGCATACACTATTGCCTTTTCTTGGCGTGGCCTTCCCTCTGCTCTCCCAGGCTTCTCTTTCTCATTGTTTAGTGGCTATTAGAATGATCAAAGGAGTTTTCACTAATGTCCAAGTCCCAACCTAGACAAATTAGAGAGAATGGGGATGGTGCTTTGGTGCAAGCATTTGATAATAGCATCTCACACAATTCTAATTTTTAGTGAGGGCTGAGACATATATTTAGGTCTCAGTTTAAATATCAGCTGCTCAAAGAGACCCTCCTGGACCAACTCTAAAATGTAGACATTGTCCTGCTTTTTAGGTGAACTTCTCTGATTCCTTTGTCATTGTCATTAGGGTTTGTGATTACTGCATTTATTTGAATGTTTTTATCTGTCTCTCACTGCTAGGCCATAATTGCTGTGAGGACAGGAAACGTGTCTGTCTTCTTGGTTGTTGTGCTTTTTCTCACTACATGGTATCATTATGCACACACAAGTCTGAGTTTGCAGCAAGGATCACCCTCATGATGCGTACCACTCTGGGGCCCCTTGTTTGGCAGCCAAAGCTCCCTAAAATGTTCTGAGAACCCACGTCAACATCCAGTAGTTATTTCACATTTTTTTGCACACATTTTTCTTTTACTCGGCCCTGGTGTCCCAGGACTCTTCATGTGAGGTCTGTAATAGGTCGCACTCAACCCTGTCTAATATGCAGGTCTTTCTCTTTCTCTTGATCTTGGCCTTCAAGGGCACTGGCTCTTACACATAGTAGGAGTTTCTATAAATGTTTGTTGACTAGAATGGAGTTGAATTTATTCTCATACCTGTGTAAATATTTTGGCCAAGATTTCACCCCGCCAGCAGCATTTGTAATTATCCAAAGATTTGAAGGGACAGTGAACAGATTGTGCAAGTTAAATTTGTTTGTTTAGGCGACTCAGTTGTAGGCTAACTAGCTGCAGATGGTCTCTACACCTGGATTTCACAGACCGACAGAACAAGTAAGTTTGTGTTTGGAGGCAAATCACAACCCCCCCCCCCCCGCCCCCCCAGGAGTCTGAAAACAACTCAGTCACCTACCTCAGTCCACAGTTGCTCGCCCAGGGAAGGGGAAGTGCAGGCCACGTTGCACCAAGTGTTCTCTCCATGATTAAATTAAACCAGCATCAGTGGAAAGGACTTTTTTGTTGTTGAGGCTTTATTTCACTTCCTTAGGCATCATCTTGGTTTCTCATTCTTCCTTTTCCTCAGTTTCATGTGCTTTGCTGGTAGGAAATGGGGGCACGGGGAGACAAAGTTTGTTGGGGGGGGGCAGGCTGATGAATTAAACATGAATTCAGTCATGCAGCAAAGGCCTTTTTCTACCTCTTATCTGGGGAAGTTTTCATATTGTCATGGAGAGAAAAGCATGTGTGCGCGCACACACACACACACACACACACATCCCTACCCTTAAGCCCACACAACTGAAACCCCTTCTTCACAGAAGTCAGCTACAGGAAATTGACTTATGCACAGGAACTTGCTAATCTCTTTTGTCACATTCGGATTGTTCCTGCTGCCTGGGTCACCACGCACACTGAACCCAACTGTCCTGTGTTGGATTCTCTCCCAGCCCAACTCTAACATTTTTGGTTCTTTGAATGTGAATCAATTATCTTCTTAGAGAAGAAGGAAACATTGATCTTAGAAGGAAATCGTGCCAGAGAGAAGAAGGCTTGCATTACTTTGGTTTTCATTTACCTCCCCGGCTGAATTTGACTTCCGGAGTCAGTCATTTTGGTGTCAGGATATTTCTTCATCCTTCTACAACAGGTAAGACTTCTTTTTTAAAGATATTTTTTCAGTGTCAAAAGAACTCTTTCTGATTTTATTTAGCTTCTACTCTAGGCTAAACAGTATCTGTACAGGTATCTGTTCTACTTGTCGTATGTGGAACCATGTCCCGGGGCCAAAAGGGGTTGTCTGATATCCATTCTCCACCTCAACCCCACCCCCAAGTGCTAACTAATTGACTTTTTGGTTTTCCAAATATTCTTTCCTAGAGAATTCATATGCTCATGATGACTATGACTGAACTCAAATACTTGTGTGGTTTAAATATCACTCTGTGTTTGGTGATATAATCTAGGGATTCTTCAAGTCATGCAAATATGAGTTTTGAAATGTTCTAATTCAGAATAGAAAAAGAATCAAAATCCCAGTAAAGTAGACTTGGATCTGGATTTCTGAGCTTGTTTGTTTCCCCTATTGCCAATACTAAAATCCTCTTCTTGGTAGTGTGTAGGATATAGAAACACAGATCTATATTTTAAATTAAATCAAGTTTTTGAGGTGGCTTCAGTTGGAGACATGCAATGAGGTGCCAGCCTGGGTTATAATTAACATTTGGAAAAATCACAGGTTTAATTTTTTTACTACATTAAAGCTGCAATGAAATATTTGAGCAAGCAGTCGACAATCACTGACATTCAGCAGAGGCTATGGAGGATAGAAGAGAAATAGAAAAAAATCCTCTACTTTGAAAAACCTTACAATCTACTAGTTTTAGCCTGAAAATTAGGAAGCGTGCAAGATGGGAATTAAATGGTGAATGAGGCAACATGGGCTGCATGGTAGTTTTATTATCAGGATTCTGAGAAGGGGATTTGAGAGTAAGCTGGAGTAGACTGGAAGACATGGGCCTTGGAAAGATGAAATCTGAGTAGACAGAAGGATGGAAGGTTATTTCACACTGGGAGGACTGTGTGGGAAAGGCACACCTGGAAGAAAAGAAAGGCACTCCTGCACAGGGGTGGTGGGGGGAGGCACATTAGGGTGTAGACAGATCATGAGGGGCCTTGTGGGACACTGTCCAGTGGTTCTTTAAGCTCCTCTTTCTAAACTCTCATGGCTGTAATGGAATTCCATGTGAGAGGAATCTAGGTAGCTCTTCATCCTAGGGGCTGTTTTATGTGTCTCACATCTGTCACCTTCCTCGACTGTCTTTGCTTACTACATCATTTCAGAACTCCATTTCTGGTGCCTGCACTTTAAACATATATTTTAATCACCTAGTAATTAAAGTGGTCTTCCTAAGAAGGGTGAGTTAGTTGAGTGATTGCAAGCAAGTCTTTATTTTTCAAAAGTTAGTCCCCAAATCCCATGTAATATATATTACTTCCGTTGGTCAAAAGGAGATGTTATGGGTTTGCTGCTGTTCTTTTCTTGATGATTTGAAGTGTTTTATTTTTTCCCCTCTGAACCATGAAATAGCTCTCTATATGATATTAAAAAAAAATACAGTTTGGTGACTAAGAACTCAGACTTTGGAACCAGATTTTCTTGTGTTGAATCCTAGTTCAGTCACTTCTGATCTGGGGGAAGTTTGTATGTATTATTTAACTACTTTAGTCCTCAGATTTGAAAAAAAATCTGTAAATTAGTTGTAGTAATAACTGAAAAGATAAAATTGAGAGGATTGTTGTGGGGGTAATATGAAAGGAAAATACAGAAGACATTTATGTATTTATGTCTGACACAAAATAAACTCAATAGAGATAGCTGTTGTGATTCCCGAATGAAGCTGATATGATCCTTGGCTTGGGAAAGGTGTCTGTAACATATCTTTTTTAAAGCCAATATTCCTTTCAAAGGAAATTGAGGGTGACAGATGGAGGGCGGGAATTAATATTTTTTTGAGCACCAAGTATGTACTAGGTACAGGGTTGGATGTTTTATAGTGATAATACATTTGGGGAAAAAAGCCAATTTTAGAAACAGATTTTTTTTAAGCCTCTCTGTATCAGATACCAGACTTCCAAGCCAGCTCTCCACACGGCTGCCATGTTACCTGTGCGTGTCTGTGAAGCATGTGCTCTGACTGCTTTGGGTGCAATTGTGGGGGTGTGTGGGATTCAAGGTAAGAGGATGAATTCTTCCTGTGTCAGCTTAAATGAAGGTACTTAATTTTATGGCATTTTCATTTCAGTCTTAACAAGGCACAACTAAGAATCCATTTCTACTTAGGAACTGGAACCATTTTGACAATGAATTCCCAAGGTGCTAATTTGGATTTTTGGATACGTGGGTCTGGGTAAAAGCCAAGATTAAAAGGTATCCTGCTTTCCTGCTCTACATTCCAGACTAGAGATTTTTTTAGGTTAATAAGCTCATTAAAAAATGTAAATATGTTTCTTATATGGGGGTTCTCACTTATACACATAGGTTACTTTGATTAATTAGCTGTACTATTTGCATTTGAAAGGCCCACTAATATCATCAAAGAGGAAATTTTGGGATATTGTGAATGGAAAGGATTGGACACAAATCTGGATGGGGGTGCCAAATTGGAACATGCTATAAGGTAGCATGACCATATTGGTCTGGCACCCAAGTGAGAGCAAGAGGGTGCCAGAGATAGAGAGGGGGTGCCCGGAAGGTAGGGTCTCCCTTTGATTCTGTAGTCAGTTAAGTCCAGCAATGGCCCAAAGGCCCGGTGAAGCTTCTCCTGGAAGAAGCTGGTCTATTGCTGTGCAGGTGTGGACAGTTGTTGAGAGATGAGAGATTGTTGAGAGATGAATTGATTCCTATGGTCCGGCCTATGGGATTAAGTTGGCCGAATATCAACAGCTCTGGGGGAGCTTTGACAAGATAGTGGTTCTCATGGATCCCATTCCAGCCCTGGCGTGGGGTCCAGAAATCTGTGTGATAATAAATTTAAGTTCCCTCAGTGCTGTTACAGGTGAACGTTGGGAGCCATTAATCTGGAAATCTCCCAAGCATGGAAGTAGTGAGCGAAATGTCCAAAATGATCTTCTCTCTAGTGTGATTAATATCCTCTCCTGAAAATATTTCCCTTTGTTATGAATTTATTTCTTAGGATAATTTGTGGGAGTTGGATGATGGGGTTAAGTGTGTGAGCATGTTTAGAGCTTTAGTCAAGCATATTGGCTTTTTAACAAACAAAGGTAGGGTGCTCCTTACAAAAATCCTGAAGCACTACATACATATAGACATTATTTATTGTCACTGAGGGAAATCCAACGAAGAGATTTTGTTTTTAAGGGAGAAAGGATCAAATCACTTTCTATTTCTCTTTTTCCTGTAAAGTAGAAAGAAGAATCACTTTGGGAAGAAAAAGCATTACAGATTGTTCAATGTTTTCTTAGAGCACAAATTGGAACCTTCTTATCTCTATGCTTAATTTCTTGTAAAACTGAAGTCAATAGTGGACTCTTCCCCATTTTGTAGAAAAGAAAACTAAGGAAGGTTGTGGTTAAGTAACATGTAGTCTGGTTCTATTACATTTGCCATGAGAACTATGAACTGTCACCCATTCAGTCACTGGGTAAATAAAAAAAATTGAGTAATTTTTATAAGGGACTTCATAGCAAGACAGATTGTGAGAGAAGCAACAGAATTAATTGACCCCATAGGCCTCCTGCTCTTATCTTTTTTTTTTTATTATTATAATGTTTATTTCATTATGCATTGGCATAATCTGTTAACCTAAAACCATGCTTATTGTTTGTGGCCCAGAAGGGAATAAGGTCAATTTTCAATGGTTCCAATAAAAAAAGAAAGAAGGAAAGAAAGAAAGAATGAAAGAAAGAAACGTCCTTGCAAAATATCAAGTGAGTTTTTTGGCAGTGGTATGCAGGAGCTCCTGTGTGCAAGCTCACAAGAGTTCGTTGCTGTATTTGCAGAAATTTTGCAAGCCAGCTGTTGAACACAACCACAATTGAAAATTAAGTCATACAACGCATATCTAAATAAATTATATTAAAAATAAAAGTGTTAAGTACCCGAAACTCATGACTTCATAATTACTGACTCCATATTGCTATGATCTATACTCTTGAAGTTATTTACTGTAACTTAGCTGACATATAGACACATATTACTTGTTACTGAACACCTTTTTTTCAACTTTGTATTCAGTTATGTCATATTGCTTGGAAAAGTACATTTTAAGAGTATTTATACCCTGAAAATCGACAAGCAAATCAGTCTCCCCAAACTTTTTTTGAGGAGAATCTGTTAAACATTTACCACCATCAACACTGAGGAACTGTGGCAACTTGACAATATGTGTAAAAAGTCATTAACCCATGCATACATTTTGATGCATTAATTCTGTTTCTGGGAATTATTTATCCATAATTTAACAAGGGGGAAAGCATGCATGAACACATTCACTTTAATATCATAACAGAAAAATCTGAAAATAATAGTGTTTCTGGTAGGATTAACTCCATGGGATACTTTGTAGTTAATAAAGGTCATAATTATGGTACTTAAGAAAATATACTTGATATGCTGTTAAATTAGAAAATAGGATTAAAAGTTTCACTTACATTCTGATTTTGTGATGATAGGGATTAACCATGAGCATAAAAAAAGAAAGAATGTTCAAATGGTGAAATAGAATTTTGCTTGTATTTAATTTATTGTCATAGTGGTGTGTATGCATTTAAAAAATGTGGGGAAAATTTGCAAATTAGCGACTTTTTTTTTAAGATTTATTTATTTGTGCATACAGAAGTGGGGTACAGGTCAGAGGCTCAGGAGCAGTGAGAGGCTTCACCAGAGACAGAGCAGGGAACAGAACTGGCAGATCGAGGAAGTACACTGCTGAGGGGAGCAGTGGGCGGGTCAGGAGAGGTCTGTCATACCATGTAGTCACCTCGGGGCAGGCGGGAATCGAACTCAAGCGGAAGCGGCTTTAGATTCTCAGTGCTGTGCTTTAACCCGCTGCGCCACCAGGGAGGGCCGCAAATTAGCGACTTTAAGCAGTTTGAATATTTAAGGGTAAGGCTAGGGGGATTTTTCTGGACCAAATGCCTTTATCTTTGATATATAGATGTGTACCTTGAAACCTGAGGCAGGGAATTATAAAGAGTTTGGATCCCGGCAGTCTAAAGTGATGGCTGCAAAGGGGTTTCTTTGGGGCAGTCAATGGACTGCCTGGGAGAAGTCTATTTACTAATATGGACTACACAGGCTACAGAAAGGTGACGGAGAGCGGAGAGAAAATTTCTTAGAAAGAGACAGAGATGCTGATTTAGAGATGAGAAGATAGATGTGAGGATCATTCCATTTAGATCTAAAAACATTAAGGTTAAAACCAGGAAGGAAATGATTCTTCTCAATCATGCATCCTCAGACTTTAGCATGTGCAGGAAAAAAAACAGTTGGATGAATGACAGCTGTGCTGACCAATGAAAATTCCTCGGGTTCCACCTCTGCACTCTCTGATACAAATTGTCTGCTGATATTTGAGACACTAACAGATGAAGGGTAGTAGTTAGGGTTGACCCAGGCAACGCCTATGTGTATGTGTATGTGTTGTGTATGTTGGGGATGAGGCTGTTACCTTGAGACTAAGAATCTAAGAGCTTTTGATGTAGACGGGGTGTGATTGAGAGAAAGGCCAGGGGACAAGTATATATGCTGAGTCTATAAAAACAAACTAAAAACAGGAAATGAGACTTAATGACTTTCCTTAAAGGAATATGGTTTGCACCACAGAGTTCCTTCCACAGTTCAACAACTTTCAGCAGGCCTCTGAGGCAACTGAAAGTAGCTGTGAACAGAGAATGACAGGAGGATAGCAGAGAGAAATGGTCAGCGTGAGATCTGGGGCCATGCACATTCTGTGTCAGACCACTGGGACACAGTGATAACTATGAATAAACCTGAGCAGAAAAAGCACTGTGATGCCCTGAAAATATTTTGTCCTTTAGTGTTGGATAACATTACACCAAAGAAGGGGAGAAAGTGTAATATCTGATGAAGCGGCATGCTTTGTAGATAGAACTTAAGTGCTCAAATGATCAGTAACAATTAGACGTATGCCATAACAATATCGCAAAATAAGCATATCCCAAAGGGGATGATGCCACTGCAGCAGAAGCACTGTATGCGAGCAAGCTTTTATGCTTTACCTGGTTTTAGACGTACTTTTGTGATTGTAGTAAGCGCTCAAATAACCTTTCATAGCTAGACTTCTTCCCAATTTTTTTTCACTAAATATGATTCCTTTTAGAAAATTACCACGTTCTTCCTCTTCAGGGCTCTTAGTCTCTTGGGACATGTCGTGACAAATCAACCACCTCTCTTAATGCTGGAGACATAACTGGTCTATTGGAGAAACATGCAGGGTTCTGACTTGAAGTCAGACCTCTTTCCACCAGCACCAGCTGACTGCCCTGTCCTACTCTTCCCGTGCTGATTGGCTTACACTGGAGAGCAGTGTCTCTGAATCACATTTTGGCTTACCATTTCCTTTAAGAATTTGGTGAGAACCAAAGACCTTCTTTATGAGAAACCTGCACATTAGCCCCACAACTTGAAAGGGTTTAGGAGTCCCTAAAAACATCCAGGGCTTGTCAGTTAGTCCAGAAGCTTCTTACTAAGAATTCCTGCCTCAGATGCTATGAGTGCAACAGAGGAAAACTTGCAGGGGTGAGAAAGTTCTGCTTATTGCTGATATTGGATTTAGCACTAAAGAGAAAGACAGGCTTTCCTAGGGAAGGTTAACAGGAGGACGAGGTGGCAGGTGTATTGGGAGTTGCATTGTCCTGGTCCTTAAGTTGAGTACACGTGTGGGACTAGACTGGTTTTTTTTTTTTTTTCTCCCTGAAAATAGCTGACTGATATTTGAATTCTTAATTCTGAAATCTTTCATGTGAAGGATCAATTCCCAATTGGGAAATCAGGCTCTCAAGATTCTACTTATTCACTGTCATGTGTAACTTGGATGGCACCAGAAATGTAGGTAATAGAGGATGGGGAGGGGGGATGCACCCTATCTTAAACTCTCCAGAAGAAAATGGACGTGCAGTTGTCTAAAGCAGTTGTGAAATATGAACAAGGCTTCGTTTGGTGTGGCAGAGTGCAAGACTTACATAGCTTTCTTTGAGGTAGAAAATGAAACTTCATAATAAATTATTCAAGTCATTAGTGCGCCTTGACTTCTGCAATCATTTTGACTATGATATACCCATGAATGGTCTCCTGCTGATTTCAGTTCAATGTATTCAGTATATTTTAATTTAATACATCTAGTGCATTTTAGCAGTAATGCTGCATGATTGAACAGCCCTCAAAACAGAAGAACCAAAACCCAGCGCTGCCTTTTGACTCCTCTCGTCTCCTAGAGATGGCTTCTCCTGCTTTGTCATTATGCCTGACAACCTTGATGCTGATGCCGGGAACTGACAGGCACGCATCTCTTTCTTGATGCTTTTCCTTTCTTTAAGGGGTTCTTCTTTCAAGCAGGATCGCTACACCTGCCCCCACCTCATTCTGGCTGTCATTCTCTTGAGCATTTCTAAATACACACGCCTCATTGTGAACCTTTTTCTCCCTGTCTTGCACATTTTTCTCAGTTGCCGCACACATCAAAACCCTGACTGTCTTTGTTCCAATTGTGTGTTGAAAATGAGCTCAGCCAGGGTTGAGAAGCATAAGAATGCTTGCGATTATTCCTTCTAAAAAAAAAGGCCTAGGTTTGGACTAAAATTTAAATGATGGAAAGCCACTACCGTCAACTACAAAAGCCTTTCAAGAGTTTAGAAATCTTTCTTCAATATCCTTTTCTTTGAGTTAAAAATCTGATTTTTCCAATATTTTGGGACAGTAACTTGCTGAAAATTTTATCAGTAGTTTCTCTTCCTTTGGTTGTGACAAGGGAATGGTGGTGCTGGATGGATATACAGGAAGTAGGAGGGGAGAGTGACAGTGTCACCATTTACCAACATAAATTGTCACTAATCTAGTCACAGAATCCCTGATAATATGAGTTATCTGTAATAAGGCTCACTTAAAAAATATAATTGTAATACATACTCATTGTAGTAGAAGATGGCATGTGCTTTTAACTGAAATGTATGTATACATATTACTGATCAATATTTAATTTTTATGTATTAAAAGCACCATCCTCCTAGTATTTCCTTTCTAAAACATGCAAAATCTATAGAAAGAAACTTAAAGGAAACACTAACTACTTTTAAGTACCATTTTAAAGATTGATTTATTTGCGCATACAGAACTGGGGTGTAGGCCAGAGGTGCAGGGGTGGTGAGAGGACTCACCAGAGACAGAGTGGGGAGCAGAACTGGCAGATCCACGAAGTACACTGCTGAGGGGAGCAGCAGGTGACACAGGAGAGGTCTGCTGCCCATGTGGGTCACCTCCTTGATGGGGATTGAACTAGAGCTGATGGTGCTGATGTCACTGTGGCTAGCGTAGTGCTGCACTTTAACCCACTGTGCCACCAGGGAGTACCATTTGAAGGACAATTTCAGTATCCTTTCTGAGTCCTATGGCTCTGTTTTCTTTTTTCTCATTTTTTATATCTAAGGAAAGCCAATTTCAAAAATTCATTCTGTTATATTCTCGAACCGTGAAACTCTATGGATACTGAATATTTTATATTTTATTTAATTTTTGATACATGGGACATTTTTTGCATGGTATAGGGGGTTCTAAGTAAAACTTGGATTGAAAGTGTGAAACCCAAACCGATAGCTCTGGATTTCCCCTCAGGTTACCCATTTGACTTGTCAACCAGGAAAGACCCATCACACACATACATGGAAGGAAAAAGAAAAGTTTCTCTTCCAATAGGTTCTAGATTTCTGTGGTTTTCAGTTTAGAAACTAGATCATGCAATTAAACTCATGAAAAGACTTAACCAACATTTCTAGCTTAAGTTCAGTAATGTATGTAGACATATAGATATAACTTGTGGCCAACCTGTTCTCTGTATCTGTGAGTTCATTGGGTTTTTGTTGTTGTTCGTTTTTTTAGATTCCTGAAGTTACAGTATAACAAAGTTTCCTCTGATTTACTAGTCCTTTCATTAGAAGTCTGAAGTGGCCATTCATTAATGTTATTTGGAGATTAAATGTCCATGGCCCTTCTTTCCTATGTTTGGCTATAATGGATATTGTTTCTCCTCAGCACAGCTGCATAGTTCACTATTTTATCTACTAACTAGAGTTATTTTCTATGGTTCTTTTAAAAATTTTGATTATTGCCAATTTTGAGCATGCTTAACAATTCTTAGAAATTTAATAGACTAATTACTAGGGTAAAATGCAGGATAATAACAAAAACACATTTAGTAGACTTCACAGTCTTTTCAAGTTTGATGTGGAACTTGTAAATTAGAATTTTTTTCCTTTTTTCTAGAAAATATCGGACAAGAAAAAATTTATAAGCAAATCACCGGTCAGAGAAAGAACTGAATGAGCTCTTCTCTCTTCTTGTCACTTAATGTATTATGCTCCAAATTAATATTTGGCTTTAAACATGTTTTTTTAAATAATTGCAAGTAACTCGTTAATATGAATTCATAACCTTCAATCGTTTGTAACCTTTGACCATTTCCAATTAGTCGTAAGAAAACAATGAAAGTTTTATTTTATTTTATTTTATTTATTTATTCGTACAGAACTGGGGTACAGGCCAGAGATGCGGAGGGTGAGAGGATTCACCAGAGACAGAGTGGGGAGCAGAACAGGCAGATCGATGAAGTACACTGCTGAGGGGAGCAGCGGGCGGGTCAGGAGAGGTCTGCCACGCCATGTGGTCACCTCCGGGGCAAGCGGGGATCGAACTCATGCGGAAGTGGCTTTAGCTTCTCAGTGCTGTGCTTTAACCCGCTGCGCCACCAGGGAGGGCCGAAAGTTATTTTTTTATAAAAACTTTTCGACACAATGATTTTTTTATAATTAAGAAACTTAAAAACTACATGAAATGTCCAACAGGAAGGTATCATTAATAAATTATATTTCAGCCAACTGAATAATCATGAAAATGTGTTTTGAACAATGCTTAACAAATGAAAAACATCAGAGTATAAGATTAAAAATATTTCATTTAAAAAGACTCCTATATTTTTATACATGGATTGAGAATGTGAAGGTAGGTAAATCAGTATGTCAGAAGTTATCATGTAGAGTTTAATGTTACCTATAATTTTAAAATGAAAACGCTTTCCATTTTTTTCTGTATTTCCTCTAACTAGCTGTATGATTTTTATAATAAAAAGGTGAAAATTCTTAATAAAATAAATTTCTTGTGTGAGGTTAGTAATGAAACTATGAAATGATTTTGATATGAGAATTATCTTGACACTTTGAAGGATACCCAAAGCTCAGGGGGAGCCCTGCGTCTCTAACTATATTTTGTCTCTAAGTTTAGAGGGATTTTGAGTTTTTTTTTTTACCTTGAACCTTGATAAGCCACATAAAACCACTTTTAATGAGAATTGTTGGAGTAATTAAATAGATTGTGAGTCATTTGTGTTTTATAATAAGAGGAAATTAATTTTTGTTAGTATCAGAAATTAAATATTCGAGTGATGAATATAGATGATTATTTAAATATTCTTGACATGCGAAAAGATTCCCAAAGGGATTCTTTAAGAAGCACATTTTCCTTATGCATCTTAAATATTTAATTTAGAAATAACTGACTTTCAAATATTTGAACCTACTAGGAAATCATAAATGTATTCATTTTGCTATCAAGTAGGAAAATTACCTGTATCCTTTGTGGCCCCCCAATCCTAATACCACATATCTGAAAGTCCATTAGTTTTAAATGTCAAATATTAGTTGGGCTATTTAAAAATTATTCAAAATGTTGGTCAGTGTAGCGGTGGGAATTTTTCTTTTTAGCATGAAATCTTGTGTTTGATTTGTGTCATATTCCTGATTTTTGTTTTCTTTTCCTGTATGCTTCTTTCTGACCGGATACTCATGTCAGGACAGCTACTGTTGCGGAGCTGGATACTAGCAATGCTTTTGGCTGCAAATTATGCAATGCTGGATTAACTGTACCTTCAAAATATCCAGATAATTTCTTCACAGCATAAGAGGCCTGCAGGTCTGCACCGGGATACTGTCTCTGTAGTTCTTTGCTCCCTTCAAGATGGCTTCCAGGGTAGCCTCCATCCAGGGGCGCAGTGCTGTAGTAGTGGTGGAAACATGGCTGACTTGGCGGTGGCTGTAGCTTTTCTTTTTTTAGGCAAACAAGAGCTTTCCCACAGGGACTCCTCTCCTCCCCCTCACAGTCAGCTTCTGTGTCACTGTTAGAACTGGATTACCCAGCCATGGCAACTGCCAAGAACATGCGAGGACAGGAAATAGGACTGTTAGAGTTTGCTTTCTTAATGAGGAGGCAATGTGAGGAGCGAGTGGCTTTGTGGATGGGGTGAGAGTGGAATTGTTGGTGCTGTTATCATTGTTAAGAGGAAGAATATTTTTTTCTTTTTGGCAGAAGAGTAGAAGCAGAAAAACATCTTATTCTTTTATATATAAGGCACCAATAGACGACCCAAAAGGACCCTTTAGAAAGTTCCTTTTTCTTTTGCATCTTAAATATTTAATTTAGAAATAATTGACTTTCAAATATTTGAAAGACATACTTACTAGGCAAATTATAAATGTATTCATTTTGATATCAAATAGAAAATTATCTTATATAATTTTTTTAATCTACAAACAGACATATGTAGCAGATCTAGGATATTACAATTTCATGAGTGGGAATAATTAGGAAAAATGTGTCTAAAAATTCACTTGGGGTGGGGGTGACAATGAAAAAGAGGTTGAGAAATAGTGACTGAGCCCAAGCATGACCCATTGCCGGAGGCTTTGCACGTTGTCTTCTAAACAAAATTGGATTCTATTATTAATGACAAAGAGAGGCATGGGAACCAAGTAGAAAAATTACAATGCTTGCCACAGTGAATATCATATATTAATGAACACGTTACACTCTCTTGTCATTGATGGTCTTCTCTCCCTGGATAGTGAATCTCTTAAGAGCAGGACTGTGTCCTATGCATCTTTCTATGTGAGTACACTAGGCCCTTGGTACACATATTTTATAGGCTGAATGAGACAATGATTTTACCGACGATTTTTTTATAGCTGGAACAATTTTCCCTAAATATTAATTTGGACTATTTTCCTATTCATAAGCCGGAGGTAGCTTCCAATTCATTACAGACTGCCTCTCCAGCTCCCCATGAACATTTCCTACCATTTTCTTAACTACTGCCTGTGATCAGACACATGGTGCTTCTTGGTCCCTAACATCAGAGAAGACTGGAATGGCTTGGCCTAAGTGCAGGAAGCTCCGTTCTGCCTTCTAGGCCCTTGTCTTTTCCGCTTGAGGGAACTGGAGGCACAAATATGTGGCGAAAGACTCAGGGTGTTGAAGTTAATGGACCTTCTCTAGGCCTCAGGCACTTCCGCAAAATGGGGAGAGTAATATCTACCATGTGGGGTTGGTGTGAGGGTAAAGTAAAGCCACGAATAGAAGAGTCTGCTTGAGGATCGGCACAAATGATGCTCTTAGGACTTGGCTGATCGGTCCCATGTTTGGGGGCCAAAATCCCTCTGTTCATTCCTGAGTTTCTCTGTTTGCCAGTATTCCCTTGAAGAGAGGAGGTCACTTAGGTGTATATGCTTAAACGTTCTTTAAATCCAAGGAGTTACAGTAAGAGTACTATCCATTTTTCACAGCATTTTGAGCTGGAACAAAGACTTAGGCAGGTGAGTGAAAAGCCCAGAGGAGGTGAATAGCTGCAAAATCAGTGGCAGAGATGAACTTGGGCCCAGCTGTTCTGAGCGCTAATTTGGGCTTTGTATTCTCTTGTCTAAGTTGCCAGATACAGTAAATAAAATATAGAACACCAGTTAAATTTTGAATTTCAAAATTTTTAATTTTTAATTCTTTGGTATAAATATATTTCATGTCTGTTAAAGAAAAATAGAACCACTGTTTGGAGAAAAAAAATAGATGTGCAGGGGAGAACTGATAGGTAATTACGCTTATTGGCAACGTATTTTAGTAGGCATTGAGAGTTTGCCTTGACAAGGGGAAAATGAAACTTTGGAGAAGGAGTATATTGATTTTTAAAAGTTATTTTGTTTAAAAAAATTTGCAAACCATTTTGAAGCTCACACATGCCCATCACGCAGTAATTGTCAGGCTATTGCCATATTTGTTTCGTCTGTTTTCTCCCCTTGATGAAGCGGTTTAAAATAAATCCCAGATGTCATGTCACTTTAACAATACATGCTATGCATCAATAAATCAAAAATATTTTCTTATTCCTACCATGCTTTCATTATCCTAACAAAACTGTAATAATCCTTTGACTACCCAATCCATAATCATATTTCTTATTATCTCAAAAGTACATTTTCATAATAGATTTAAGGTATTATAGGATTGTTCCATTTCTTAAGTTTCTAGTGTTGATTGATTTTTGTGTGTGCGTATGTCTTGATTGATTGTAATGGCAAACTTGAAGTGATGTTTAAGGAATAGTTTTACTGAGTTCAGAGCAAGCTGTCTGATTGCTTTTATGTAGTGGCATGAAGATTGGAGAGGTTTTGCAAATGTTGATGTCATAAATGCTTGTTAGTGTTAATGAGATTATTAATTCTCATAGTTGCTTTTGTTTTGTTTATAACAGATGCAAAAAGAAAGGAAATAGAAATTCTGTTTTGTTTCCTGGCCTGATCTTTTTTTGTGTGTGTGCTGTTGCTGCTTCATGTGTAAAATGGGGATAGTTATATAATAATCCTTACTTCTCAGATTGTGAAGGTCAAAATGGAAACCTGTCTGAGAGGCCTTGCTTCACTGAGTAACAGAATTTCTCCAACATGATTGTGCTTCTGACTCATCCCAGTGCTTTAAAAATAGTTTCTCTGGTTCTTTCCAGACCCACTGAAAGAGAATAACCCCATAAGGGGTGCAGGAAAACATTTTAAAGTCTCTCAGGGAAGTTTTGATCATGATCAATTTTCGGAATCACTGGCTAATCACCCTGGACCTTGATCGCTTTCTCTATAAATTGGGAACAAGGAGACTTCCCAGGGTTCATGGCACTTTGGGGTGGGTAACAAGTGGGCTGAAAAAATGCTGAATGTTTCCCTAACCTCTCCGTCACAATCAGTGTCGTGGACCCAGGAGCTCCTTGTCCACATAAGGACACTTGACTTAGGGGTGGAAAAATTCCTCGGCCTCCTTTATCCGTTGAGTCACCTACAATAAACAGAGTGCTCAGCAGGAGAGATGTGATAAATATTGGAGGAATGAATACATGAGTGATGTTAGTGAGTGGGAACAGAGACCTAGGGAGAAAGGCCCAGAGAATGGGATGATGCCCAATAAAATTATACCTCCTGATATCTTACCTGTGTACATAGTTCTTGGGAAACTTCCTCCTCTAAACAAAAATCTGACTTAGGAGAGAGAATGAGATAGAAACATAGTCACATAACTTGAAAATGGTAGAAAGGACTTTTGTATCCAACCATATTTGCGTTTCACAAAACTCCACCCCTCCATACTGGGTGGGTACAGTTCCTGAGCTTACTTTGACCCTTGTATGATTGATGTACAGTAGAGCTCTCAGCACAGAAAGCATGAGACATCCTGGGGGAATGCCTCAAGAGGAAATGTTGCTCCAAAGGTGGAGAGATGCTCGGGAGGGAGGGGACTTCCCGTGTCCTTGATGGGTACCTTCTGGTAAGTTCTGCTAAGGCTGTCTCTTGAAGGGAACATACTGCACCTGCTATGCCAGCTGACTGCAAACATCAAGGATTCTTATGGGTATGGATGGCAGCTGCTGCTAATAGAATGGGGACCTGTTTCCTTTGCCATCTCCTAAGGGGGAAGAGTCCTAAACTGGGCCTCATGATGATCCCAGATCAAGAAGTGTGCTATGGGGTCTTATCAAATGCTTTTGAACTTCTTAAAACTGAAGGTTCTGGGTCTCCCTGGGGGTGCAGCAGTTAAAGACAGTGCTATCAAGTTGTCTCCAGCTCCTGAAGCACAAGTTCGATCCCCGGCCAGGGACTTGACCCACATGTCAAAGCAGAGCTTTCTGTCTCAC
The DNA here is from genome assembly GCF_000260355.1 of Condylura cristata. Taxonomy (NCBI): domain Eukaryota; kingdom Metazoa; phylum Chordata; class Mammalia; order Eulipotyphla; family Talpidae; genus Condylura; species Condylura cristata. Next base: position 37,490,268 of record NW_004567113.1, on the reverse strand, counting down.
CCACTGCTCCCCTCAGCAGTGTGACCTGCCTATTCTGCTCTCCACTTTCTCTGATGAATCCTCTCACCCCCACGCCTTTGGCGTATACCCCAGTACTTGTATACATCAATAAATCTTTAAAAAAAAAAAAAGAAGATTCCTGAATTCTAGACACAAGTAGCGGTGATGACTCATAGTCGAGAAAACACTGGAATTCAGCCAGGTGAGTATTGTTGCAGGAAAAAGATGAGGTAATAGGCTTTCTGTGTGATAGAGAAAGGAAGCCCTCTACTTCATTAGGTTCCCAGTGATGAAAAAAGAAGGGACGTACTTCACCCACAGATAATTGACTCTTGATAGTGAAACTTCCTGAGATCTTGATGTAGAAAAATCCCAAGTGTGGGTATCACTCTTCTAATTCCTGAACACACACACACACACACACACACACACACACACACACACACACACACACCCCTTGGGCGAGATTAATCAAGTTAGTAAAGCTTTCATGGGAAATTGAACACTGAAGAGATTTTTCAAACTGAATCTTACTAGATACGCATTTTGGAGATGGTAAAGCAAAAGAAAGTGAATATTCAGGTACATGTGCACATGGCCTAGGAGAGTGTTATGAGAATGTAGTGTGTAAGTGATGAGTAGCTAGAGGGGGATGGAATGAGGTGAGAAGACTAGCTTGAGGCATTTCACGTTGGGATTATTAGTTTAAGAATGTTGACTCATGCTGATGTCTGGGTGGTTTTTCTTGGAGTCTGTTATCTCTTGCCAGTAATTTCAGCTGGGCTTATACCACAGAAACAAGGCTAGAGTCACCTGGTATATGAAGATAACTAAAAATAAGGCAATTTCTGAGCAGCTGGATTTCTATGAAGAGCTATTTGTCAGAAACCAGGGATTTGGTTGGAAGCATAGTAAATGCTGGGAGTCATATTTTGGCTCTGCCCATCAACGCATTGACGGTGCAGAGACAATCTTGGCAAGTGGGTTTCCTGTGTTTGCATCCCATTCAGAAGACCATAGGGAGGAAATCAGCCTTGGGTTAAAGCATGCCCTTGGCAAGTTCCCATAAACCTAGCACTAGCACATTTCTCTAATACACAGGAAACTTCTTTTCCTATATATTGGTTCTCTCAATTTTTTCAATCATGTTGAGTAGGATGATACGGACACAAGGCAAATGGGCAGAATATTCCATTTTTAAAATTTAACTAATTTTTTTTTATTTGAATGGTGTTTGAAGGAGCCCTGCTCTGAGGACCTGGGGATAGAGTAAGAGAGGGATTTATAGGCCTGTGAGGCCTGCTCATCCTATAGCTGAGGTGACTGTTGGGGCAAGGGATTCTGGACTTGCGCAGAGCCACTTCAGGGACTGACCCTGGGCCCAGGCCTCCTGTGCTTTCTTGAGATTGACTCTCCAGTCTCGGAGCAAATACTTCCTCTATGGTGCATTTCAGGAAGGAACTGCAGTATGCATTTATATTTTCTTTTATGAATTTTATGACTTTCTTATTGGGTTAAGAAGTAATATGTAGTATGAAGGAAATTTGCAAAATATAAACCATGTAAAAAAAAAGAAAACATCTATAATTGCACTAATAAGAACAATGTTAGTATCTGGCATAATTTCTTACTCCTCTCTATTTTTATTAAAAAACCAGGATCTGGCTGCACAGACTATTTTGAATTTGCTTTTTTTCCTTCAGGGAACAGTCGTATACTTTTCATTGTGTGATGAAACATTTTTCTAAAGTAATAAGAAATAAATGATAAAGTTGTGTCCCCTCACCCCCTTTTGAAAAGCCCTATGTAGTAAGTTGTCTTGTATTTTAAAAAGTGGAGCTAAATGTGGGTGAAAATGAAAGCAGAAATGGCCAATCTCTTCCACAGTGTTTTTTTTTGAAAGTCCTTGCTGTTGGGATTATGTCCCTTGGGTTCAAACATATTAATGACTGTACAGAGACTTGAGAATTGGCCTAACGGGCGGCATCTTCTTCCAGGTGGGAGCTGTGGATAAACTAGTGGGAGCTCTCAGTCACTTCCGGTGAGTGCATGGCTGTCCAGCCATCTCCTTCCTGCCACTGTTACAGCTACTCTCCGGGGGGGAATCTGAGCTTTGTTCATTTTATAGTGGTGGGGACAGGCCTGAGGATTTCTTACCTGGATGTATATATTTGGGAGGCACATGTGTGAGAAGCAACAGCTGCTTTTTTGTCCAGCAAAGCCTTAGGATACGTTGGAGTTTTGAAGGACTTGGTGGGGCTCAAGGGACATGGACCTTTGGGCCACCTTGACTACCTGATCATCTCGTAGTTTGGTGCTGAGATCTGTACCTAGAATGGCTGTTTTCTCCAGTCTTTTAAAACTTTCTCAGATCCGCAATTTTGAAAGTTCTCTCTTCACGTTAGGCCAATGAGCTCTAACTTGGATTGGGGTGGTGGCTTCCTGGAAAAAAGGAGCAAATTCTGCTTCTATCTTTAGTAAATCCCAAGAAAATTACTAAAGAACTTTCTTGAAATCAGAAATTAGATGTCTGCTGAGGCCCCGCTGAGGCCGTTTGTGCTCAGCTTCCTGATGTGACCCCGCTGACGGCTTTTAAAAAGCAGTCATGCCTCTGGTCAGGGAGGAGACTTGCAAGCAGGTGAAGCAAGAGAAAAAGCCTGGAGGTAGAGAAAGGTCTCCAAGGCAGGAACTTGGAGATGATGCTCCCTCTAGCTTGCCTCCATTGACATCTATTCTCAAGGCAACTTGTGATATCACTGCTTTCAAAAAAAAAAAGCAAACAAACAAAAAAAACCATTATATTCACAGTCCATCAAATTTAATGCCTCAATTGTACAGATGAGAAGCTTGAATTCTGAAGAGGTGGAGTGGCCTTCAGTGGTGTGAGCAGGTCATGCAGTGGCAGGACAGCCGGCTCCAGCCTCAGTCGCTGTCCAGGGCTTTGCCTCCTGCCTCTGCAGACGCTATAATGAGAAAAAGTCTATGGCACCCTGCTGACTCTCCAATATATTGAGTATTTATATTTTCATTTCTATCTGTAACTGAGGAGGAATTGCTTAATCTTTTAATGAAGGAATTTAGATGGAATCTGGCAACTCAAAATCTACTGACAGGAAGAAAGATTCATGAACTTAAGTGAGACAGGTACCTAGGAGTATACTATAACATGCTGCAGATTGTATATAAGAAAAATAATGTGCATGATAATTACACATATGCATTGATTCGTATATGCTTGCGAATACATGTCATGATATGGTAGTTGGAAAAATCTTTGAGAAGCTCAGTCTAATAGCTTTTCTAAGAAAGTAGCTGGGGGCTGATTAAGGTATTGTAGGAAGAACGCTTAGTGGCCAATTTTGTATGCTTAGTATTTTACTGTAGGCATGTACTAGATTTCCAAACTAGTAACTATAAAAACATTTAAAGATGACATGTGAGTTCAAGTAAGGGGGAAACAATGCTTACTGGGAGTTTCTGAAAGGCTACCTACCTGGAGGTGGTGGCATTCGAGCTGGCCTCTGGGACAGGTGGAAATTTACCAGCAAGAGCCAGCTGGGAAGAAGATATATTTAAGGAGATAGAGACAGCACACGTAGGGTTATTGAAGCAGGAAAGGAGAAAAGGAGTTTGGGGACTGTTCCCAGGGAATGGCCAGTGGTCCAAGTGAGCTCCCTGAGGGCCAGGTGAAGCCCGGACGGGGGAGGAGAAAGGCAATGAGACAGAAGGCTGGCTGGCTGGGGGCTATTGCATACGTTGCCTGCCCCACAGGGTCCCTACATATGGGCCCAATGTCCTTTCCCAATGTCACCTCCCACCTGTGCTCCAGCCACAAAAGCAACCCTTTAGCCTGCAAATGCACAGAGCTTGCTCACGGGCACATCTGGCCTGGCTTTTCTGCATCCTCCGTCTGGACGGCCCGCCTATTCCACTGTCTTTCCCTCTTCCCAGCCCATTTCACCAGCCCCTTCTGCCCCTCCACCCTTCAAGATTTAAATTCTCTGTCCTCAGTGTTCTCTTGGATTTTGCGTTTAGCTTTCTTACCCACTTGCCTATTTCAATTTTAATTTTTTTGTGGCATGAAGCCAGGTTGGAGGTCATTTGCATGCAGAATGTTGCTTCCTTTTTCTCTAATTTAGGATTGTATTCGCCAAGGCCCAGCTACGGGGGTCCTGACTATGAGGACGTCCTGCCATGCCACCCTGCCTTTGCATGGCCATTATCTCTGCCCACAGAGTCATCTGTGGAGAACAGCAATGACAGTGAGGGTCAGAGACATTATTAACTAGGTAAAAAAAATCTCTAGGTTGTCTAAACTGCATGAGCATTTCCTATATTAGTTCTATCCCCACTAGGCTTTTTAATGTGTGCCGGGAATCCAGTGAATTTGGCTTGCCTAGGGTTGCACAGGTATATTTCCCTTTCCTGGGCCAGTATCCTCCAGCCCTTCTTGGCATTCAGGGGCACCCCACCAGGCTTGCACATTCAGTTTCTTTGTAAATGGGACCTTCTAACAAATTCTTCATTTCTTTGTTTATTTCAGTTACTAATATGTGAAGGGCAACCGCCTTGGGCAGCAATCTAGTTTGACCTCATCATTTTCATTTGTAAAAAACATTTATTTTACTTATTTATGCATCCAATAGCTGGGATGTAGATTGGAGCTGCAGGGGGTAAGAGATTCACTAGAGACAGAGTAGGGAGCAGAACAGGCAGATGGACTGAAATACACTGTTGAGGGGAGCAGTGGGTGAGATAGGAGAGGTCTGCTGTGCCACTTGGGTCAGCTTCCTGGTTGGGGACCGAATTGACACCTCGGTGGCTGCACACAGCTTTACAGTGCTGTGTACCACCGGAGAAGCCCCTGACCTCATCATTTTTAATACTGTATTGGAGTCTACTATATGGCTATGGCAGAATTAATTTAATCACTGTTCCTGATGGGCCCTTCAGTTATTCCCAACTATTTGTTTTTGCTATTATGAATAATACCACAAAGAAAATTATTGCATTTATGTATTGGCTACTTGTGTAGGTACAACAGGACAATGTATTTAAAGAATCAGAATTGTTGAATTGAAAGCAACATGCACTTAAACTTCCGCTTGTTGCTGACAGGTAGAGAAGTGGCCAATCAGGTGCCTGCAGCAAGGGAGGGGATTGTGTGTAGAGAATTAAAAAACGACGATAAAAATGAACCTGGATTTTTTTTTTAAAAAGATTTATTTATTTAAGCATACAGAACTGGGGTGCAGGCCAGAGGTGCAGGGGCAGGGAGAGGCTTCACCAGAGACAGAATGGGGTGCAGAACAGGCAGATGATGAAGTATATTGCTGAGGGGAGCAGCGGGCGGGTCAGGAGAGGTCTGCCGTGCCATGTGGGTCACCTCCATGGCTGGAGATCGAACTTGTGAAGTGGCTGCTTCTAGAGTCATAGTGCTGTGCTTTAACCCATTGCACCACCAGGGGAGGCCCAGATTTTCTTTGTATCATTACTTCGCACTGGCAGTGATTAAGTCAGAGAAAACTCTTAATGATGTGTACAGATTCATCAAAGCTAACTTTAGGGAAGATTGCAAGTCCAGCCCTGTGCACCATTGTTCCTGGGTTTAAACGCAGAGTAGAAATGAAGAATGACAGTATAGATTACAGTGCTCATGAAGCGGAACTGGACTTACTTCAATTCTATTATCCTATGTGACCTCGTGAAGCAGAGTGTAAACTGCAAAATGTAATATTTTTAATAAGTGCCCATTTTAGTTCATAAACTATTTTGCCACATTTGAGTAATATTTTTAAAATTAAAATTTATTTTTATTGTAAATTCTTACTTGTTTATTTCAAAGCTAAAGAGTGAATCAAGAAAATGATGATTATTCTTGACTCTTATACATTATCACTGAAACTGATTTTGCCATATAGATAAGAGAATAAAAAAATGAGCAGCTTGGCACCTGCCAAGTAGACCAGCTATATATCTGGATCTATCAAATTGCTTCTACAAAGAGATGTTCTTTGGTACATCTATTAATAGTGAGTTCTGCTTACAGGAGGAATTTTTCAAATGTTGCTGGACGTCAGTCCTGTAGATGAAACTACTCACACACTAACTGTAAAAGGTCTTTTAGCTCTCTCCTCGCTTATTTTTTTCTTTTAAAAAAGGACTGTCTTTTTAGCCTGTTTGTCCTGCTATCGTCACATATCACAGACTCATGGCTTGTGAATAGACTCCTTCTAGTTCTAGAAGCGTGGAAGGCCAAGATCTTGGTGGTGACAGGTTTCGTGTCTGGGTGAGGTCTTGCTCCCTGGGTTATACCATGGGGACTTTTTATTGTTCTAAAAGGTGAAAGGGACACATGGATTTTCTGGGGTCTCTAATAAGGATACTATTCCATTTGTAAGATTCCATCTTCATAACAGTCACTTTCTAAAGGAACCACCTCTTTTTTTTTAAAAAATATAGTAGTTTATTTTAACATCATTTTGTGCATTTATTTTTTCATCTCAATTGTAATCCCTGTGGGTTTCCTATCATTGAGTCACCCATGTGCCATCACTATAGTTCTGTGCACTTCCCTCCCGCCCCGCCCCCCCCTCGTTTTTGATCCCATTCCCCACTCCACCCCCACAAAATGTCTCTGGTATATGTTCATTATTCTTATTATTTTCTCACCTGGTCCATTATACTTCTGCTATGAGCGAAACCATCTGGTATTTTTCTTTCTCTTTCTGGCTTATCTCACTAAGCATGATCTTTTCCAACTCCATCCAAGTTGCTGCCAAAGACATGTGTTTCTTTTTTTTGGTTGCTGAGTAATATTCCATTGTATATATGTACCACATCTTTCTAATCCAGTCATCTACTTTTGGGCATATGGGCTGCTTCCATGTTTTTCCAATTGTAAATAAAGCAGCAATAAACATGGGGGTGCAGGTATCTTTTTGAATCAGTGTCTTTGTGTCTTTTGGGTAGATACCTAGAAGTGGGATTGCTAGGTTGTAGGGAAGCTCCATGTTTAGCAGTTTGAGGAACCTCCAAACAGTTTTCCATAGTGGTTGTACTAGATTGCTTTCCCACCAGCAGTGCAGGAGAGTTCCTTTTTCACCACATCCTCGTCAACATTTGTTGTTGCTAGTTGTTTGAAGATGTGCCATTGGAACTACCTCTTAATAACATTTTGAGATTTAGGTTTCAACATCTGAATTGGGGTGGGAGATGCAAACATCCAACCCACAGCAAATTGCTCAGTTTCATCAAGGTGCAAAGGTCAGTAGGCTTCCCCTAAATGAGCGACAGTGGGAGGAGAGGTAGAGCCAGTACTGGAAATGGACTCAGAAGCAAGACTGCTGTGGTCATCTTGGGCAAGTTATTTTACTTCTCTGTGCTTTAGCTGTGAAATGAGCCAACAAGATATTGACAACATAATGCTGTTGTAATGATTATTGAGTCAATTTCATCAAGCATTACAAACAGTATCTAGTCAATGGCAAGTACTGTGTGAATGTATTATTACTCTTCTGTACAAGTAAGGCACCCCACTAGGCATGGAAATTGCAGTTTTAATTGCCTTAAAAATCCCACAGGCAGCCTCCTTAGTGGCATAGGGGTCAAGACTCAGCACTGTGGCTACAATGGCCTGAGTTAGATCCCTGGCCAAGGAGGTGACCCACATGGCAAGCAGGCCTTTCCTGTCTCACCCGCTGTTCTCCTCAGCAGTGTATTTCAGTACATCTGCCTGTTCTGCTCCCCACTCTGTCTCTGGTGAATCCTCTCACCCCCCTGCACCTCTGGCCTACACTCCAGTTCTTTGAGGTACATTCATTCTCTTTAGAAGAAAGAATGCATAAGTAAATAAAAATAAATCTTAAAAAACACCCTACAGTCTCTGCATCATCAGCCATAACTTGTTCTGGTTGTAAGACTTTCCTGAGTGTATACTGCTAATCAGCAATGGAGATGAGAATCTAAGTGGGACTCTGGCTCCACAACTTGCACATTTTTGCAGAATTGGGGATCAACAGTTTCATTTGTTGAGACTAAATCTAAAAGTAAATCACCTCACTTCATTCAGTGTTTTGGGTTAAATATTAAAAAAAAATCCTAGTTTAAGCAATTTATACATTATGGATTTAAACTAATTCTAGAGAAGGTTGAAGTTTTGTGCTGGGTCCTAAAGAGAAAGAATGTACCTCAAAGAAGGTAAATGAGAAAAAGGACATGTTTGAAAAGTATCTTCATATTAAAACTGGGAGCTATTTTTTGATAAAAAGTCACTAATTTGGATATCTTTCTAAGCTATCTATATGGACTTCACATTGAGATATGAAGAAAATCAAGTATGGAATATAAAATGTAGATGTAATAAGTCCTGGGTAGAAGGATTTTTTACTGACTCAATGAATCCAGTTTCTGGGCTTTAAGGCAGCCCCCAATAGCTAAACCACATCTCTCTACTTCCGGCTTTCCTCATGGGGGAAATGAGTGGGTTGCCCTAATGACCTTTGAGCATCTGATCTTGCTCAGTTTTTTTCCTATCAGGGGACATACTATGCTACTCTGTTTAGGGGCAGCTCAATTATGGGATATTCTAGGAATGTGGGAAATTCCTATACTATATGGGTAAAACATATTTAAAGATTGCAATATATTTATTTAACCAAGAAAAGATTATTAACCTTAATGTCTCAAATATATATATATGTATACATATATATATTAAGATATATTTATTTATGCATACAGAATGGGGTACAGGTCAGAGGTGCAGGGGTGGTGAGAGGATCCACTAGAGACAGAGTGGGGAGCAAAAGAGGATGACTGATGAAGTGAACTGCTGAGGGGAGCAGTGGGTGGGTCAGCAGAGGTCGGCCGCTCCATGTTGATCATCTCCGGGCTGGGGATTGAACTCATGCTGAAGTGGCTTTAGCTTCTTAGTGCTGTGCTTTAACCTGCTGCGCCACCAGGGAGGGCCCAATGTCTCAAAATATTTTAAAAAGAAATGAAATATACTTGCTAGAAGTATAGGGAAAAACGAATACTTGCAAAACATATATAAGCTGTCAATAAATATATGAGAATTATAATTAATTTTGCTAGTCATAAATGCATTGCAAATGAAAACAAGTCAAACTTGTAAAAATTGAACTGTCTTAGTTGGCAGTGTGCTACTATTACTAATGAAACATAAATCAGCCCAATTTTTTTCCATCTCTTTTATTCTAGTAATTACATTCACTTCTATTTATACTAAGGAAATAATAATTTTATACAAACTTATTTTAAAATGTTAATATTTTTATCATCGTAAACATTAGAAATAATTTAGATTCAACAATAGGTATTTGGTAAAATAAATAATCTTAATTCTAATGATGAAATAGTATGCCAGCATTAAAATTATGCTATAGAACTATTATTAATTATATTAACATAATAGTCACTTACATTATTAATACCACAGGACATATTTATGATGCAAATGTTAAATAAAAATAACCCAAGATACCATGTTAACCACAAAATAAGGTGTTTGTTTTGAAAAAAAAAAAAAAAACAACTTTGTTTTTGAAAAAACGAATGACATTTTATTTTGAGAACTAAAAATGACATTGAGGAAATAGGAAATATACAAATATAGGAAATATACAAATATACAAATCTTACAGTTTTTGGTTCTAGGTGGTGTTGGTTTCCTCCTTTAGTTCCATTAGATTATTCAGTGTTTTTGAAATGTACTGTGTATGTATGAACCATTTTTTTTTAAAGATTTATTTATTTGTGCATACAGAACTGGGGTACAGGCCAGATGCTCAGGGGCGGTGAGAGGCTTCACCAGAGACAGAATGGGGAGCAGAACAGGCAGATCCACGAAGTACACTGCTGAGGGGAGCAGCGGGCCGGTCAGGAGAGGTCTGCCAGGCCATGTGGTCACCTCTGGGGCAGGCGGGAATCGAACTCATGAGGAAGTGGCTTTAGTTTCTCAGTGCAGTGCTTTAACCGTCTGCGTCACCAGGGAGGGCCCTGAATAATTTTTATAATCAGAAAAATAGGGAAGTAGAAATGGTCCAGAGAAAATGAGGAAAGAAGTTGTCCAGAGTGAGGAGGGCAACTTCTGTCTGCTTGGGTCAGCACATGAGCGGAAGTCCTGTTCCCGCCAGCGGCCTGAACGTGTGTGAATGACGGTGGTGGGGGTTCTGGTGTGAAGGTCTGGGAAACCCTGGGCTGTGATGGGTGGGAGCCGGCGATTATCTGAAGATCTTGTCAGACACCAGGCAGATTTCATATTTTCAAAGTAAGTGAAGATCAGCCTGGGAGTTACTTTCAGTCTAAGAGGAAAACAGAACCCTGAGACAGAAGCTCCTTTTGCTCACCCCCTCTCTTCAGACAAAAAAGTCCCGCCTGGCAGAGGGTCCCCCTCATTCTCAGACTTACTTTGATTTGTGATCTGCTTCTGTGTAGGTAATCCATTTTTACTCTTAAGTTTCTTTTCTTTTCTTTTCAAGTTATTTTCAGTATGACTTTTTGCTCTTTCGCAAAGAGCTAATTCTGCAGAATTGGGGCAAAGAGGGACAAGGGAAGTCAGTGAAGGTAACTGTACCCCCTAGCAAGTGAAGAGTTCAGACAGTCTCAAAGTAATGTCAGCAGCGTCCTTTGGCTACAATATTTTCTAAAAGTGGCCTTTACTTCCAGAGGTGGATGGTGATGTCTTGTTATAATGTAGGTAGGGCTTATAGTGGAAGCTCAATGTTTTCTCATTGCCTGGGAATCCTTATTCAGGCCTGTGGCTTTTCCTCCTCCACAGGTCTCCCACTGGGGGGAGGCGCTTTCAGTCTTTGTTCTGTCTACCCTGTTACAGTGTCTGCCATGCAAGCACACATTTTTTTTCAATGAATTAAACAACTAACGAATAAAACATACACACAAAGTCCCTAGAAGATGCTCAGTAATGGAAATAGAAGTCACAAAAGGACCCACTGACCCAGAGATGCCACGTTTTTGAACATATCCTCCAAGAAAATGTCTTCACATCAAGTAACAATAACACAGGGGGCAGAGAGTGAGAGGATTCACCAGAGACAGAATGGGGAGCAGAACAGGCAGATGTACTGTAAATACACTGCTGAGGGGAGCAGCAGGCAGGTCAGGAGAGGTCGTCACCTCCCTACTGGGGATCAAAATCACATTGAAGTGGTTGCCTTTAGCTTCGCAGTGCTGTGCTTTAACCCGTTGCGCCACCAGTGAGGACCTGAAGATACATTTTTAGTTAGAAATAAATGTTTAGAAGCTATATGCAAGGGTGTATTTATTAGAATGAGAATCAAGTAAAAATTTTGGGAGATAATATTTAGAGATGGTCGTGCTTTTTCTCTATAAGGTACTTAAGCTTTTAAAAATAGTTTTGCTTTCCCTGCAAGTAAAATAAATTAAATGAAGCAACTCAGCCCCACTTCTAGATGGTAAGTGCTGTGGGTTCACACAGCAGGAGCAAGGTCTGTCTATTGGTGCTGTGAGGCCCCTGCAAAGCTGTGGAAAGGTCCGAGCTGGCAGGAGATGAGTTACGTAGAGGGTGGTGATTTCCTAATTCTGTGTTAGATTCATGGCAAATAATTCTTTAATTAATTGGCTGCTACCAAGCAAGTCCTTTGCTAAGGATTTTTCAAGGGGGTTGGCACTTAGATGTACACTCTGTAACTGACAAACCATCCCAACATGTTGACTGTGAATATATATTTTGAAAAATAAAATAAAATAAACAAACATGTTGAACTAGGCTTCCTCAATCGAAGTGTAGCTAACCTAAAACCATCAATGATAATAGTTGACAACAGTCATTATTTCATCTTCGTTTTATATTGTACTCTACTGTTATGAAGGGACTTTATCATAAAACAAACAAAAGAATGTTTCCAATTGTATGAAGTCGTGTGAAAGCACAAGCAACCTAGCGTTGTCTCACTAGCATGGCCACCTGAGCCTCAAGAGCTCCCTGTGAGGAAGGGGGTGGGGGGGGCACAACTTACTCTGGTTTCACAGAAGAGAGATAAACACGAAAGGAGCAAGCATTTCAAGTATGTGCTAACGTGCAGGCGACATGCGTTGTGGTAACACACCCAGGGTCCCTGATCTAGTCGTGGGTCAGGCGATCAAAGATTTTTAAAAAGAGGCGGGAATAAGTGGGCGAGGGCAACATAGCTCTTTCCAGGCGAATAGACTAGCACAAGTGTGCATCTGAAAAAAAGAGTGGTACGGAGAGTGGGGTAAAAATTGAACTGCGCCTGAGATTTCCTACTGGGTGGGGTTCCTCATCTTCTGGCCTTCTTTGCCATAGAAGGCCCTCACACTTCTGCCTTTGCAAGAAGCCTCCCTTCCCTCTTTGGCTGGGTATGAAACATGAGGGTCTGAGGAAGGCAAACTTTCTGTGAAAATGCTAAAATGAGGAAAAAGGAAGAGAAGTCTACATGATTGAGACCCGAGATGGTCTGGGATGGAGGGTTTGTTGTGCACGTAAATCCTTCAAACATTACTTAGAGGCCTCCCTCACCACACTCGAGATAACTCTTCCATGGTGAGGCGTTGAGGGACCTGCACTGGGGCATCCCTGCCACTAAAACTCACTTCTACTTGTCACTCAGGCCCTTTTAGGAAAATTTCTCCCCTTAGGAGAAATCGCTCTGAAATCAAGACCATTAACCTGCACTGACGATGTGGCCCACATGTGACAGGAGCTCTGGGGACGATGTTATGTCCATATAGGGTGTTGCTCCAGCCTGGGTGGAGCTTGCCCTTCCCCTCCTCTCCAGCTCCATATTTGGCTGTCTCCTGGAGGACATGATGGTGTCAAGATTCATCAGCCATTTTACTGCTGCAGAGTAATGCCGAGTTCTGTGTTCTTGTTTTCGCAGAGGCAGTCAAGAAAGACTGCCCCGTTCACCTCAGTTTTAATAGAACCACAGAAAAAGATGATCTTGCCCAACTATTGTTACTTTACAATTTCAGAAACGAAGGCCCTGAGGGCTGACTCCAAACCGATTGGGGAATGAAGGCCTCACTTGATTGAACAGTCTGGGCCTCCAATAACTCTTCAAAATTTTCTTGGTGACAAATCTCAGGCAGTAGTTTCTTTGTTCACATCATATTTTAATTTTTAGGCTATAAGAAACTTTTTTTTTGTAGTCAGGCTAAATGGAAGTTACACAGCATTCTTTGCCAGAGAAACTTTTCTAGTGCTACTTCAGACTCCCTGCTTACAATTCATAATCGTATCTAGTTATTGTATTTACTTATTATTATTGTCATCTGCTGTCTTTCACAGCAACCACTAATGTAGCAAAGAGTTAAAGCTATTAAGCCAATAATAGAAATACAATGGCAGAAAATTTATTTCTTTTGGAAGAAGGCAGAAAACAGTAATTATTTAAGAATGTGGCTAATAAGTTCTGCTTGTCTGACAGCACACGGAGTATGTTTACATTGTGCGCTGTGCTAAGGGTTTATGCATCAAGGCACATGTTTCAGATACCCTGTGATACAGGTATTATTACATCTGCTTCTCAGAGAAAGTTACTGAGGCTTAGTGGGTGGGTGAGAAACTCTTCTAAGGTTATGGCACAGGTAGTTGGTGGGGTAACAAGCTCTACCCAAGTTTAGAGCCTCACCAACTTCCATTTGCAGATATTCACTCACGAAATTTGAATTTATCAATCTATTAGAAAGACTTTATGTACTAACCAGAAGCCTGATACATGTACAGATTTCCTAGTTTTGATTCTGTTACATTGCAGCCAAAATAAAACTTTAAAAGACGATGGTGGGAGAGCTACAGTGACTTTATCTGAATGAATCCTGTTCTGTCTGACACTAACAAGGATGTAACCCAGTGATACTTCAATTAAAAATAAATAAGTAGGCCCTCCCTGGTTGCACAGCAGGTTAAAGCACAGTCCTGAGAAGCTAAAGCCACTTCAGCATGAGTTGGATTCCTGCCCCTGGAGGTGACCACATGGCACGGCAGACCTCTCCTGACCCTCCCGCTGCTCCCCTCAGCAGTGTACTTCTCAGTCGGCCTGTTCTGCTCCCTACTCTGACTCTGGTGAATCCTCTTACCACCCTTGCACCTCTGGCCTGTACCCCAGCTCTGTATGCATTAATAAATAAATCTTATAAATAAATAAATTTTAAAAATGGATTAATAAGTCTCAGCTCTGGACTAAGTAAAAAGGGTGCCATAAATGTTTGAATCATCTGCAGATCTTAGGAGCTAAAGTCTGAGACACAGTGGGGTCCCCAAGGAGACCTTATTCAAAGATCCCGTACAAAGAGGTATCCAGGACCATTGTGACTATGACTTTTCAGATACAGCCCAGCTGAATATTTGACAGCTAAGCTCCTATGTTGGACATTCAATAATGAGCATTTTAAATAAATAGTAGTGGAAATAGATAACCCAGTGGCACCATATAAGTCCCATGTTTCAGGATCTGCACTAAGTCCAGCTCCCCACATGCCGGCTTCTAACAATAATTGCATGAAATGAGACTTTTCTTATTTTCATTTTTATGAAGAAACCATGACTTGGCTAAGGTCACTGAGTTCTTGCATGGTTAAAAAGAAGAATCCACGAAAATCAAATATATGATTTACTTGATTAGTTCATTTGCAAAGGCTATCATGTCTAATTACAGAGACCATGGGTTGATAAGGATAAAAATGTCTTTGAAGGCAAAATTGAGATTTAATGATTTAAACAAAATTGAACTATAGGTTTACATTGCTTTTCACATGGCATGTCAGGAGGATTGCTGTTAGGGAGTCATAAGCCCAGGTTGCATAAATAAACCTTATTTTGAATTTTGGTGTGAAAGATCTTTCTGCTGTTTGAAGCTGGGCTGGCCTTGTCACCCTCAGCAGACAGGACAGTTTCCAAGGCTGATCTCATTGTCTGGAGCTTTCTCACCTGCAGTGAAAGACAATTAACTGTACGCGTTCATGGCATTCAGATTCCGTCATATTTATGCAGTCCTGTTTAAGTAACAGGCATCAACCACGGCTGCTGATAAGCACCTTATTTTAACCTTCACTTAACCAGGCTCCTAGCATAGTTCCTGCTGTACAGAGGTGGCTGTCCCAGGCATTGAAAAAAACAACTGAGAAACAGTTCCTAAATGTATGCAAATGTGTAAACTGAGGTGTGGAGATGAAGTCACATGCTCAGAGCCATGCCATCACATAGGAAAGGGAGCCTGATTTCATATGCAGAACATGTCAAGGACAGTGACCTTTCTATTACATCTGTAACCAGTTTTGGAGAAAACCTCAAGGGAAAAAACAGCAAATTTTTAGAGTTCTGGTAATTTCCTCCTATCTCTGCATGAATTACCATGTAAGTCAAGGATTGGCTGGTTAATCAATAAATGAAGAGAAATGATGATAGTACCTGTCATTCATTACATTTCTCTTTCTTGCAGTTCCCAATGTGGCTGGGATCCATCGGAGACTGAGGTGACTGCCAGCACCTGCCAGCTGCCTTCCCTGCTTCTTGGTGCAGAAGCCCAGCGAGCAATTGGAAACCCTCATTCACACACCAGGTTGCTGTTGAGTTCTTTTTCATGTTATGATCAGAGCAGTTGCTTGTTTTTATCTCTAGGCTGATTTTGGAGATAAAGTCAGCCTCTGTTTCTTCACTGGGTGGAGCTGTGGGTGCAGGGTTGGGGGTGACAGATCCAGCCTTTCCTTGCAGCGGGGACTGAGCTGCTATTGTGAGGTGCGCCCCTGATATATCAGTCTGCCAATGAGGAAGCGCCACGTCATCAAGAGAAGGAAAAAAGACTCATTTTCCTCTCCTTTTTCTGTTCCAGCTAAAGACTCCCCGTTGGAGCTGCTCATAGCACAGCATTCCTCCTCCTTGGATGGCCAGGAAGACACATCGCTGCCCAGGTAGCCCTGGAAGCTGCTGAGAACACAACCCTGGTTTTCTTGGCTTGTGTTGGATGGCGTTGGTTCCAGTGGCTCGCTGACGGCCCTTTCCCTCGGAATTCTGAACTCGAAACTAGGAATCCAGACGGGAAGATGATGCGTTCCATCAAATGTGTGTTGGTGGGAGATTCGGCAGTGGGGAAAACCTCTCTCTTAGTGCGCTTCACCTCAGAGACTTTCCCGGAGGCGTATAAGCCCACAGTGTATGAGAACACGGGCGTGGACGTCTTCATGGATGGCATCCAGATCAGCCTGGGCCTCTGGGATACCGCTGGCAACGACGCCTTCAAAAGCATCCGCCCGCTGTCCTACCAGCAGGCAGATGTGGTTCTCATGTGCTATTCCGTGGCCAACCACAACTCTTTCTTGAACCTGAAGAACAAGTGGATTGGGGAAGTCAGGAGCAACCTGCCGTGCACCCCCGTTCTGGTGGTGGCCACCCAGACTGACCAGCGGGAGATGGGTCCCCACAGGGCTTCCTGCGTTAGTGCCATAGAGGGGAAGAGACTGGCCCAGGATGTGAGAGCAAAGGGCTACCTGGAGTGCTCGGCCCTTAGCAACCGTGGGGTCCAGCAGGTGTTTGAGTGTGCCGTCCGCACGGCCGTCAACCAAGCCAGGAGGCGCAGCAGGAGGAGGTTCTTCTCCATCAACGAGTGCAAGATCTTCTAACCCTCAAAAGACTTGACCCGCCACTCATTTACTCAGCCCAGGGACCACTGGGGACAAGGAGGCCAAGTGAGCCAGCAGGGTTGAGTGGACAGAGCCGTCGTTTTGGATGCAGTTGCTGATGGGACTTGTCCCCTGGAAGTTCTTACTCCATATACCTCTGCCGGTGAATTCCTCACTCGGTCCAGCTGGAAGATCTTTGCGGGGGGGCTGTCATGAGTAGTCCATCTTTGTTTTAAAAACTCAAATAGTTTCCGTAATGTTGGACAGTGAAGTGAGTGACCCAAAGAATTCCATATTTAAAGACATGTTTTATTTAAGCAGTAACAAAATGTATAGCCTTTGTACATGATTAGTTTTCACACTTACACTCTTCTTGCATACTTACAAACACACATTGCTGTCTGAGTGACAGAACCTTTTGTGCTCTGCCATACATGAGTCATTTTCACCCAAAGTTGTCACCTGCTAGATTTTACTAGATAGTGAAGTTTTAAAATGACCATAAACTGATCCTTGCAATGAATTTTTCACCCACTTGTTATTTAGCATTGTATATAAAATATAATTCAATGACATAAGATACTTTAATATTCCCTAACGGTTTTTAAACAGCTATCACTATATTTCTCTGTAATTATTTTTAAAAAATCCTTTCTTACTACAATATAGCTTTTCATCCAAAGAACTCTAATTATGTACCAATCTCTCGTTCATTGAACAAGATTGGAGGGGAAGCTTTCAGGCAGAGAATCAGACTCCTCCAAGTTCTGGGCTCAGAACCTAGAAGAGAAGTGAGGAATTCTCACTTTTATTTCAGAAACTACTGTACTTTGCCTGCTTCTGCCCACCAGTGGTGCCAGGCAGGTAGGTAGTCTTAGGAGAGAGAGTAGGTTTGGAGTTCTGTCTGCATTTGTTTGCATCGGAGCTCTAACCTGAGCTGGCAAAGCAACATCATTTAGTAATTTCAGAATCTAATCAGAATGATTGGCAAGGTGTCTATATATGTATGTGTATAAGGGAAACTTTTATAATATTTGTAACTTTTATATGAATATGAAACACCTCAATGAAAAAGAAGTCACAAACCCAAGCACAAGGAACAGGAAAATTCTATAGCAAATGCTCAGATCATAACAAAGTTTTCAGGGACAACACTGAATAAATAGAAACATTTAACCCTCTCAGACCCAGGTCTATGGAAGAGTTTAACAGCAATAACATTAAACATTTGTTAAAGCCGAGAACAGAGGACTATGTAAGTTAAGGAAAGCAGTTGTAAAGGCAGGCACCCAGATATAAAATTTACCTAATCAAATAAAACTTGTTAGTGTTATTAAAGTATATCATTCTTCTGACAATATGGGTACTATATAGAAATGGTAAGGCAATTGGCATAAATGGCACTGATCAGATTAAATTGATACAACCAAACCTATTTTGCACGTTTCCTTAAGTGGTCACTTCTTTTGTGCTATAATCAGGGTCCAAGTCAAATTAGTGCTCACCCCTCACTTGCCTTTAACCTCTCACTCACCTCCAGGAAAAGGCCGGGGAGCTGGGGCTTAGTCCTAGCGGCTGGGTGTCATCAGTTCCCTGGGGCTGGTGTATCTTCTGCCTCTGCTCAGACATCCCACATCTCCAGCCCTGTGGTTTGTCCTTATCTCTGATTCACCCAGTCCCTCGACTTAAACAGCTCCTAGAGCCTGCTTTCTGCCTTGGGCATCCAGAGGGTTGGAGGGCCAGAGAGCTGAGCACACAGGGAGGCAATGGGAGCTGCTCTCCTCTCCTAGATCTTTGATCCCCACCTTCTCCTCGCATGTAAACAGTCTTCACTCACTTGTGCAGATTTTCCCGTAGGGTCAGTCTTCAAGGTAGAGGTGGGGTGAATGCATTCATCAGGAATGAATTTCTATTCACTAAAGCAGCTGTTCCCAAGTTTTTCTTTCTTGTTGAAGGGAGGTGATGGGGTGTATGAAACTGGAAGGGCACAGGCGCTGTATCTAAGTTATCAAAGGGAGAGGAGTCCTTGGAGAGAGGAGGGGACGTAGTGCAGACCCCGAGGGTGCACTGCACAGCTTTGTCTCCACCTCGGCAAACACACAGACAGCCCTCTACTGTCAAGCTGCCGAGCTTAAAGACACCCTCTGGGAACCCTCACCTGAAAACAGCAATACAGCTGGAAACCCTCCCCTGTGACAGGACCTGGAAGAGGTTGAGGCCAGCGGGGATGTCTGTCTTTCCCACTAGACCATAAATTCTTAAAGCAAAGAGCAAAAAGAAATTGGGTTGGGTCACAAAGTTGCAACAGAAGGAGGCAGAACTTTGCCAGCCTTGCAGGGGTAAGAAATAAAAACAGGTCATTTTGTTGGAATCCATGTTAAGCTTGTCCTTGGGAAGTGTATACTAATTTTTGCCTGAACTCTGGTCTATGTTTCTTATGTTTCAGAATGTGTACCTCTTTGTAGACTCTTGCTTGTCAGTGTGTACCTATTCCAAGAAGCAACATTAAATATGCCCTTGTTTACACTGAAGAGTTGAGTGGCTCAGTAACTCGTCCTATACGGTTTTATTTATTTTTTTCAAAGATTTATTTATGCATACAGAACTGGGGTGCAGGCCAGAGACACAGGGGCAGTGAGAGGATTCACCAGAGACAGAGTGGGGAACAGAACAGGCAGATAGACCAAGTACACTACTGAGGGGAGCAGCGGGCAAGTCAGGAGGGGTCTGCCTCATCATGTGGGTTACATCCTTGGCTGGATGGAATTCCCAGTGAAGCAGCTGGCTCCCTGCAGTGCTGCGCTTTAACCCGCTGCACCACCAGGGAGGGCCCACGTAGACAGTTTTAACTTCTACTCTCAAAATGGGGCAGCAGCATCTAGCGTGAGAGCGAGTGCCCGAAGTTGAGCGCATCCTACTGGCCCACGTTTGTGAACGTGGGATGTGCCGCAGGCGGGGAGGGGGGGGTGTGATCCTGGGCGCTAGCTTGTGCGGTAATCTCATCACGTGGCCTGCAGGTGGCCACACAACGGTGGACACCACCTTTTAGGAGGAAACTGAGCCTCAAAATGTTCACGTGACAAGCCCCAGGCCTTACAGCAGGTGAGTGGCAGCACCCGGACTCTCGAGCAGGCCTGACTCCAAAGCTCTGCTCGAAACCACTGTGCCCCACTTCCTCCCAGAGCAACCGGCTGTAGGGCTTTGCCACATCCGAGCTCATGGAGCCTCGAACGCCCTCCCCGCCCCGTCCCTCAGCAAGTGGCTTGCATTTGAAAATTGTTTCAAATAAAGTATTTCAGGTCTGATCATAGACTTCCCCTTTTATTTTCCTTCTGGCAATGAGGACGAGACTCACAGAGCACCATCATTTGCTAAAGTCTGTTCCAACGCTTAGCTGTTAAGTACAGTTTCATAGTTGATTTCGTGTAAATTAGCAGGGTTGAAATACATCACAGTTTGATGCTTTCAAAAGCTTGGAAAATGTTCTCTTTTCCTTATTTCATTTCTTTATCCTACTTTCAGGTGTTTCCTTGGAGTGAGGTAGCAACAGGGGGGTGGGTAGCTAGTGCTTTCCCTTTAAGGACTTGGCACCAGAGAAAGGCGATTCAGCCAGGACAGGACCCATGAACATGTTTTCCTCTTGCACTTCTGTTCGGTAAGATGTGGCAGAGGGAAACTCTGACGTCACAGAGGCGTTCTGCAAGTGTTTGTCTACAGTTGTGACATATTTTATCATCAGAAAGTCTGGGTCCGGTGTCTTTTTCAGCCTCAGTTTCTCTAAAAATATCAACTCCTGGATTGTTTTTAGTAGTTGTCTATAAAGGTGGTGGAGTGCTTTCGGTCTGTAAACTATTGTTCAAATGGTGGTGCCAGGTTTTTGGTGGGTCTCTGTGAAGAGAGGCAGAGTACTTTGGATTCAATTAGAATGTTAGAGAACTTGTCCATAGTGAGTCACATGGTCAGAAACCCACACGGAAGCAGGTGGCATTTGTCACAAGATTCCATAGGTGAGTGAAAGGAATAAAGTGACAGATATATCGGTAACAAACACACTTGTTGCTGACTGATTCTAGGCTTTGTGTGAGCATTTGCTATATGATTTCATCCTCATAACAGGCTCATAAGGAGAACCTTATCCTCTTCTGTTGATAAGAAACTGACAGATCAAGGAGACATGTCCCTTGCACAGTTACTTTTGAACAGGTCTTAGCTTTACCATGTCATTTAGGTATAAATTTGACTAGCTGAAAATTATATGTTGATTTATAGTTAATGTTCATCATACTGCTAACTTAGTTAAATGCTAAGAATAACCCCTATGACATACTGGTAGAGCACATTGATGATTAGGGCTTGGCAGCCTTCCCGTGTGAGCTGATTTTTGTCATCCTTCTTGTGAAGAAATCTCAGGTGGTTCAAATCCCACCTGTCCTGGCTGAGCTCTGCTTGCTGGCTCCAAACCTCCCTTTCTATACCCAATCTTTGTGGCTCTGCTGTGTACCCAAGAGGCCAGCACTCTGAGTTGCATCACCCAGGTGGCTTTTGCCTGAGTGCGGCCTATGGGAGGCCTGGCTGGCAGTCAGGATAGGAAGGTGGATAGAAAGCTGGGTGTTTGTTCCCTACTCCTTTCTTGCTGTGGTGGT
Organism: Condylura cristata; assembly: GCF_000260355.1. Taxonomy (NCBI): domain Eukaryota; kingdom Metazoa; phylum Chordata; class Mammalia; order Eulipotyphla; family Talpidae; genus Condylura; species Condylura cristata. Next base: position 37,468,984 of record NW_004567113.1, on the reverse strand, counting down.
GCTTAGCTGTCCCTGGCGATGGGTCCCTTCACTGCTACCGTTCCCACGGGGTCCTGGAACAGCATTTCCTCTTTCCCCTCAGTCCTAAAGGAGGTAATGGTCTCCCTCCAGTGTCAAATCCCTCACACCCATACTCCCTTCCTCCCCATCATGAGCTCTCTTAATCCAGACCTTTACAATTAGCACCATAATCTAAATCTCTTCATCTGAACAATCTGGAACAAATATGATTTCCTATAGGAACTTGACGGATACACTCAAAGTATTAAAAGTCATCAGAACAATTATTCAAACTTGTACTGAAGCATACAGGCTTGCCAGCCTGGGTAACTGCTGTCTTGAGCCCTCAAGACCCAGGAAATAACACTCTTGGCATCTCTTTGATTGGAAGGGAAGGGAGGAGTATGTTGATTACCCTATTCCGAATAAGCAACAGAATAGTTCTGGATAGCATGTTCACAAATTGTGAGCCTTCTTCTGACATTTATATTTATAAGAAGCTCTGCTACTATCCAAAGAACTACTTTGAATCAATAAGAAAAATAGCTGTTTTAAAATGGACATTTCTCAGAAGAGGAAATATGCATGACCATTAAACAAAAAAATAGCAAATGTGTTCTTCTCATTACCTGTCAGGGAGACGCAAACAAAACCTATCATAGGTTTTGACCATGTTGAATGACCATATTGATGAATGAATTAAAAAGTATGATAATGAATATATAAAATAAAAAATGATGTAAAAATTAAAAAGAAAAAAATGAATAAACATTTTGGTAAACACATATCCTTTGCAGCAACATGGATGGAGCTGGAAGGGATCACGCCTAGTGAAATAAGCCAGAAAGAAAAAGAAAATTAACGATGGTTTCACTCATAGCAGGAGTGTAAGGGATCAGAAAAAAAAAAAAAGCAATTATAATAAAGTAAAAACGAAAATCAACGAGCAACTATAAACCAGCGACGTTCTACGGAGTAGAATCAAAGCTGGGGTGGGAAGAGCACACGGGACTATGGTGATGGCGCACGGGTGAATTGGTGGTGGGAAGTCCACAGGGGTTACAATGGAGATGAAAAAATGTACAAAATGAAGAATGACATAAAATAAATAAATAAATTTAATTAAAAAACAAAAAAGTATGATACCAGCATGCACTGGCAAGAATGTGAAGCAATAAGAAATCTTATATAGACATGTAAGATGTAAGATAGCATGTATTTTGGCATTACTTAGTAGTGCTAAATATCTTATATCTTTGATCCTCAAGTTGTATGCCAGTGATCCTCAAGTTTGATTCCCTCAATATTTCCTTGCATAGATTTCCTGGGAGATATGTATGAGATTATTTGTCACAGCATTGTTGGTAATAGCAAAAACTAGAAACAACCCATTATTACCTACAGAGAATGCTAAATAAATTTGACATATTCATGCATGGAATACTATGCAACAATAAAAATGAATGTATGTATCTAACACATATTAATGTTAATGTTGACAAAAAAAGCAAGTAGCAAAGTAATATATATTACATTAGTTTTTTTGGTGAGCAAAACTTAACAATAGAATATTTAGAGTCCAAAAATTATAAAGCATTAGTATTGGTAATATGACATTTGAATGAGCTTGAACAGGTCACCTAGGATAATGTTCTATTTCTCAAGTTTGGAGAGTGGGTACATGAGTGGACATTTCACTTTTCTGTTATTTACTTTTCAAAGATATTCCTATACATTTTATACATTCTTATATGTGTTTGATGTAATTCATAATTTCAAGGTGTACAGTTAAGCAGCCTGGACTGGAATCTCATCTCTACCATGCAATCTTGTGTAAGTTAGTCAGCCTCTCTGTGCACCAGTTTCCTCACCTGTAAAATGCAGAAGATAACATCACAGGGTAGTTACAATTAAAGGAACTTATGCAAGAAAGTCTGTACTTTCTGCTTCATAAGAAGTACACGATAAATGGTAACTACATCATTAAGTTTTCATCTTATGTACCTCAGTGTGGGGGGACCTTGCTGTTTTGGGGGGTGATGATACTAAGACCTGCAGACTGTTTATTTTTGCCCAAAGTTTCATGAGTTGATGGCAGACCTGGAGCATTTCATATCTCCTTTTGGGTGCTCTTTTCTCTGATCATTGTGAGTAGTAATAAATATTTATGTACCTATTTTTGTTTTTTTACTTTCAGTACAGATTTCCTATACTTTCTAGCTTATAGTACTGTTTCTTAGCACAGAGCAGGTACCTTTCAGTGTGCTATGGAAGGGGCCCAGAGAGGCTTAGTTCCTTAAGTGAAAAGAGACCTCCATTCAACTTATTTATTCCTGGAGCATTTGCTAGTATTCTTAGGTTCTCTGTGGGGGTGATTAAAAGAAAGCAGAGGATTTAGTCGCTAAAGGGGTAGACCCGAGCCTATCTCCATTACTGTGTTCATCATGTTATCTCATAACGCATTTTGTTTCCATCACCCCATTGAACCATGACCTTCTTAGCACCAGGACTGCAAATTACCAAAGTTCCTGTTTTTGTGGAGTTGAGGATCTAGTTAGGCACATAATTATGTCAACAAAGATGACAAATGTGGATAGGTGATCAGTGCTATAAAAAATACAAAATGAGGCCCTCCCTGGTGGCGCAGCGGGTTAAAGCACAGCACTGAGAATCTGAAGCCACTTCCGCATGAGTTCGATTCCCGCCTGCCCCGGAGGAGACCACATGGTGAGCCAGACCTCTCCTGACCCGCCCGCTGCTTCCCTCAGCAGTGTACTTCGTAGATCTGCCTGTTCTGCTCCCCACTCTGTCTCTGGTGAAGCCTCTCACCGCCCCTGAGCCTCTGGCCTGTACCCCAGTTCTGTATGCATAAATAAATAAATAAGTCTTTAAAAAAAAATACAAAATGCTAAGAGAGTCTGTGTGGTAGTATGGGTAAGAGAAGAGGAACTAATGGATGATGTAGACAAACTGCATCATTTAAAAACAAACCACCCCTCTGAAAAAGAAAGCAGCCTGCAGTTTTTTCTCTGCTGGCCCCAAGAGGTGATCACACATGCTTTTCTCAAAATTCAGTGTTCACAATATGGAGCTCCTTCCAGACTGATGACTTCACCCTACTCCCACCCAGCTGCCCGTTGGATTGGGGCTCTTCCCAAGGACACAGTAGCAAAAAGATTGGAAGAAAAAAGTGACATGACACATTGTCTGGCAGTGGTTGGCTTTCGACGGATTCTGAAAACCAGGAAGGAAACGACTAGCACATAGGGTCTACATAGGACCTCGATAGACAGGCCTGGTGGCCGAGAGGTGCCTGCTTGGGCCGGCGGAGTGTTTTCAGGATCGGTGCGTGCCCGAGGCAGCAGGGGCTGGAAGCCAGCAGTGGAGCAGGTGGACAAACTCGCCCTGGGTCGCCAGGCTGTTTAAAGAGAGCAAGGCATGATGCTCTGCTGTGTCTGTGGGACTTCTGCGCGGATGCCAGGGGGCCCCAGTTTACAAGAGTCACCTCGTCCACCTAAGGGCGGCTGTCAGTTGGTAGCACTGTTGTCTCAGGGACCCGGAGATTTGCCCAGGATGTCAATTGTAGATATATTTTTTAGTGTTTCCATAGAGATCCCCATCCATCATGTGTTTCTTAAATCAATCCCATCCACCTCCCCTTTCTTCTCCTCCTCTTGATCATCTCTCTCTGCAACCAGGTCCCTCGCTCACCCCTCTGTGATGGAGTCAGCATATGAACCAGCGCTGTGGCCACTGGTAGCCTCTGAGCAGCCTTCCCTGAGTGATCTCATGGAACTCTCATGATCACCATTTCCACACACTCACAGCACTTTAGAGGTGGCCCAGGTGAGTGTCCACATCTCAGGTGTGCTTGGCACTATTTGCTGTAGGTTATCTAGTACTTTGTGTTCCTTGTCTCACACAACAATACTGCAGGTTGTAATTATCTGGCTCAATTTATAGGCAAAGACACTAAGGGTTGGGGAAGTGAAAAGTCTCACCTGCAGGCATCTGCTAAATCCAGATCGATATTTACATTTATCTATGTAAATTTTTTTTAAAAGATTTATTTATTTATTCATACAGAACTGGGGTACAGGCCAGAGATGCGGAGGGTGAGAGGCTTCACCAGGGACAGAGTGGGGAGCAGAACAGGCAGATCGACGAAGTACACTGCTGAGGGGAGCAGCGGGCGGGTCAGGAGAGGTCTGCCGCGCCATGTGGTCACCTCCGGGGCAGGCGGGAATCGAACTCATGCGGAAGTGGCTTAAGCTTCTCAGTGCTGTGCTTTAACCCGCTGCGCCACCAGGGAGGGCCTATCTATGTAAATTTATATAATTATATTTATATAATTGGCTAGGGAGTACCCAGATTTATACTTTGATCTTTGGGGTCTAGATTCCCCCATCTCATCTAACTTTAATCTAAAGCTCAAAGTGACCCTTTGAAGTACAAGTGACAGAGATGAGCCCTAATAGGTAAATGTGATGGATCTGAACCCCCCACACAGTTACTGGCCAGAGAGAGGCTGACAGATCCAAGCCCCCCTGACACTATTATCATTCTTGTTACCAGACACATTTTTTTTTAATTGGTCTCACCTCTGTGAGATTGTCTGCTAAACATTCATTAGATGAGTTAAAAGGATGTAGATTATATCTCTGTTAGACAAATGGTAAAGTCTGAAAGAAGGAAATTGCCTGTCAGGCAGCAAACTATATTTGCATTAATTATCTGTATACTGTATGCAAACGCACACTATCTTTTTCTTCTCCTTTTCTTAGTCTATGTACTTCCACTCAGGGTCTAAATTTGAAATCAACATGGCTGGGACAGTTTCTTCTACTACTTTATCATTTACTAGACCCACATTTTGGAGCTGAAAGTGGGGTCAGGGAGAACTGAGCCCCAGCCCATCACTTTACAGACCAGGAAACTGACCCTCCTGGTTGCCAGGGACACCCAAGTGGCTTCAGGCAAAGCTGGAACTTGAGTCGCCAGTCTGGCTCGAAGGTGCTGCCCTTCGCTGCAGGCCTCAGGCCTCAGGCCTCAGGCCTCAAACGTCCAGCCTTCACCCTTGAGCCACAGCCTGCAAATAGACTCTTGTCTGTTTGTTTCAGGTTTCCTTGATGGGAGTTTAAAGGTTTTACCGTCTGCTTAAAATGTCGGGGTCATTTGCAGGTGATGAAAAAAAGAAAGAAAGAAAGAAAGAAAAGGTCAGAGGCAAAGGCCAGTACATGAAACCAGCGAGAGTAAAAGGAGCAGGAAGACAGGGGCCACCACAGCCAGCGAGCAGCGGCCTTATGTTTCTGAACAAACCCAGAGAGCGCTTTGAGCCAGGGACAGGTCAGGAGGCCTGAGTGCAGGGGTGGGGGTGGGGGTGTGCTGGGGGTGGTGGTGCTCAGGCACGCTCTCCCACCTTCTCCCCAGGTGCTCTGAGGGCAGGTCTGCAAGCCAGCCTGGCTGGAACAGATTAAAGGAATATCCTAAAGAAAAGAGATTCTGTAGAGCTCTATTTCTGTGTATGGCCACACCCCCCCCCAATTATGTAAAATATGAAAAGATTAGATAAAACCAACAAAGTAAAAAGACAATATAAATCACTCTGATAATCACTGTGACATCACTTTATTTTACTCTTGCAGACTTTTTCTTATATACATATGTGTATATTTTCACAAAAATAGCTTCGTATGGTACGGTCTGGTTTCCAGTCTGCTTTTTTCCACTTACTAGACTGTGAACAGCTTTCAGTGCTAGCATGCTAATGAATATATATAACTCCCATGCGCTCCTGTGTAAAGGCAGCATGGAAGCTGTCCCAGATTTCTCCAGGGAACCTGTAACCACGCTTTGTTAATTGTGACAATAAGCTGCTATTGAACTTTGTGCTAGAAAACTCTGTGTGTACGGCTTCATTTAATGCCATAGTAAAAACCACAGATCTATCTAACGCGATGTGTTTTAGGTATGTTGATTTATTGGCTTGTAAGCCCCCAGTATAAAGGTACTGTTATCATCCTCATTTTACAGATGGGGACATTTGCCTGCAGTCGGACAGACAACATTCAGACCAGGCAGCCTGGCCCCAGCCTGTGTTCCTGACTTCACAGTCCCAATAATGGTTCTTTGGGTTCTGGCCATACTCTAGCTCAGTTACGTAACTGGGAGGGAACATCCAACTCCAGAAAGAAAAATCTTAATGACAGACGTGAAGTCCAGAGATTTCTTTACTCTCCAGTCATTTATCAGTTCATTACAAGAGTCTGATAACCATCCATTCAGCATCTCCCTGGTCTCTCCTCACCTTTTGCTGCCCTCTCTGCCTTCCTGCAGGATGCTGAAGATGCTATATCACATTCCTGTTGCTTCTGGCCAAGGGGGAGGCTTGAGCCGTTCATAGTGAAGACCTATGAAACAATACCTTTTTTGGGTTATTGACACCTGTCAGTCAGAGCGGTGCATTTTGATGTTCATAGCGATTCTCCGTTTGACCAGACTTCCTCCCAGGAAGGGCTGAGAGGGGGGCCCTGGGAGGAAGGAAAAGAGGGGGTAAAGGGGGGAAAGAAAACCTCCATCTTGCCACAACACAGAGCTTCAGATTTTGCTCTGCTTTGATGCTAACGTCTCTGATTCTCCCAGGTCGGTTCTGAAGTTTGGAGGTGGGGGATGGAGCGCATCAACTTCCAAGTTGTGGTGGATCTCGAAGAAGTGGAAGGTGACATACTCGGCGTGGCCACCTCTATCCCTGCGCCTTCCAAAAAAAATGACTGGTTATCTGAGGTGGGGAGGCTATAGGTGACTGCCTGAAAATCTGCAGAGAGGTGAGTTAGACTTTTTCTCTGTCATAGTATTTTCTTCAGAATGGTCCATCTCATGTAATAAATTCCTCTACCCTTTCCAGTGGGGCTGTGAGCATCTCATTAAACTGCTGTGGATAAAGATCTTTAAAAACAACAACAACAACAACTTTCTAGTCATTGCAGACTGACACTATTTAAAAGCACAGTGACTTCCTAGACAAAGGAAAAGATGAAGACAAAGAATCTGTATGAAAAATGAAACAAACGAAAAGACATAAAATGCAAGCCTCATTTTTTTTTTAAACAGGACTCTGTAGACACAGTTCTTTTGCTAAAAATGGTTCTGAATACACGCTCTTAATTTCTGTGCTTATCTAGCTGTGGTCTGGTAAGAGTTTGCAGACTTAGCGTGTAGTTGGATTGTACTTTGAGCAGCGTTGACCTAGTTTTCTCACTTCTTCTCTGTTAGGAAAACTTCATTCATTAGCTCATTCAGTCACTGAATAAACCTGCTAAAGGCCAGGCCGACAGACTGTTCCGAACTTTCTCTGTTCCGTAGTCATTACTGGGACACCATATTGTGTGTTATTATATAGTAAAATTGCAGTAATCATGTAATATATCAATAAAATGTGATGTTCTCCATATTAACATCAGAAAGAAAAGTCTTCCCCGGTTTGTCTGGGACAAACCCTTTTTGTGTGTGATGTAATTAATAACCTCCTTCTGGGAAGAAAGTTAGTGTTCCTGATAAAATAACTAAACAATTTTCTGATGAATTGTAATGGGATTAAGATTGGTTCTGGGAAAGCCTCACCACCTGCCCCCATCACTAGGTGACATCTAGACAACAGTCTCGTTGACCTTTAAGCAGACAGACTTTTCTTCCTATGTTAGTTTAATAGTGATTACCTGACTTCCTATCAAGTGTGAACTTCAAAATAAATTCCTGAGATCTTTTTTTTTCTTGAAGAGAAGGGGCAATACAGTTTGACACATGATCATATCTAAAGAGGAAAGAAGTAGTCATATTTGGTGCAGTTGGTGGCCAGGAGCCTTAAGCAGGCATGAAAATATGTCTAAGTCTCAGTTTTCTCATCAATAAGATGGGGAGAACCGTACCTCTGTAGGTGATTGTGAGAATTCAGAGAGGCATTGGTTGGCACTGTGCCTAGCACCATAAATATTCACCCTTGTTATGCTGAGGACACCTTTGTGTTCTTGAGGCAAAGCAGTCCACTACTTTACTCTAAATGCAGCTCCGGAACTTAGCTGACTCTCAGGAGTGAGACTCAAAGAGGCCAGCCCCCCACGTGACCCAGGTAAAGTCCATCTGCGGTGGCAGGAGTCAGGCTCCCGGAGCTGCCACGCTTGCATGTGAGGTAACACTTGCACTTGGGGGAATAAAGCTTCCCCCTAAGGTACTGGGAGGGGATTAAGTGAGAATGAACGTGGGGCTGGTTCTGGCGGAAGGCCTTACAGCAGGTGTGCAATCTGGAACCCAGCCAGGCTGCTCAGCCACAGCTGTGGGAGAAGGCAGCGCTCTCCTGTGGTTTTAATTCTGTGGCTGTTACTCAGGTACTGTTTATGGGCTGTCCTTTTTCGCAACTTTTCTCTTAGCTCAAGATTTGGGTTGAGGAGGGAGGTATTCTGTCTGGATCTGTTTTCCTCCCTCTCTTCTTGGTAGAAGAAGCACACTTGTTATGCAGTGAGTAATTTTCTCCTTCAACTTCAATCTATTTTTTCTAAGAAAGTTTTCACCATGTGTAAGAGGCTCTGAGGAAGAGTTGGAGGAACTGTGTGAAGGGAGCAGGAGGCGGGAGGGGTGGGGATCTGGCTGATGTTCCTAGAGCACATTATTATCTTGTGGAGACTTTTAAGTCACAGTTCTCTGTCATGATCCCCTGTGGTTTAAGAGAAGAAGAGGAGATAAGAGAAGAGAAAGAGCAAAGCATTAGCCATGTGGTATAGGCTGCTATCCTGCTGGCCACCTGGTTCATGAGAATTATAAAATGGCGCCTGCTCAGCACGCACAAGGCACCCTCCCTGCCAGCCTGCAGAGCTTGGCAAGCCCAGCTTTAATCTCTATTTTCCCTCTGCCCAGCCTGGCTCAGTGGGCAGCCTGCACAGTGGTGCCTCACGGCCCTGACTCGGGGGAAGGCCCTTCCCAGAGTTTTGAAAGATAAGGGTTCACAAGAAACTGAGCTAATGAAGACGTGAAACCTGCCCTTGGTTCTGACTAGTTGTCCTGCAACTCGAGCACAGCTCTCACTTTCTCCAGCAAGCTGTCAGCAAACTCTGCGTATCTCCTCTTGCACAAAACTGGAACCTTGCCCTGTTCCTCTCCTAGCTGTTTCATTTGGGCTCGTCAGAAAGAGGCCTCCTACGCTTTAGAGTAAAGTCTACACTTCAGCCTTTCTGCTGTTAAAATTCCCTACCTCTCATTGGAAAACTCTAGTGTCTTATTCTGCGGAAAGAATCCTCCCAACCTCTTTATCAAACTGCATCTCTTTGAGAAAGGAAATGATAACAGGGGGGCAAGGGAACATGGAAGTGGAGAAAGCCTGCTTCGTCACATGCAATAGATATATATTTTTTGCTTTAATTCATCCCCCCCACCCACCCCCACCCCCGCCATGAAGAGAATAACTAAAGCTTTCATCAGATTCTCAAAGGGGTCCATGACCCTACAATTTCAAGAGCGGCTGCTATAAAATGATTCATTGAAATCCAAACAAAAAAGGGCATAGAAAGTTCAGGTCAGGCCGGGATTATTAAATTTATTTCATCCCACTGTTTGATTTTCAGTGGGTTATCTTATTTCTTTAAATCACGTGCATAGACATTGCTGCGCACTTGCCTGCCAAGCAGGGATGACTCCCAGAATCACATTATTCTAATTGCCACCCAGCAGGGATCCCATTCTCCAGCCCCTCTCCCTCCATTATGTCACCCTCATTGTGATCCTGAAGGATGTCTTTCATCATCATCTCCACCAGACTCCATGCAGCTCATGGGAGTTAATTAAACTCCTCCATCATGTGGCCCACACGCCTCCCTGACCTTATCTGGCTCTCTTCTCTGGCTAGCCCTCCATGCCAGCCAGCCTGGGCAGTGGCTTGCCTACCACGTGGACGTCATGACCCTCCACTTCCAGGTCAGCAATCATACATCCTTGTTACTCTTTTCTCTTCTATTTTCTGGACTCATCCAGTCATTTAACCAGTGCTTCCTGCTTGCCTGTCCTCATAGCCCTCTCTCCCATCCTGAGCTGCACGACTGCGCTCTAACTCTTGCTGGCCTTGTTTTGCCACTGGTCTGGGAGCTTTTTCAGGATAGAAACGATGTCTGGTCACTTTCCCAGTGTTACGTGGCACTTTGTGTGTGCTTGATAAATGTTTTTGTACACTGAAGACTCCCTTGACAATTGTAGTGCATTAAAAAAAAAAAAGATTTATTTTGCATACAGAACTGGAGTACAGGCCAGAGGTTCAAGGGTGGTGAGAGGATTCACCAGAGACAGAGTAGGGAGCAGAACAGGCCAACTGAGGAAGTACACTGCTGAGGGGCCGGTCAGGAGAGATACGCTGTGCCATGTGCCTGTCACCTCCAGGGTGGGGATCGAACTCATGCCGAGGTGACTTTAGCTTCTTAGTTCTGTGTTTTAACCCGCTGCGCCACCAGGGAGGGCCCTGTAGTGCATAATGCTGTAGTTCTCTAATCTTATGTTTGTATTTCTTCCAGTGCCCAATGAGCAGAATTCCTGGAGAAACTCTTATAATAAAACACAGATTTCAGAGCTGTACCCCAGTTCTGCTGAATCGGAATCTCAAGGGGCGGGGCCCAGAATCTATATGAAAGTTCCCCAGGTGGCTCTGATAGTCTTGTTTGCTTTGTGACTGTGGTTCTCAAAATTTTAAAACACTGAAAAACCTAAAAAACACTGAAAAACCTAAAAAGTTTTTGTTGATATATGCAGTAGTTATTAATGTTAACCAAATTAGAATTATAATGGATAAATAACAAAATGGTTCTATATGATTCACTTACAGTAACAATAACGGTTGTTGATGACATTACATCTTCGGTTTAGCACGCCTCTGAAGGAATTCTCTTACAGACTTGATAAACATGGTACTTTCTAAAGACATTGAAAAAGCTAAGTTGAGAAGAACGGAACTTCCTTTGTAGAAGTACAGTTAACTAAAGTACAAATATATATTCAACAACTACAAAGAACGCTGATCTACTCTGATGTTAATTACCACACGCTGTCCCTGGAACATTAATGAAACTCTCAGCCAAGTGACCAGTCCTGTCTTCACCTGTGTCAAATGCTGCTACTGATCTTCAAGTGGAAAAACGCTGAGAATTACCCACTGGACTTGTTAATGCAGTAGTGACTTCTTCAAGAGCAGTTTCAGTAAGGGGTGGTAGCAAAAACTCGACTGGCCTGTTGTTCCTTAGAGAATTTTCAGTTTTTCCCTAACTGAAATGTCAACAAATGGGACCTTGGTTAGCTGTAGTTTCTAAGATCTTCATTTTATTTATGTTTCACTTATTTGCTGCTGCATGAATCTGTGCAGTTTTGTGATGCAACTCTCAAACAGTTCTGCAGACATCTTGGCTGCAGTTGCCTTCAAATGCAAGGGGGAGGGAGCAGGTCGATGACACTACCTGGAGTGTGGTGAACTGAGAATAGCTGAGGTCTGGGCAGCATCTCTCACCATTTAATCAAAGCTCACACCTGCAACCTCCTGCATCTGCCCGTGGAGCGCTCTGATGGGGGGTCAGCCCAGCGAGTACAGACAGACACTTGACCAAGGGCCTGAGGAAGTGGTTGGTGAGGGCTGGAGGAAGGAGAGAGGGAGGGAGGAGGGGGAAGGGAGGGCAGGAAGATGAACTCTTCAATACTTCCACGAACTATGTGAACAGAGATTAAAGCTCTGCAGGAGGGGCCAGGAGAGAACTCAGGTTTGGCAAAATCAGGCTTAGACAGGAGCTTTGCATGACTTTAGCACAATCTACCGCTCTCCATCCACAGTGTTTTCTATTATGAAAGAAGGCGACTGGTCTCTGTGACTGTCCATTCTTGGTGCTCTGAGTTAGTATCACGTGACCGCTACTTCCACAGCTGAGAGCAATTATTTAAAAACATTTTTGGGGGTGTGTGTTTTTCTCCCTGGCAACTACAAAAAGTATTTTGACAATGAAATTTATTTTGGAACTCAGTACTGCAAACAAAGAATAATAAAACGAAGGTGTCTTTTCATTATTCTTTGTGTTTATGTGTCTTCAGTCTTCCCTGAAATCTAACATGCTTTCCTACTATGTCTTATGGAGTCACCTGAAGCGTGAATGCAATGAAGGCTGAAAGGCAGGTGTGGCATTGTCAGCTGCATCTGCTTGTAAGTTGTTTTGTGGCCATTTTTAGTTTTGTGATTCATTATATACCTCTTCTCTGAATCCCTATTCCCTGCAACACAAAGTGGGGGTAGTGCAAATGCCTTTCTCATGGGTTTTGTGGTGATTGAGTAAGATGAATGCATGTTCCCAGCTTAGCATTGGCTTTGCTACTTGGTCGGTAATTAGTTGGTCCCGCTCTCATCAACACCATCAGTGCCTGCGAAGTAGGAATGGGTAAAAAGGATTGACTTGGGCCCTCCCTGGTGGTGCAGCGGGTTGGAGTGTTGCACTGCAAAGCTAAGCCAAGCTGGGTGGCTCCAGTGCGAGTTTGGACCCCACCCTGGAGTTGACCCATATGGCACAACAGACCTCTTCTGCTCGCCCGCTACTCCCCTCAGCAGTGTACTTCGCCAATCTGCCTGTTCTGCTCCCCACTCTGACTCTGGTGAATCCTCTCACCACCCCTACACGTCTGGCCTGTACCCCAGTTCTGTGTGCATAAATAAATCAATTTTAAAAAATGATAGCTACAAGAGACCTGAGTTATCAGTTAAGCTGTCTTCTATCAGTAGCTCTGTTCTTTCACTGTTAATATAAATTGCTGCTAATACAAACCACCAAAGCCTCACACTCTCCATGGGAAGAGAGTCGGAGTGGAGAGAGCGTCTGTCTTATAGTCAGTGAAGGGCCCAGAAGAGCCTCTTTACATGCAACCAGGGAGGCATTCCAGAGCTGTGGATTCTCCATCAGACAACATGGAGCCAAGGCTGTGAACCTTGAGGGAGAGCAGGCTGTGCATCTGGGTTTATGGTGTTCTGCCTGTTGGCTGAGCATAGTTGCCTGCTCTTGTCGATAGGATTTGTCAAAAATGGAAACTTTATTTACTCTGATATAGATTCTGTTTGGTTTTCAGCCGCCAGGAGGGGTGAATGTGGGTTTTGGAGAGGAGGGAGGGAAAGACCCTTAGTGTCAGCATTTATTGGTAGACACTATGTCTACCAATAAAACATATCAATACTCTATATGTATTAATAGATGTCAATACATTAACATATTGTGATCCACTTTGTTATGATCTACAAATGTTTATATTTTTTGTGATAGTGTCACAGTGATCTACATTTTCTAAATTTCAAAATCATAGTATACTTGTTAATAACTTTGTTAAATCTTAAATGGAAGAGTCGTACCTTATATTATACAGTGGGTTCTCTGTAGTTATATTTGTAGAGTTTCAACTAAAATGTATATATTATTCTGTATATTTTTTATTCCTTAATATTCTTTTCTAAACAAATTTCCATATTTTCGTACTGTGATATTTATGAATAAATGTTCTGTTGTTGTAAATATCTTTGTGGTTTTGCCTTTATATTAGTTTTCTAAGTTATCTTCAGAAAGTGTTTATACCTTGATTTCAATATATAAGTATTTCATAATTCTTACAAGTTATTGAGTATTCAGACAATTTACATTGCTTTAGTTTTTATTAATTTTTAAGGTATTTTAAAGATGATAAGCGCCTTTGAAGTTCACTTTGACTGGTAATAAATTACTAGAACAATGTAAAGAGTAGAAATAACTTAAAGTGACTAAGAAAGCTCTCGCGAGCTTCTGTCAGTGAGTTTGCCTTTGTCTAGGCCCCATGCATACCTTTATCAATTGCCAAATCCTAACAATCTCCAGAGCTTATGCCCCAAAACACTATGCTGTTCTGCTTAACCTTACTCAATTCTGAAAGAATCCTCTTTGCATACATATTACACCCCACTCTAAGGAGAAAACTGAGACTAAAAGAGGTTAAATCAAGAGCTCAAGCTGAGGTACCTATAAAGAGTAGATATAAGAAGATTTTTTTCCCCCTCTATGTTCTCATTTCATTTAGAATATATAGCTCTTTTAATTTTTTTTGAGCTATTTATCTATACTTATAGAACTGGTACAGGCCAGAGTTGCAGAGGCAGTGAGAGGATTCACGAGGGAGTGGGGTGCAGAACAGGTAGACTGAAGTACATTGCTGAGGGGAGCAGTGGGTGGGTCAGGAGAGGTCTGCTGTCCCATGTGGATCACCTCCATGCCGGGGATCGAACTTACTCTGAAGCAGCTGTGGTTAGCTTCATAGTACTGTGCTTCAACCTGCCCACTTTCAATCTTTATTGATAGTCATGGTTATAAGGACTATTTTAATCTTAACTGAATGATGAGAAAAGAAGCACTCAAAAATGATATCAACTATCAGCTACTGTGTCAGAGAAATAAGAGGAATAGTTGGGAGCTGCAAAATTCATGCCTTACTACAAGGGGCTGCTCACCCCTCCTAAGTAAGTACAAACATACCTCAGAGACATGCAGGTTCAATTCCAGACGTCCACAATACAAAGAATATCACAATTCATCAAGTCACAATTTTCCCCCCATGCATTTAAAAGTTAATGTTTCACTTGACAATAGTCTAACAAATGTGCAATAACATCATGTCTAAATAAGTGATATACATAGCTTAATTTAAAAATACTTTATTAAAATATGCTAGCCACCATCTGAGCCATCAGTGAGTTATCATCTTTTTGTTAGTGAAGGGTCTTGCCTTGATGTTGATGGGTTGACTGATCAGGGTGGTGGTTGCTGAAGGTTGGGGTGGCTGTGGCAATTTCTTAAAATAAGACAACGATGAAGGTTGTCACATCGATTGACTCTTTCACTAAAGATTTCTCTGTGGCATGCGATGCGGTTTGATAGCATTTGACCCAAAATAGAACTTCTTTCAAAACTGGAGTCAATAGTCTCAAAACCTGCCATTGTTTTATCAACTTAGTTTGATAAGTTGAAATTCTTTATTGTCATTTCCACAACATTCATAGCAACTTCTCCGGGAGTAAATTCCACTTCAAGAAACTCTTTTCTTTGTTCATCTGTAAGAAGCAGCCTTTTAGCTATTTAAGTTTTATTATGAGAGTATAGTAATTCACTCACATATTTAGGCTCCACTTCTAAATCTTGTTCTCTTGTTATTTCCACCATATTTATAGTAGCCTCTTCCACTGAAGTCTTGAACACCACAAAGTCATCCAAGAGGGTTGGACTTCTTCCCGATCCTGTTCATATTGATGTATATAATCACATATGTTCCTAATGGCATTTACAATGGTGGATACTTTCCAGAAGGGTTTCAATTGATTTCTCCCAGTTCCACCAGAGGAAGCACTATCTACATCAGCTATAGCCTTATGAAATGTACTTCTTAAATAATAAGCTTAAAAGTTGAAACTGCACTTTGATCCTCACGCTGCAGAATGGGTATTTTGTTAGCAGGCATGAAAACACATGAATCTCCTTGTACATCTCCATCAGATATCTTTTGTGACCAGATGTACTGTCAATATTTTGAGCAGTCGGGTTTAAAGACTGGGCTTAAATATTAATAAGCCATGTTGGAAGTAGATGTTTTTGCCATGCAAGTGTAGTGGTGCCATTTAATAGAGCACAGCCAGTGCATATTCAGTATAATTTTAATTAGAGTTTAATTAAAATAAATTAAAAATCCTGGCCATTTTAATGGCTTAGGATTTTCAGAATGTTAAAAGAGCACTAGCTTTAACTCAGAGTCTTCAGCCGCATTAACCATAAATAAGAGTCTCCTGGCCCTCCCTGGTGGCGCAGCGGGTTAAAGCACAGCACTGAGAATCTAAAGCCGCTTCCTCATGAGTTCGATTCCCGCCTGCCCCGGAGGTGACCACATGGTGTGGCAGACCTCTCCTGACCCGCCCGCTGCTCCCCTCAGCAGTGTATTTCGTTGATCTGCCTGTTCTGCACTCCACTCTGTCTCTGGTGAATTCTCTCACCCTCCACATCTCTGGCCTGTATCCCAGTTCTGTATGCACAAATAAAATAAAATCTTTAACAAAAAAAAAAAAAAAGAGTCTCCTTATCCTCAGCAGTTTTCAAGTCAGGCATTGACTTATCTCTAGCTATGAAAGTCCTCGGTAGATAATTTGTAGCTTCTATCTCAATATTTGCTGCTTTACTTTGCATTTTTATTTTATGGAGACATATCATAAACATTCTTTTCTTAAACTTCTTGAGCCAGTCTTGCCAAATAAAAACTTTCATTCTGCAGCTTCCTCACCTTTCTCAACCTTTATAGAATTGAAGAATTAGGGTGTTGTTTGTATTAGCCTTTGACTTAAGGGAACATTGTGACTGGTTTGATTTTGATCCAGATCCCTACAGCTTTCTCTTTAGCAGCAATAAGACTATTTTGCTTCTCATCATCCACGTGTTCACTGGAGTAGCACTTTTAATTTTCCTCAAGAACTTTCCTTTCTATTCACATTTTGCCTTCTGGTGCAAAAGATCTTGGCCTTTGACACACCTCCCTCAACAACTTCAATCACTTCTACCTTTTATGTAAAGTGAGAGATGTGGAACTCTTCCCTCCACTTGAACACTTAAATGTCTTTTAGGGTTCTAAATTGGTCTAATTTTAATATTGTGTCTCAGGGTATAGGGAGCTCCAAGAAGAGAGAGAGAGATGGGCCTTCCTAGTGGCAAAATGTGTTAAAGCACTGCACTGCCAGCTAGCTGCAGCCCCTTCAGCATGAGTTGGACCCCCGGCCCCTGAGGTGACCCACATGGCACAGCAGACCTCTCCTGTCTCCCCACAGCCCTCTCAGCAGTGGCTTTCAGGGGCTCTGCCTGTTCTGCTCCCTACTCTGGTGAATCCTCTCACCACCCCTGCTCCTCTGGCCTATACCCCAGTTCTATATGCATAAATAAATAAATCTGTAAAAAAAAGTAAAAGAGGGAGAGAGATGGAAGAAACCTATTGAATAGTCAGAACACACATAACATTTATGAAGTTCACCATCTTATGTGAGTATGGTTGATGTCACCTCAGAACCATTACAATAGTAACATTAAAATCACTTCTCACAGTTAGCCATAGCACACCTAACAATGATAAAAAAGTATGAAATATTGCAAGAATTACCAAAGTGACACAGAGACATGTCAACAGATGCTGTTGGAAAAAAGGGTGCCAATAGACTTGCTTGTTATGGGGCTACCATTTGTAAAAAGCACAGCGTCTGTGGAATATAATCAAATGAGGTGTGTTTATACTGTGTCCCTGAGGACAGCAGACCCTGCGTGGCCTGATATGTCAGTTCACCACTTCAACACAGCAAGGCCCCTGAAACTGTGACTAAAACAGTAAACATTTATTATTGCCCACAATCTATGGGTTGGGGGAGGTTCTAGTCTTTGGCTGGCATCACACATGTATGTCACTTGGCTGGTGGGTGAGGGTAGCCTGGCCTTTCAGATCTTGGGTAGGCTCTTTCATGTCTTGGGTCTTGACTGGGACAACTAAGACAACTTGTCTTTGTTTGATTAAGTCTTTCACACACTCCAGCAGGCTCGCCCAAACTTGGATCACGTGCAGATGTGTCAGGTTCCCAAGAAAGGAAGAGAAGACATTCATGGCCTCGTAGGTCCACAATCAGATCTGGGACACTAATTCCTGTCATGTCCTGTTGACCAAGACAAGTCACAGGCTGATCCAGAGATAAAGGGTGGTGATATAGATGTTAACTCCTTATGGGAAGAATTATAAAGTGGCATTATGAAGTGTCTGAACAAAGGAGGGGTGAGGAATGGAGGCCATTTCCCGCCCTTTTCTTTATTGAGGTAACACTGCTTTCCAACACCATAGGTGACTCAAGGGTATAGATTCACACCTTCTCAGATGTATGTTACCACCCTACCCCACAATCCAAGAACTCATGGTCTTTCATCCTAGACCGCTGTGCCTCCTTTGTGGCTATTTTTACCATCAGTGTACCACATCAAGTCTTCCAAGTTTTCAGAAGAAGCCAGAAATCCAGATCCGTATGAGAAATCTCTTCAGGTTTAAGTATTGTCAACTAATTTACAGGTTTTTAGACACTAGTGGATCTGTACTCTGTGGCCAAACAGAACATGTCTGAGCTGGATGTGGTTTGTGGGTCACGGTTTGCAACCTCTGGGTGAATAATTTGCTTACATTGGCCAAGAAGGAGGTTTGAACATAGAGTTATCTGGACACCAGGTCCTTTTTCATTCAGCAAACATTTGTGTGCCTTCAAGTACAAGAACTTGACAAATACAAGTAAATGAATCACAATCCCATCCTTGCAGGGGCTTCTGTCATAAGTAGGAGACAACATGTAAACAAACATTGAAATCACGTGATTAATGACAGATACTTGTTAGCAGGGAATACTTCTTCCCTATTCAAAATGTTTGCTTTCTGTGAAGGGAATTTGATTACCATAACTCTGGGTCTCTCTCTTTTGTAGTTCTTTTACATATCCCACACCTTGGAGGTAGAGTGATTGGTCTTATTAGTAAATTTGGGAAAGACAACTGGGTATGCACCTCTCAGTTCTTTTCCTTACTGTCCCGGCCAACAAGAGGACAGATTCACCTTTGATTGTGATGCTGAAGGTCACCCCAGAGTAGGGTCCTCTGTGCTGGCCTCTCTGTCCCTGCCTCAAGTGAGCACTGCTGAGAATGGTGAGATTCTCCTGATTCTGGGGTTCAGGAAGCATGCTCATAGCACTCTCACTAAACCATATCTTCCTATGAGCTTTATTGCCTCAAAGGTGCCATCCTGGCTTCCACCTTTCCCTTCTATTTTCTTTCTTAATTTTTCCAGAATCCAGATGGGGTAGGGTAGAGAAATGTGATGTATTTGGGCACAGAAGACTCAACAGCACCGTGAAACACACACACAGATGGATTCTTTAAGAGGACACTCATTCCTGTCATATTCAGTTGACCAAGACAAATCATGAGGCTGACCCAGAGATATAGTGACACATGCGTGCATGGCACTATGAGGGCCTGTCTACGCAGACGCCTCAATCTGCTGCCTCTCGGCTCTGAGTGGTGGGTACCTGGTGAGACTCCACAATGGAGTCTCAGATTCAAATGAAAGAAACAGAAATGTTCTTAATCCAAACAGAAGCGGGCACTGGAAAGGCGGGGCAGCTCTTCTTATCACATTACAAAATTCCCCTCATGTTTTGGCACTTACTTTTCCTTTCAGGAGTCTGTGTAGACATCATCTGCTCTGGGGCCCACTCCCTCTTCTGTGCTCACACTGCAGTGCCTGGACTTTCTTAAGCTAAGGCCCAGGCTTCTTGGGAGAAAATGGGCCTCTTTGTGTTGACTTTGGGCCCTGGCCCCCATTATGTGGAGGCGACATCCTGGGTGCTGGGGAAACAGAGGGACATGAAGCTGCATCCCTGCCCTCAGGGAGCTTTCCCCTCCAAGGGAAATAAGGAACCCAAGAAGAGAAGTGAGAGCCTTCATCAGGCTGGGCCCCAGAGGAGGGGAAGGCTTTAGGTCCTGGGGTCCCAGGTAGGAGGTCGAGAAAGCAAAGTCCACCCGTGGCCACTTCCTTTCTTCTCACAAGTTTCTCATATCACGGTATTTGCTTTTTCCTGGCAGTGCTCAGTGTCTGTTGCTGTGAAGACAGCTTGAGGGGAACCGTCCAACTCTTCGCGTATTTTCCATCTGTCAGCTGTTGAGAGACAGACTGTCAGGTTATACAGGTTGGGGAAGCCCATCTTCCTCACCAACCGCAGCTAGAAACTCACCCACTCGCTCTTTCTGCTGCTCTTTGGTTTTCCTTTTCCCCATGAGCCATAACCAAGAGGAGTAGGAATTTAGTCGGATGGAAGGAACTTTATTTCTCTCTAGCAGTTTGGAAAGATAATCTTGAGAGGGAAACCACATCAGAAAAGGAGGTTGCTGCCACCACCAGTCTCTGCAGTACGTATGAGTCAGTCAGAGCCCCCGTTTCCATGAGGTGCTCGCATTAAACTGAGGAGCAGTTAATAGTTTCCATTCAGAAAGCTACCTGTGACTGCTTTATGGTACATGGGGAAGAGTCCCCATGACACATTACTCATGTCACCTCATGCTGACAAGTTGATTCTGGGCCTAAAGGGAACTTCAATATCTGGACAAGTGAAACCTTGGAGCCAGATGATCTGTTTAAAAACCCACACGATTGGGGTAAATTACTAAGTTCTCCATCAGTATCCTGCCCTGTGCAATGATGTTCTTATTGGGTGGGATCATGATCATACCTACCATATAATGGAATTAAATTTATTTATTTATAAAGATTTATTTATTTATGCATGCAACACTGGGGTGCAGGCCAGAGGTGTGGAGGATGAGAGGATTCACCAAGAGAGTGGGAAGCAGAACAGGCAGATCAACTGAAATACACTGCTGAGGGGAGCAGCGGGCAAGACAGGAGCGGTCTGCTGCACCATGTGGGTCACCTCCCTGGCTAGGGTTCGAACTGGGCACTGTAGTGGCTGGGATAGCTTCGTAGCTCTGGATTTTAACCCATTGCATCACCAGGGAGGGCCTAATGGAATTACATTCACATGAAGAAATGTGTGGAGTGCACTTCATTAGCACACGGGCGGGCCATAGAAAGACTCAGTAAAAAGTTGACCTCTGCTCTTTTTAGCACACCCTCAGTCTTGCTGGTGACAGAGAAATAAGCAGGATTGGAAAATGCAACTATGGACAACTTGCAGTGCTGATGGCTACACTAGGCCACGAAATTCTTTGTGAGCTGGACTGAGGGGTGACTAATGTCCTTTCTCATCCTGCAGGCAGCAGGTGGAGGCAGAGCTCACCTGGCCCCATCACACCAGGATGTAGCAGGAAGAATGTGTTCTACCAAAGCGCCAGCTGGAAGGAGATCCTGAGAGGCCCCTTGACTGGATGGCTCTGAGCTCAATTTGGAGCGATGGTGAAGGGTGAGAAAACTAAGAGAGTGAGAACAGAGAAGGCTTGACACTGCCTTCACTCTCTGCTTTATGTGCCTCTTTTTCTCACCATTTGAAACCAGGAAGGAGTCTGCCTGGCTGGGCTGACTCTAGCTTAAGAAGTGACCCCAGCCAACCTCTGAGCTCTCACTTGACCCTTGGTCTCTTTCAGGGTCCACCTTTTCTAGGGAAGAGGAGGATGCAAGAATGCAGAGTGCTCACTGCAGCTTCTGCTCTTACAAGAGGATGGGGAGTCGCTCATGGGCTGCCCTGTGGCAGTGGTGGGGGCTGCTTTTAGCACCTCCGGGTGCTGGGGGAGGACAGACCCAGCTGCGGGGAGAGAGAATGGAGCACCTCTCTTTTTTATGTTGATTTAGGCTGCTGTTCTCAGTCAGACTCTTTAATAAAAGCCCTAGGAGTGGGTTGCCATGGTTACACTGGGTTTAACAGGAAATTAGGGCTAAGTGGCTTCCCTCAGGCCTGGCAGCTTTTAAAGGCTTTTAATGTCTTCTCTTGGGAGAATTGATCTGCTGGGGGCGTGGTGTGTGTGTGTGTGTGTGTGTGTGTGTGTGTGTGTGGGGAGGTGGGGAGGTGGGGAAATGGATGACAGACAGGTGTGTTCTGGCAGCCACTGGGGAGATGGGTGAATTTGAGTGGAAAGAATTTATACTTTATCCGTAGACAAGAGGTAGAAAAGAGTGGCGTTAGCACCAGCTCTATCTGAACCCCAGTTTCTTCATACATCACCTATGTGATGTTAAGCAAATGGCTTAACCAATCTCCTGGAAATGGGTTCCCAACAGTATGCACTGGCATGATTGGGACCATGTAGGCTGGTTCACCAGGTCCTTTCACTCACATTAGCTCAACGGCTCCCAGAATAAGCCCTAAATGTGGGTATCACTACTATCCTAGTTTTCAAGAAGTGGGAACTGAGGCAGCTTGGCTTCTACACGGCCCTGCTGAGAGTGGCTTGTAGCTGCTTGTCTGACCTTGTCTCCTTTCACTGTCACACCCTCCGGCTACCTCTTCCTGTCTCTTCTCTTTGTGACACCCTTCTCTGCCTTTTCATGAGTCCAGCTCCTTCTCTTTCACTGGGTTTCAGCCGAGGTCACCTCTGGAGATGAATTTTCTGACCTTCTTCATCAACCACCTCAGTTACTAGTTAATCTCAATCACTTTATTTTCTTTCAAGCACTCATTAGAATCAGAAATGATTTTGTTTATTGTCTTTAAACAACTCATCACAATCTGAAGTTAATGGTTATTATCAGTCCCTCCCAACTAATAAACACCCGTGTTTGTGTTTTTTCCTCATACTCTCTAGAGTTAACTTAATCCTGGTGACCTTCCTGAGTCTGTGGGTAGCATCTGAGGTCTAAAAATCTGAATAGGAAAAAAAAAAAGACATATTTATTTTTACTAGCCCTTAACTGAAAGTTAGTGCTTCTTTCCATCATGACCGTAGGCAACAAACCACAGTCAGATGAACTATACTTGAGGCTTTGTCACATACTACTATCTTGAAGCATCATTTAAGCTGATTACTTTAATAAGTTATAGTACTTTTTGGTCCCACTATTAGATCTTGCTATTTTATGCAAAAATAAGAAATGTGTCACAACTTTAAAATATTTTGGCAACTGTTTCAATATGTCTGGTCTCTTTTTACAATGCTCTGTATTTAAGCATTTAAAAATCTATTAGTCTGACATATGAAAAAATGTTCATTATCATTTATCAGGGAAATGCAGATCAAAACTACAATGAGATACTCCCACTTCATGTCTGTGAGAATGGCCCACATTAAAAAAAAAACCAAAAAACAGTAACAATAAGTGCTGGTGAGTGTGTTGGTAGGGGAAGTAGACTGGTTCAGTCACTATGGAAAGCTCTGCAGAGATTCCTCAAAACACTGAAAATG
The DNA here is from genome assembly GCF_000260355.1 of Condylura cristata. NCBI lineage: Eukaryota > Metazoa > Chordata > Mammalia > Eulipotyphla > Talpidae > Condylura > Condylura cristata. The sequence continues at coordinate 37,446,014 of NW_004567113.1, read as the reverse complement.
GATTTGTCCAATGACCCAGCAATTCTATTGTTGGTATCTACCCAAAGAACACAAAAACAATAATTTGAAAGGAAACCTGTGCTCCTGTGTTTATAGCAGCACTATTTACAATAGCCAAGCTATGAAAAAAAAACAAAACTAAATTCCCCCTAAAAGAAGAATGGATCAGAAAGATACAGTATATATACACAGTGGAATACTACTCAGCATTCAAAAAGATAAACTAATGCCACTGTGGCAACATGGGTGGAGGAGGAAGGGATTATGCTCTGTGAAATAAGTCAGAAGGAGAAAGATAAATCCCAGATAGTTTCACTTAGATGTAGAAGAATATGGAGAAACAACAGGTCAGACAAAGACAAACCTTGAACACTGACTATCGAACTGAGGCATCCAGAAAGGGAGAAGGGAAAGGGTTAAAACTGGAAGGGGAAGAGCACAAGGGAGTATGACTAAGGCTCCACTTGGGGCAATGTGTGGGGACAGCACAGGGAAGCCAGGTTGTCCAGTGAAGGATTTCAGGGGCATTGGTGGTGGGTGTGGTGAAATAACATATACTTGTAAAGTTTAAACCTACACCACCAAGACACACTCTGTGATGTAAATCAACATTGCCTTGGTATCACTTAACAACACCAAAAATTGTTAGTTTGGGAAAGGAGCCATAAGTTTCAACAGACTGCTTGTAGGCTTCATTGCACAAAAAAGGTTACTTATCTCTGTGACCTAGAACAATACTTGGCATAAAGTGAATAAAGATGTTTTTGAAAAAAACCAGTAGCTGAACGAAAGGAGAGAGAGAAGGAAATTGTCCCAGGCAGAGGAAATAGCATTAAAAGACAAGGGGACCTCTGTTGTAGAAAAACTGTGTGGTATGGTTTGAGCTCAGAGAGAGACACAGAAGGAGAGACAGAGGCAACGTGAAGGGGGAGAGGAGAGCCTCGTACTTCATCCGAGCCTCGTGGGAAACCATGGGTGGGGGAACACAGGGACAGGTATGATTACATTTGAGTTAAAAAAAAAATATCTCTATGGCTGTGAGGCGAGAAAAATGAAGAAAGCACGTAAGTGCTTCCTGGATGGTTTGAAGCAGCCTGGCAGTGGAGGTAGAAAGATGTATATGGACTTGAGAACAATTTCGGAGATGAAAGAGACACAAGTTGAGGGCTGAATAGAAGCAAGAGTGAGGGAAAACAGGAAGGACAGAGCAATGGCGACTTTGCTGTCCTGTTCCTGGTGACTGCTCCCTGACTGGGGGACACAGCAGGAAGCAGGAAGGGGCAAGCCAGGGCACCTGAAGCTTCAGGTAGAAGTGTTCTTATTTTGGCCCTCCCTGGTAGTGCAAGGGGTTAGGACGAAGCACTGCAGGTTAGCCACAGAGGCCTCAGTGAGAGTCAGACCCCACCCCCGCCCCAGGTGATCCACATGGCCTGTCAGACCTCTCCTGACTGGCACTCTGCTCCCGCGATCTGCCTGTTCAGCTCCCCACTCTGTCTCTGGTGAACTCTTTCACCCTTCAGCACCTCTGGCCTGTACCCCAGTTCTATATGCATAAATAAATAAATCTTTAAAAAAAAAGGACAAAAGTGTTCTTATTTTGTTCTCAGCCTGACTTTGATAAAAAGCCTTAGAACTCAAGCGATGGTTGAACCCCAGCTTTCATTTGAGTTTGCTAATCACTTGCTCCCTCAGCCACCTTTCTTAACCTCTCTGTTTCTCCTTTGAGCAATGAGCTACTACTCTTTGGTCCCCATGATGTGTCACTTCCTGGAGCGACAGACATCCTCCCCCCCCCCCCCCCCCGACTTTCCTCAGGTGAAGTAAAAAGCATTTGGACTTTGTCAAAGGATTCTCAAAGTTGGTGATTTTTCTCTAAGTCGTGACTAATAGCTTGGGTCTCCTAATATTATGATGAAGTTAATTAATATTGTTATCAATAATAAAAGTGAATCTGTATTGATCCTCATCATATGTCCGCTGACTACTTTATATATATTATTGCTCTAAATTCTCTATGGTAACTGTTTTGTCCCAACTTCTATGACCGGCCACAAGAAAGAAAGGCGGGAGGCAGAAAGGCTGAGCAAGCAGAGTTTATTGCTCTGGGGCAGCAGCTGAGACAGAGCTGGGGTCCCCCAGCCCTACAGGGGGAAGGGTCTCTTATACAGATTCTAAACTCAAATTCCAAAAGGGTGACTCATCGCTGTGCCCCTTGATGTAAAGCCCAGTTCGTTATCACCTTCATCTAGGCCCATCCCGGGATGCAAGGCCCAGTTAATTGGATGCAAGGCCCAGTTTATTACTGCCCTTATCCATTCCCTCAGTAAATCTCTGCACTTGGTCACTCCCAACAGTAACAGGATGTGCTAGGTATTCCTATACCGAATTTATTGATATGGAAACTGAGGCTTAAGGTTTTTTTTTTAAATTTTCTGAGATAGCTTTAATTTTTGAATAGTGTTTGATCTCTCCCCTCGGTGTAGTCCCTGTAGGTCTCCCACCACCCATGATCCATCCCAGAGTCCCTTGTGCTCTTCACTCCCTGTTTTGACTCCTCTTCACAGCTGGAGATGGTAGAATAGAAACTGGAAGTCACACTTTCTGACTCTGGAGTCTATATTCTTCCTCACTCCATATTGCTGCCTACTTGAATTAATCACTCGTCCAGGCATCTCGGATCATCCTCTTTTCCCTATTCTGTGCAAAATCCAGTCCTTCCTGAGGTTCTGTGACTTCAGGTGGGCAATCCTGGTCACGGTAACCTTTGGCCGAGAATGCCTGCTTCTGGGAATTACTTTGGTTGATGGCCCACCTGGCGTACACTCTCTCCCTTCTCTGTGCTCTGTCTGTATAACTAGGGGACCTAGTTATTCTCCTCGATTTCTACCATGCCTGTACTCACACAAGCTTTTACATTTGCAACCTGTTTTGCCAAAAGCAAAAGACAGAGGGTGTATGTAGCGCAGAAGACACGCAATTAAAAAAAAACCTGTTTACTAGTTACCCCATTTTTCATAAGCACTCTCGTAGTCTTGTCACTGTGTGGGCTAAGATTCAGCTGCTGCAGTGAGGTCCTCCCTTTGGCTTCTTGCCACAAATTTCTGTGGTTTTGTCTTTCTCTCCCAGTCCAGAGCTGAGCAGTCTGGGCGGGGAGGCAGTTTTGTTTTTGCACCATTACTCAAACAACTGTTCCTCCTGTCTTGTACTGTTGCAAATTCCCGGGGATGGCCAGGCCCTCACCTGCATAGACAAGATGGAATGAAACCGCACCCCAGATGGCCCCGGGGAAAGCAGGGGAGAGAAGGGAGAGTGGCTGCGGATTTACTTCCGAGCAAGTGTTTGTACACATCACTCCCATTCTCATTCCGCTAGCAAGAGCTTAGCAGTGGGACCACTGACTCAGAGGATCTTGGAAAGGTCCTCTTTCCAGGGTGGCCACGTGCCCCACTGTGTAAGGAGGGGACAGGGAGGTCTCTGCTCCAATCAACCTGGGTTCCAGCCGCCTCTCCTTAGCTTAATTTCGTGCTCTCTCTTTTCTTTTTCCAATCACCATTTTTTTTAAAAAAGATTTTTATTTATTTATGCATACAGAACTAGGGTACAGGCCATCAGAGGTGCAGGGGCAGTGAGAAAATTCACCAAAGACAGACTGGAGAGCAGAACAAGCAGAAGGACGAAGTACACTGCTGAGGGGAGCAGTGGGCGGGTCAGGAGAGGTCTGTGGCACCATGTGGGTCACCTCCAGGGCCAGGGATCAAAATCGCACTGAAGCAGCTTTGGCTGACTCGTAGTGCTGCGTCCTTACCCATTGCGCCACCAGGGAGAGCCTCCAATCATCTTTAATCTCAGGTCTCTCCCCCTGCCTCCCTCCTCACCCCCATTTATAAAACAGAACAGTTTAACCTTATCTCATTCCCTCCAGCCTGTTCTCCTATATTTCAAGTCTCAGTTTCCTTCCCAAATGACCTATAAAGCTATTGTCCTAAACAAAGGCATTTTATACTCAGGTAGGGAGTCTGGTTCCTTAAGAGATATTTTTTCCTATACTGCTACCTGATAAGATTAGACATACTTTTTTTTTTTTTAAAAAAAGATTTATTTATTTGTACACCAGAACTGGGGTACAGGCCAGAGGCTCAGGGGCGGTGAGAGGCTTCACCAGAGACAGAGAGGGGAGCAGAACAGGCAGATCGACGAAGTACACTGCTGAGGGGAGCAGTGGGCGGGTCAGGAGAGGTCTGCCACGCCATGTGGTCACCTCTGGGGCAGGTAGGAATCGAACTCATGTGGAAGTGGCTTTAGCTTCTCAGTGCAGTGCTTTAACCCGCTGCACCACCAGGGAGGGCCAGATTAAACATACTTTTAAGACGCTTTTTCCAGAAACACAGAGTTGAGTCCAAGAAATATAGTGGTCTGTGATGTAAATATCCTAAATCATATATGTAAGCTAACAAACCCTCAAGAAATGCATGTCTTAAAATGAAAGAATTTCACACTGGAGTAGAGCGTAAAATCTGAACTTCCAAGAAAGGTTTCAGAAGGGCAGCTGTTACTCGATAAGTAAAACGATCTTCATGAGAGAGTTCTACACTCTTCTTCCCCATCTTCCCAGCGGCCACCTGCTTTCTACTCAGTCAGACCACACCGCAGTTAGAATTGCTGCTGGCAGTGGTATATACCATGTCTGGTGTTGTTTCACTGGGCACAGCAAGTCATGTGGACAGGTCAAAATCAATGGAGCAGAGTGTATTTTCCTCCGATGGGGGATTATGAGTCACAAAGAAAAAGATGTGGATGTGCAATTTTATTAGGGAGGAAGGATAGAAAAATGGTGCAGAGTAACTAACTTATCTGTGTGAGGGAGGACTGGAAATGGTGACTGAATCCAGGGGAACGAGACCTTTGAGTGTGAGAACATGTCAGTAGAGGATGCAGAGAATCACTGAAGATTTGGGCCATGTTACTCGGACCATGCCTTAGGAAACCAACTAGGAGAGTGACTATCATCTGAGTTTATCATTGTGGGAAAAATTATGGTCAAGTTAAGAAACCATAAATCAGGGCTTTCCTGGTGGTGCAGAGGTGAGTCTCAAGTCTCAGCACTACCAAGCTGTTACCAGCCACTGTGCCCTGAGTTCAAACCCTGGCCAGGGAGCTGACCCACATGGTGCAGCAGACCTCTCCTGTCTGGCCCACTGCTCCCCTCAGCAGTGTATTTCAGTTAATTTGCCTGTTCTGTTCTCTACTCTGTCTCTGGTGAATCTTCTCACCCACCCACACCTCTGGCCAACACCCTAGCTCTTGTATGCATAAAAAAAAAAAAAAACTTAAAAAAAAATCATAAATCAGTATTTAACTCCTGCCTCTACCCCTAGCTAGCTGGATAATGGGGTAAGTCACTTCTAGTCAATATTCTTCAGAAAAGCTGAACCAATAAAGGGGGTCAGGTGGAGATAGAGGAATTGGCTCAGCTGGCTTATACTATTGTGAAGAGTGACAAGTTCAGAATCTTCAGCCAGGCAGCTAGTGACCCAGGTGAGGGGTAATGTTGCAGCTCTAGTCTGAAAGCAGACTGAATTAGCAGCTTCTTCCTCAGCAGGGCCAGTCTGAGGCAGCCTGGGTTAAAGAAATCGCCAGCTCCTAGAATGAGTTGCCCCAAGTCCTCTGTGAACAGGGGAACTGAGTCATGGACAAAAGAGCCACCACACTCACCACATGAGCACATGCTGCACAAAAAACATTTGACTCTGACCAATGATTATCTCACAGTTTCCTGGATGGCCATGCCATATGCACAGCGGGTCTGTGACTAACCCATTGCATGTGGCCTGGTGTTCCCCAACCCCAGAGAAGCTGTGATGCTGTTCTCCTCCCTCACAGACCTAACCTCCTCCCTTAGATGAACGTGGCTAAATTTTCCATTCCCAAATTGGCTCCATCATGCATGAGTTTCTTTAAGAAAACCTTATGTGGGGCCCTCCCTGGTGGCGCAATGGGTTAGGAACAGCACGGCAAGCTAGCTGCAGCCACTTCAGGGCAAGCTCGATCCCCCGCACTAGAGGTGGCCCATATGGCGCGGCAGACCTCTCCTGACCCACCCGCTGCTCCCCTCAGCAGTGTACTTTGTCGATCTGCCTGTTCTGCTCCCCTCTCTGTCTTTTGTGAATCCTCTTACCGCCCCTGAACCTCTGGCTTGTACCCCAGTTCTGTATGAATAAATAAATAAATCTTTAAAACAAACAAACAAGCAAACAAAATCTTGCGTGGTTCCACTACACCTGGTGTTCTCTGAGGCAAAGAACCCAATCTTTTAGGTTGGGGCCTGTAACAAGTCCTTTTTCTTTAACATCTTTTTCCACTGATAGGTTGCAATTTATGACATGAATTAGGATAATCTGCTTTACTGAAATCCATTGATTTAAATGTTAATTTCATGATAAAAAAATACCTTTACAGAACTATCCAGACTAGAGTTTGAACAAATGTCTGGGGAACCCTAGATATTGGGCTGACTAAGTTGATATAGCAAATGAACCAACACAGTCACATACCTCTTTGCCCTTATCTTTATTTATTATTATTTATTTTTGATTATTTTATATATATATTATATATATATATTTTACATCATTCTTCATTTTTATACAATGTATGCTTTATCATCTTGGATGAAATTTCCATCACCAATTCACCCATGTACCATCTTTATTTTATTTTTTAAAGATTTATTTATTTATGCATTCAAGAACTGGGGTACAGGCTAGGGGTGCAGGGGCGGTGAGAGGATTCACCAAAGATGAGCGGGCAGCAGAACAGGCAGATCGACGAAGCACACTGCTGAGGGGAGCAGCAGGTGAGACAGGAGAGATCTGCCGCGCCATGTGGGCCAGCTCCCTGGCCTTGCAGTGTTGCGCTATCGCCTGTTACATCACCAGGGAGGGCCCATACACCATCTTTAAAATAAACATTGCCTCAGCTGGGCTACTCAGGTTGCATAAGTGAGGGGCCATGGGAAAAGAAGATGGATGGTGGGCTGTGAATTGCTCATGGGAACTGCGAGACCCCTCAGGACCTGGCCTTCTCTGAAACCTCCCAGTGAGACCTCCCTCATCCCGGTCTCTGTCTGAGTTCAGACCCTTATCACCTTTCCCCTAGATTAAGGAATTTCCTTCTTATGTGGCCATCCCCCTTCCAAGCACAAATCTAAGCATACAGTCCTCCGTATGCTCAGTGACACCCCACTGAATTCCTGCCAATGATATGTACGTTAGTGTGTCCAAAAGAAAAGCTGGCCCCAACCCGCTGCTTCCTGAGTTACCCTTTCTGTCCTCTGTGGAAATGCAGGCCTTGTGGGGACTTGCCTCATGGGGGACTATCCCCATACAGGTTTTGTTTAAGGAAAGGATTGTGTGACAAAGGAGAGGGTGGGTGGATGTTGGGGCGTGATGAATATTCAGTAGGTAATATCCAACTCTTCTGAGTTTGCTCACACGCCTTTTCATTTCATACTTGACACACATTTCTGTTTTTTTGTTATGCTGCTGGGAATGTTCATCTTTCCATACCTGGGACTGACACTTCCCTTGCTATGGACAGACTGTTTCTGTTCCCTACACCTGCCATCCCTCTTCCCCGATCCCCCAGCCCACTCATATACCACAACCTCCAGGGTGATGGTATTTGGAAAGGTATTTTAGAGAAATAAATTAGGTTTAGATGATATCATGAGGGTGGGGTTGCCAAGATTGGGTCTGTGTCCATGTAAGAAGAGGAAAAGTCCATTTCTCAATTTGCTCTGTGGTGGAAAAGCCAGAAGGCAGCCAGGAGCAAGCCAGGAAGAACAGAGCTCACAAGATACTGAGTCAGTTGGCACCTTGATCTTGAACTTCCTAGCCTCTGGAGCTGTGAGGAATAAATGTGTGTTGCTTAAGCTACCCAGTCTATGGTAGTTTTGTCAGCCAGAGCTGACAAGGGACATTCCTGAAACCTTAGCTCAAGAAGCTCTACTTCCAAGAAATCAATCTGAACTTCAGGGCAGGCTAATTTGTTCCCATTGAAACGTGTGCGTGTAGCTATGTTAGTATTTACTGTGGTAAATTAAAAGGTTACTTGTGATAGTCTATGTTTTCCCCACTAGACAATAAACTCTTGAAAACAGGAATAATTTTATTTCCTTACCACCTGGTATAGTTGGTGCTTGAAACTGTGTGTGTATGTGTGTGGTGGGGGGTCGGGAAGGAGGCCCCCATAGACAAAGTTATCTCCTAGAAGTTAAATGATGGCAGTTAAATGATGCTTTGTAGACAATATCTGCATTATTATTTCACATCCTGAATTGCTGGGGTTATCTACGAAATCAAGGCTCTGCTGTCAACTGGCTCCAGCCTCTCTTCAAAGAGGTCTTCCAGGTCAATTCATTCCAATATTTCCTTATTTTTAAGGTTTAAGAATCATTAGGTTTGTTCGAAGGAAAGATGCCCTCGTTGCTTTTCTCTTGGGAAAACATATGACAGATGCATATTTCTGATTGTTGTGGATTTTTTTTTTAAAGATTTATTTATTTGTGCATACAGAACTGGGGTACAGTCCAGAGGCTCAGGGGTGGCAAGAGGCTTCACCAGAGACTGAGTGGGGAGCAGAACAGGCAGATCGAGGAAATACACTGCTGAGGGGAGCAGCGGGCGGGTCAGGAGAGGTCTGCCTCGCCATGTGGTCGCCTCCTGGGCAGGCAGGAATCGAACTCATGCAGAAGTGGCTTTTAGCTTCTTAGTGTGGTGCTTTAACCCGCTGCGACACAAGGTAAGGCCAAGATTTTTTAAAAAAAGATTTATTTATTAATGCTTACAGAACTGGGTACAGGCCAGAGGTGTGGTGGGTTCTCAGATTCCCCAGAGACAGTGGGGAGCACGACAGGTAGATGTACTGAAATACACTGCTGAGGGGAACAGTAGGCAGGCCAGGAGAGGTCTGCTGCACCATGTGGGTGTGCAGTTTGATCCTTGGTGGGGGATCAAACTTCTGCTGCAGCGGCTGCAGACAGCTTCATAATGTGGTGCTTTAACCCGTTGTGCCACCAGGGAGAGCCCTGTGGAAATTTTTTAAATAAATTGAAAATGGTCAAATACTGTTGATCATAAATACTGTATGATTAAATACTGTTGAATCATAAAAATATTTGATATGTATATATAATAGAATCTAATTATTATGCGTTGTAAAAATAAGTGCTAAACTAATGGTTTCCTAAGATGTGAAAATCGATTGTAACCTAAAGCTCACGCTAACTAACAGTGACCCATAGGCAGAGTTTTGTGAAATATGTTTAGTGTTTCAGTCACTTATTGTAGGCAACACATCACAGCAAACTTGGTATAGCATAACAGGATGACCACACACAGTGATGTCCTTTTATCTGCAGGAGTCATGTTCTAAGCCCCCCCGTGGATGCCTGAAACTACGAGTTTTATATGTACTCTGTTTTTCTATACACACACCTGTACTATACTTTATTTATAAACTAAGCACAGTAAGCTATTAACAACAGTAGCTAACAATAAAGTAGAACAATGAAAAATATAAATTGGCATTGTAAGAGGTTAACAACTACAGAGCATAGTAAAATAGAACAATTATAACAATATACTGTGATATAACTCATGTGAATGTGGTCTCTCACGTTCTCAAAATATCATATACATAATATTTTCGGACCACGGTTGACCTCAGCTGACCATAGTAACTGAAATTGCAGCTTTGAAACCTCAGATGGGGGACACTATTATAATTGTTGACTGGGCTCCGGGTGGTTGTCACCTGGGGTCTCTTCTGGGGTTGTTTGCGGTCACTTGAGGGTTGGGGCTAGCGGCATTTCAAAGGTTTCAAAGGTGTTCACTAGGGCTTCAATTAGAACCGAGGCCCAGAACCCCCTAGTCTTGGCCTCCCTAATGTTACTTGGGCTTCCTCATGCCATGGCTGCTGGGTTTGAAGAAAAGCATCCTTAGAGAGAGAGAGCCAGGCTAAAACATACTTTAATCTCAAAATCACACAGAGAATTCACTGACATGTTCTGTGGCCATCATATGCAGAATTTCTGCAAACTTTTGGTTCTCATCGTAGAGTGAATCCTCAGTTCATTCTTCACAGTGGAGACAGGGACCTCCTTGAGGTGTCCTGGGGCGCACATATCTTTGTAGCTCATGTTGATTTGTTCTCAGAGGTTTCTACATTATGGGCATCACATTGAGGACAAACAGCTCTGTGATGCCATCTATCTCCTGGATTTTGTCACTGCTTTAAAAGTCCTTGATGATTCTGAAAGTACTTTGTAGGGCCTGCCATGAGTCTCTGCTTGCAGTTCCAAAGGAGAAAGACTATATAAGAAGAAAGAATGGATTTTTCTCAGTCTTGTGGGATTCCCCTCCCCAGACCAGCTGCATTCGTTATGATGATATAAAATGGAAAGATCTGCTTAGGTTAATAGTTGGTGACAATTGGAGAAAGGAGAGCCATTAGAAGTAAAGAGAAGCCCTGCCTGGTGGTGCAGCAGGTTAAAGCAGAACACAGCACTAAGAAGCTAAAGCCACTTCCGCATGAGTTCGATCCCCGCCTGCCCGGGAGGTGACCACATGGCGCGGCAGACCTCTCCTGACCCGCCTGCTGCTCCCCTCAGCAGTGTACTTCAACGATCTGCCTGTTCTGCTCCCCACTCTGTCTCTGGTGAATTATCTCGCCGCCCCTGAGCCTCTGGCCTGTACCGCAGTTCTGTATGCACAAATAAATAAATCTTTTTTTTTAAAAAAAAAAGAAGTAAAGAGAAAGTAGATCAATTCTTTGGGCCACCATTGTGTAACTAGTAATACTCAGTACTTACTGAGCTCTTGTATGCCAACAACTTGTAACACGTGTTACCTGCTGAACTTCATTTGCTACACTTCTTACCAGCCTTAAGTGATAGGCATTATTTTTATTATCACTTTACAGATAAGAAGACATTGGTCAGAGTGGTCGAGTGACTTGCCCAAGGTCACACAGCTACTAGGCGACAGAGCTTGAGTTTGAATCCAGATATATTTGGCTTAAAAGGCAACATAGTGATTATAAGTTTGAACCTTGAGGTCAGATCACTTGGGCTTGAATCCTTGCTTTGGCTGATGTTTGAGAGCTAACCTCTTTGCGTTTCCATATTCGTTTCTTTTAAAGATTTATTAAGAGCTGGGGTGCAGGTTAGAGATGTGTGGGTGAGATGATTCTCCAGAGACAGAGTGGGGAGCAGAACAGGTGGATCCATTGAAGCACACTGTTGAGGGGTGCAATGGGCAGAGGCAGGAGAGGTCTGCTGCACCATGTGGGTCACCTCCCTGGCTGGGGATCAAACTTGGTGCTACTGTGGCTGCAGATAGCTTCACAGTGCTGCATCTTAACTTCTTGTGCCACCAGGGGCTCCATGCTTCAATTTTCTCAGCAACAGAGTGAGGGTGATACATAGATAGAAGACAGAGAGACAAGAGAGACAGACAAGATAGATAGAGATAGATCATCTATATCTATATATATCCCATAGATATTTTAGCATTAAATAGACAAGGCATTCACACTATTCAGTACTCAACAAATAATTATTATTCCTTCTCCTCCCCTTTCTTTTTACTACACATGTCTGCTGGGGAGGGTGATTTATCCAAAAGAATGGTGTTTCCATTGCAGCAAAGCTCTGTGACCTGTTGCAGTGGGATTTCACCTGTAACATGGATAACAAGGAAGCAGTGGCTGGGCAGGGTGGAACAGTGTCCACAGCTGTTGTAACCCGACTTTCTCCAGCGACGTTGCTCAGCTTCAGATCAGAGTTGTTGTCCAAACTCAAAAAGGCCAGCAGGATTTCACAGAGGCCCCGCGTGGCTGCGTGTGTTCAGCCCCTCCCAGGAGGGTGATTGTGTGCTGAACTCCAGCACGCTCGGTGGCCTAACCACGGAGCTGTGTTTTGTTTCTCTACCGGATACACCTGCCCAAAAAGCAGGGTTCACGCAGGCTGCAGGCTCCGGTTTGTTGTGTTTTTCAAAAGATTGCATCCTCCAGATAAACAGGAGAGTACAATTGTGTGCGCTGAGAACACGCGGGGGCTGAAAGGAATGAAATGGATTTTCATTTTCCATCCAAATGAGCGTTCTCTACTTCCACATCCTTGTTATTTCCCAAAGTGCACCAGCAGTGAGGATTTTAGGGCCACGGGGACACAGCACTGAAGATAGGGTCACAGAATGAGAAAGTTAGAGTTACAATGATAAGTCCCTTTTCAATCTTTCTGGTTTTGTAAAAGAAAAAAAATCTTCATTCGAAGGTGGTACTTCTCCACCAACTGACACATTAATCTCCCTTACAAAAACAAAACAAGTGCACACTTCAGATTTGGAGTCTTCAGTGGAGATGCATATGAAATGTTTTGAAATCGGCTAGATGACATCTCATATGTTGTTTTTACTGTGATCCTTTTTTTAGCATCAACTTTAATTTAGGGCAAGGATAACAGTTTACCATTTATTTTAGGGATATTGTGCTTCTTTTTAAAAGAAATATATTTGAACTTTAAAAATTAGCTAAGTGAAGAAAATGTTTCATAAATAAATTGTACAGTTGCCATTCATAATAACAAAGTCGTGGGGTAGCACATGGTGATATTTGGATGGGGTAGAAACCTATGTCAAGGTTTCCCTAGGGAAGGGGACCCACAAACACTTGGTTTATGAGCACATGTCTGGGCTTCAGAGCCAGACACATTTTTTTTTTAATTTATTTATTTATTTGTGCATACAGAACTGGGGTACAGGCCAGAGGCTCAGGGGCGGTGAGAGGCTTCACCAGAGACAGAGTGGGGAGCAGAACAGGCAGATCTACGAAGTACACTGCTGAGGGGAGCAGCGGGCGGGTCAGGAGAGGTCTGCTGCGCCATGTGGTCACCTCCGGGGCAGGCGGGAATCGAACTCATGCGGAAGTGGCTTCAGATTCTCAGTGCTGTGCTTTAACCCGCTGCGCCACCAGGGAGGGCCCACTTTTTTTTTTTAAAGACTTATTTATGCATGCATACAAGAACTGGGCACAGGTCAGAGGAGTGGGGGTGAGAGAATTCACCCGAGACCAAGTGGGGAGCAGAACAGGCAGATGGTCTTAATACATTGCTGAGGGGAGCAGCAGGTGAGACAGGAGAGGTCTGCCCTACCATGCAGGTCAGTCCCTGGTGGGGAATCAAACTCATGCTGCAGGGGCTGCAATTGCTTCATAGTGCCGTGGGTTAAGCCACTGCACCCCAGGGAGGGCCCCCAGACACATTTTCTTAAGCAAGTAATTTTATCCAGTTCCACATTTGTCAGGTCAGAGCAGCAGTTCACTTCCCACTTTAGGATTTTTGTGAAGACAAATGCATATAAGGCTGCAATGCATGATCTAGAACATAGCAAATGCTCAATCAATGTAGCCATCACCACCACCACCGCCAGGGAAGTGGGTTCCCTTTAGCACAGTGCCCAGCACAGGGGACCCAAGACAACATGCGGGTAGATGTGTAAGAGATTTCCGAGGGGGAAACCCATGGAGGGTGAAGGAGGAAGCAGGAGAGAGCTGGGAGAGAAGTTTGCACAATTATGCAAGAAAGGAGGGCTGGCTGAGGAGTCTTAGTCCCCTACTGTAACACGAGAGGTGGCCCGGTCCCAGGAGTCCTGGTAAAGTCCACCTTTGTGCTTGGCCACTGGTTTTGAGCACTTCCGCAGAGGGGTGGCCTTCATATGAACGTGGTGGTAGATCCAGAACATAGTGTCGTGGGTGACAGTGGATGGGGCTCCCCACAGCCATGGTCCGCACAGCACCTTCTGCGGCTGCCGTGAGCATCAAGTCCATGAGAAATGGAGCCTGTTTGCTCCAGTTCAGCCAGCGGTTCTTTGTAATTGAGAGAGCAAGAGATAATCTTACTCCTAAAAGTATATTGGAAGAATGAAAGAAATTCATGACCAACTCATGCTTTTCTTGATTCAGTGTCCAGACACATTATTAACTTTAAAGAGTTTGTCTTGATCACAGCTTGTGCTCTACTTATTTGCCTTTTAGTTCTAATTTTGGATTTCAAAAGTTTTGCATTTCAGACAGAGTTAAGCACAATTGACACTTTCATGTAAATTGCATCTAATATGGGCCCCGAAGTTGCAGTTAGTGGGCCCCATCTAGGTCACAGATAAGTTTGTCTGAAATAGTGTTTAAAATTTTTGAGGAAATATTCAAAAATTGGGAGACAACACATTTTTTAAAAATGTTAATTGCTAGTGTCTTTTGAAAGCTAACAGATGTGGAATACTGAGTCTGAATTTCTGCATGGCAGTATTATTTAGGGTGAAAATGCCCCCCCGCCCCCAAAAGTGGGACTTTCTTATTTATTCCATACAGCTCCACCACCCATATAAAAGATGTTCTTATAACCAAGTGAACTCACTGTCACATATTCCTGTTTGTTCCTCTTTGCAGAGATGTTAATTGTCCCCTGATGTCACATTCCTTCTTTCTTATATACGAATGGTCCAACTAGATTCATTACTGTCCATCTGAAGTGACATGTCCCTCGCAGGTAGAAGTAGTCATGTGATAGGATCTGGCCAATGGTATGAAAGTGGGATTGCTGTTTGGAGTAGAATGGCTTTCTTGCTCTTTTTGTTTTCCTTGCCAGCTGGAAGGGGACCTGAGGGTGGGTGGTGGAGTAGCCACCTGACATCATAAGATGGAAGTTATGTATTGAGAAAAGTAAACCGAGGCCCTCCCTGGTGGCGCATCAGGTTAAAGTGCAGCACTCTGAAGCTATCCGTAGCCACTGCAGCACGAGTTCAATCCCCACCCAAGGAGCTGACCCACATGGCGCAGCAGACCACACTGCTCCCAGCTCTGGTGAATTCTCTCACCCCTGCACTTCTGGCCTGTACCCCATTTCTTGTGTGCATGAAAAATAAATCTTAAAAAAAGAGAGAATAGTAGAGCAAAATGATAGGCGGAAACTGCTTCTCCAACATAGGAAGTCATGTGTCAACTCTGGAAAGTTTATGTTTACATTGTTATATCAGAAAAATTTGTTTTCTCTTCTCTCTCTCTCCGTCTCCACCCAGTACCCACTCAACCCCACACCGACCCCCCATTCCCAACATTTGAGACTGTGATCCTGGCTTCTTTGGAACTGAGGTATAAAAGAAAAACATGTATGTATGGTCTGGCAAGTTGTTTGTCCTTGACAATGGAACCTATATAGGTAACATCAAATCAAATTGCACTGAGGGTGAGGCTCAGTTGGAAAAAAAAAAAGCCATGTTGGAAAGCCTTGTTCAGGTCCTGTGGAGCTCTGTACCAGCTTCTGGCTGTGAGCCAGTTTGTTTAGATGGCTCCTTAGGGGCCGCTCCTCTCCACAGCTACATGTCTCAGGTTCACAGGCCACTGTGCCTCTTGTTTTCATCCTCACTTTGTCCCTGAAAGGCCCACTCCAGTAAGCAGCCCTCCCGCCTTTTCTTGGCAGTGTCTGAGCAGAAGGGAAGTTGAAACTTCTCGGTTGGTGCTGTTCTGTCTCCCGAGGGACTAACAGAAGCTTCGTGGTGAAATCATTGAGGATCCTCACAGTTTCGATCTGAGCAGAACCTGCTCTATTATGTGAGGGCAAAGAGCGTGAATGATGTATGCCCTTGATCATTAACATGATCCTTGACAAAAAAAGCTGTTATTACTTCCCGAGAGGCAGGTATCAAAAATGACATGTTATTGTGTTCTTCAGAATGATGTGATTACTGAATGGAGTTCTGGTAATAATGATGCCAAACTATTTAGTGTATCCTGTGACAGAGTTCTCCAAGGAGTATTTTAGGGAACAGAGGGAAGATGGAAAGAACTACTTTTTAATAAGCACTTAACGGGCCATAAACGTTATGTACTTTTCCATGTGTTTAATATCTCCAAAATCCTTGGAGGCAGTATTATAATTATTTTTTCTTTTAAAAATGTTTATTTATTTTTATGTAACTGGGATGCAGGCCAGAGGTGCAAGGGGTGAGAGGATTCACCAGAGAAAGAGTGGGGAGCTGAACATATGCATCTGCTGAAATATACTGCTGAAGGGAGCAGCGGGTGAGACAGGAGATGTCTGCTGCGCCATGTGGGTCACCTCCCTGCCTGGGGATCGAACTCAGGCCATAGTGGTGATCGTGCTGAGACCGAACACCTAGGCCACCAGGGAAACCCTATAACTAGTTTTCTATAAGTAGAAATACTAAAGAAAAAGTAAATAAGTTAACAAAGATCATAGGAGGTAAAAAGTCCCAGGATTTTGGTGGTGTGGCGACCTGTCTTTATTTTGTATCATGTAGACTCACAGATGCACTGAGATTGATATATCAGGAAGAGGGGGAACTCATGGGAAAAACTGCCAGCCATCAAGCAGCCGAGTTGGGAGGGAAGTGGCTGGATGCAGGGTATTAATGGATAAATACAGGAAAAAGAAAAGAAAGTGTGAGAGAGACATGCTGAAAAGATTTTATGTACCTCATCCAGTCACCCTACAGCCCTCCGGAGTACAGAAGATACATCAAGAAGAGAACTCAATAGTCCCTGAGGAAAAGGGATTGCAGAAGCAGCAGATGACAGATACGGGCAGGGCTGATCTGGCCGGGAGATCAGATAAATCCAAAAAATAGATTTACTGTGTTCTTTATATTGAAGGATCTTGCTGAGTCCGTGGTAGGTCTGATATGGCATAGAAAAGGAAGTAAGTCTTACTAGTTGGCCAGAGGAGTTACTGTTGTGCTTATATAAGTAAGTGAGTGAGCTTTTCCCATTCCTGTCAATTATTTTGTATCCACATTATTCTTTTATAGAGATGGCCTCTCTGTTCCTTCATAGTCTTCTGCAAGCATGAAGGGGAAAATAATTCCCAAAGCAATGTTCTGGGACACTGAATGTCATCGAACATCAAAAAAATTGTATCAACTTTCCTTTTTTAAAAAATTATTCCTTACTTTCTGCCTCTTCAGCGAGGCTGTCTGTCTTTATTTTTATGTAGCGATAAAATATGTTCTAACAGCGTCAGCAAAACCCCATTCAAATTCAATGACCACCCTTTTAAATGTAAGAGAAATGAGGGCTTTGTTCAGCACAAAGTGACTCTTAACACATCCTTTAATATCTTTCTCTCTCAGTCACTGATGAGTGTCTGATGGCTCCAAAAAGCCTCCACACTCAGCCAATTAACTACTCTGATAAAATCCTCAGAAATGCAGAAGTTGTCTAAGATGCAGAGTTTACACTTCAGGAGTGGTGAGGCCACAGGATGGGGCCGGATGCCTACACACAGGCGATAAAAAGAACCATGTCCTCTCTCCTCAGTCAATCAAGTTCTTCCTACATGCTGAGTCTCAGGTGATTGAATACCAGTCTCCAAACAGGAGCAGGGAAGTGTATAAAATAGAAAAGTTGATGAGGCAAAGAGTAGAATGCTCTGAGGGCTCTCAGCAGTTCTAGAGCTTCTGTGCATGCAGGAATCAGGGTAGGGAGAGCCAGCGGGGCGGTTGCAGAGAGTTGGAAGGGATGGCAGTGTGTTAGAAGGACGGGGACATCTGGTCCCCAGAAGGCTTCATGGTGATTTCATCATGGTGATTTCATGGGCTTCCTGGAGTTGGCTCCATGATATGGGGACCTGGCTTCCTTCTGTCTTTCCTTTCCGCTCTTCTCAACATGTAGTTCCCCCTTATGAAGTCAGATGACAGCAAACAAAGGTTAGATCAGTCATCATCCTTTACCAATTGTCCTTATAGGTAGCTTGTTTAATGAGAACATGGAGAACTGTTAGAAAAATCACCTTACTAAGTTCTGTGACTAAATTCTCTTGTCTACTTTGCACTGATTAAAATAGAAATGCAAATTGGTGCCATGGATAACAGTTCTCCATCGCTGTGACCTGGCATGGCTGGTAGGATATGCAACTAATTTGGGCAAAGATGTATTCAATCTGTCCTGTTCTTCCCTGCGGGGTTCTGGGGTGGAAGCAAAGTGCTAGATAGGCATGTTGGGGCAAAGTGTCAACAGCGAGGTGAGACTTTGGGGTCAGGGATAGTTCAAAAATGAACAATTTCCTTCTGCTTTAGGACTTACTCTTTCACCTCACCTTTTTTTCTTTTAGTGAACCATCTAAGTAGAAAAGGCATTATTTGCCAAGGGCTATACTCAGCTGACTGAGTTCTGAACATGAAGGCCTCTTATAGTCTCACAGTAATTTAATAATAATGATAACAGTAGAATATTTTAGCATTACCTAATAGGCTCCTTATTAATGCCTCTATGACCCCCTCAACCAGGGATAATTATCCTAGCTTACAGAAGCTGAAAGTGGCAGCCCAGAGAGGGCAAGGGACTTGCCTAAAGCCACACAGCTGGAAGTGGCATTCTCGGATTTTCTTTTCCTACCACACCTGTGATTGCAGTTCTCAGGATGAGCAGAAACCATTAGGGAATGGTAAGGTTTCCAGTACCAGCCATTCTCTGCGCTGTGTGTTGAGTTCACTTTATTAAGCTTGCGCGCTGTAATGAGACTATCCAGAAACTCTCTTAGTGCATCCAGAGCTATAAACAGCAAATTACTTTATCATCATTTTAGAAGTGCTAAAAATTTCCAAAGGGGATGTTACTCCTGACATAGAGTTGGCAGTTTTCTTTTAAAGTACTCGGGTTTTTTTTAATTTTTATTTTTAGATTTATTTATTTACTCATACAGAACTGGGGTACAGGCCAGAGATGGGTGAGAGGATTCACCAGAGACAGAACGGGGAGCAGAACAGGCAGATGGACGAAGTACACTGCTGGGGGGAGCAGCAGGCGGGTCAGGAGAGGTCTGTTGCGCCATGTGGATCAGCTCCGGGTTGGGGATCGAACTCATGCGGAAGTGGCTAAAGTTTCTTAGTGCTGCGCCACCAGGGAGGGCCGAGTTGGCAGTTTTTACCCACAGTGTTGCATTCTGCATAAATGTTGCTTTTGGTCAGCGGAAGATATTTTTAGAACTTACAAGTGGAAGTGAGGCAAGGCTGAGGGAACATGCACATGGAGGATTGGAAGTCTTCATTCTTCCTCTGCTTCTTTAGCTTTAGGAGTCTCTACCTTCCTTCTCCGCAGGTGAAGACATTGCCTTTGAAGTCAAACAAACTTGGCTCAGATCCTAGCTTTGGTGAAAGCTGTTTAACCTCTATGAACCTCAGTTTCCTTATCTATAAAATGATAACAACATTACCTTCTTCACTGGGTCATTGAGGGGATTGAAAGGAGTAATACAACATTTCCCCAAGTGTGATATGCCCACCCCAGTGGCAGCAAGTTGAGTTCAGGGTGCTCCACACAGATCAAATGTAACAATGGGTCCATATATATATATAACGAACACACCCGACTGGTCATTTTATAGGTCTATGGCAAAGGGTAGTGCTAAGTTAAAAATGCAACCTAATGTGACATCTATTCCAGTAAATGCTAATAAACTTGTGACACAGAGATGGGGAACCTGATAAAGGTAGAGGCCTACTGCAAGGAATATTGAACAGAGTCTGAAAACAGCAGGCCAAGCTCCTCTGCTCGGGAAGGGGCCTCCTTCCTCTTGTTAAAGGGGCCAACTTTGGACAAAGCAAACAGGAAGTCCCAAGTTGGATGGGTGACTTTGGGCGCCTGGAGTCAGCCTTCTTGGGAGAATCCCTGGATTTCCTCTCCTGCTGCTGCCCTCTCGTGGCCACAGGCAATCCAGTGTCTCGAATACTGGCAAAGCGACAGTAGCACCCAGCATTGCCCTCTCTCGCCTGGCTCACGTCTGTCTTTGTGACCCAGCCTTCCAGGGCTCCTCCACAAAATTTGGCCAGCCCTCTCTATGTGTCACTTCCTCCTTCAACCTAGTCCCACCAACTCCCTTTCCCCAAATGGCTTCCCAATCAGCAGAGGGTGTTTTGAGTCTCAGTGTGAGCAACCAATGACAGCTTTCCCAGGACCTGCTTGAAAACTAAAGGAAGCCAAATCAGCAGGAAGTGAAATGGTGATATTTCTGTCAGGGGGCTCTTTTCTTGGCCCCTGGCTTCTTCTTCAGACAGATCTTTCTCTTTGAATAAACACCTAGGTGCAGGGAATGAGATCCTTATATTTACTTTCAGGATATTTTGCAAAAGACTTTCAAAATGGTTTCCCTGGTGGTGTTAGTTAAATTATTTCACTGGAGACTGAACACCCCAAATAATAGTTGTTTTTTTAAAAATGAAAATGTTGAGTCCTCCTTGGTGGTGCCATCAGGTTAAAGCACAGCTACCCACAGCCACTGTAGCATGAGTTGGATCCCTGGCCAGGAGGTGACCCACATGGCACAGCAGACCTCTCCTGTCTCACCCATAGCTCCCCTCAGCAGCGTGCTTCAGTCCATCTGCCTGTTCTGCTCCCCACTCTATTTCTGGTGAATTCTTTCACCTCCTGCACCTCTGGCCTGTACCCCATACCCCAGTTCTTGTATGCATAAGTAAATAAATCTTTTTTTTTAAGATTTATTTATTTATTCATACAGAACTGGAGTACAGGTCAGAGATGCGGAGGGTGAGAGGCTTCACCAGAGACAGAGTGGGGCTCAGAACAGATAGATCGATGAAGTACACTGCTGAGGGGAGCAGCAGGCGGGTCAGGAGAGGTCTGCCACGCCATGTGGATCTCCTCCGGGGCAGGTGGGAATTGAACTCATGCGGAATTGGCTTTAGTTCTTAGTGCTGTGCTTTAACCCACTGCGCCACCAGGGAGGGCCAGTAAATAAATCTTAAAAAAAAAAAAAAGAAAGAAAGAAAATGTATTTATCTCTGATGTAAATAAAGGTATCCGAGGGCTGTTAGAGAGGCTCCCTCACACAACTCCCTGACCACCAGGCTTCCTCTGCCTTTATATGTTTTATGTCTACACACACACACACACTCACGCACACTCCTGAAGGGCAGGCTGATTATAAAACAGGGAGGGAAAGTAAAGGATGCCTACAGATATGGGCAGGCAGAAAGAGGTGCCCTGAGAGGCACAGCTTTGTGAAAAAAGCACCTGCAGTCATAGGCAGGCCAGAGAGCTGTCACTTCCGTCTTGTTCTACTTTTTCCAACACTCGGCTGCTACCTTGTGGCCCAAGGTGGCTGTTCCAGGTCCAGGCCTTGCATCAGCATTCCAGTCACTGCTTTTGGCTTTGCTGTAAGCCAATGCCAAGATCCTGAGAGAAGTCTAGCAGTTTCTCTAAAATGAGGTCACTTAATTTAATCTCTAGGATTCTTTTCTGGTCTAACCTTATGACCTCACAAACACTCTCTTGGCATCTAAATCAAACAGTTAAGTAGAACATGAATGTATTCTTTTTCCTTCGTGCTGTGAACATTAGATGGTGTGGATAAGACAGAATAGGTAACCAATTGCTAGCCTCCGGTTATCCTTTTTAACCTTGTCAGCCTTCTGCAGGACTCTTTTCTATAGAAACTGGCTAGATGTGGGAGTTGTTGGCATGGAGATCCACTTTAATTCCCCATTCAGCTTGGGAAGCAGAAGGGCTAAAGCTATTGACAAGGAAACTTGTGGTTGTAAAGTTTCTGTTTATATCCGGTAGTGGTGGCTGCAATCGCCCATTGCAAACCACTGGGACAGGAAGCATCTGCAGCCAATAGATAAAGAGGGTTCTTGCTGCGAGCACTCTAATCTCGAGGAAATGGGGATCCCAAAACACCTGGATTGGCCACAAACCAGAAAGGATCTCTTTAGATTTCCTTTCAGTTGCAAAGAGTTGCTTTGTTTGAAAATCAGCCCTGCCCCTACGAGGGGGGCACTGGAGGGGAGCAGACTTACAAATAGCTGAGAAGTCCAGCATCTGTGCCTCACTAAAGAGCACATCTGCAAACAAAAATGACGCCTTCGCTGCTTTGTAAGGTCAAAATATGAGCCAGTTTGCGACTGGTCACAAGGTCTATGAGATATTACTTTTCTAGCCCTATGTGACTTCGTGAACAAGCCGTATGGTGGCAGGAAGAGGTAAAAAGAAGACAGCCAACCAGGAAATGAGGCGCCAGCCTGTGTGTTTGTGGGACCTCAGGCTTCACTGAGCCTCGCTGCCGACTGGCTAGACTCCCAGGAACTGCCCTCCTGATGAGGAGGAAAGGCTCTCCCTGGTGTAGCATCTACAATGGCATCTTGACTAGCATGGCTCCTCAGGCTCAGGTGGCCCAAGCCTGGAACTGGAGGGGACAGTCTGGAAAGTTCTACAGCAAGACAGCAAAACCTGTCTGTTTGTGAGAGCAGTTTCCTTCCTGGGGCTGACTAGAATGTTGGTTTCCTTTCCCTGAGAAGTGGCTGAGACGCTCCATCACCTGTGATGACTGTCCACGTTTCAGCCCTCCCTCGACACTGCGTGTGTCCTTTTCTTTTTTTTTTAAAAAAGATATATTTATTTATGCATGCAGAACTGGGGTACAGGCCAGAGGTGCAGGGCATGAGAGGATTCACCAGAGACAGAGTGGGGAGCAGAACAGGCAGATGGACCAAGTACTCTGAGGCCGAGAGGTCTGGGTCAGTTCCCATGTGGGTCAGTTCCCTGGCTGGAGATGGAATTCGTGCTGCTGTGGCTGAGGCCACACAGTCATTTCACGGCACAGACAGAACTCCACCCAGTGCCCCTTCTTGCTCCAGTGTCCATGCTTTGTAACAGGGTGGTCCCCAGGAAAAGCGGAGGTTCCAGGGTTCCTGCCTCACCCAGGGAGGTGAGGAGCAGAGTGGAGCAGAGCAGGGAGGAGAAGAATCTGGAGAGGAGACTGAAGAGGAAGGAAACAGGATGGAGAGCCAGAAGGAGACCTGAGGGAGCCACATGGAGCAGAGAGACAGGTGAAGAAGCTCTGCCTGCCCTGGAGTTGGCCCTGGACTGGGTGAAACAGATGTGGGTGAGAGGCCTGTGAGGAGGTTCACTATGGCAGCGTTTATTTGATTGCTCTTGATTTTGCTCTTTTCCTCCAAGACGTCTCTGGCCACTTCTGACCCTTTTCTGTGAGTTCCCGCTGGAAGATGCTTTAGACTTGTGGCAGCTTTCAGGCCTTGCTTTGGGCCAATCCCTTTTGGGTGGACTTTTATCCACGAGGGGATGGGTAGCTTCAGGTGTTTGATTTAGAAACTATATTCCTTGTTTTTTTCTGTTTTTCTCATTAATTGTATTAAATTTCCTTTCCATGAAAGGTCTTATATGTTTTGTCTTGATGTGGCAGATGGTAGAACCTATTTAGAACAGACAGGTTTGGGGGTTCAGAGGTGTCTCTCTCCCTGCCCTGTAACACTTCTACTGTACTGCCTCTTCATTCAACATATATTCATTGAGCACCTACTGTATATAAGTGGGGTCCTCAGTGCTACATATGATCTTGATTTTGGTACTTACTATTCCTGCTCTGACTTAGATTGGAGTGGAGGAGAACTTGAAGAGCAGTCGGGTAGACCCAGAATCTTCGCTATGGCTATATTTGGTTTGGCCAGTGAGTAGGGTTGGCATTCAGCTGTTCTGCACCACACTGCTTGTTTATGTTCTTATCTGTTCTGATGGGTGGTATCCATTTAATACTAGTTGTTAGATACTTTTTTTTTTCTCACCCTTGCTTACACACCATTTAAAAAAACTGAACTGAGATATCTGAATTGGATGAATCAGCTCCCACAAGTCCCCAGTCCCCACTGCTCCCTATTGCCTTTTACTCATTTGGCTACTTTCCTAGAAATGATTTCATGACTCTTATCCCACCCCATTTCCCTGAACTAGCTCTCTAGTCCTCCTGTGGCTAGGCCTAGGGAAAAAAAAAAAAACAAAAAACCAGAGCAGTCTGGTGAGGACAATTAGAGTCTGGGGAGGTGAGTTCAGATGGGCACGGCCAATCCTGACTGCTGCGTGATAGTTAGCATTGCGAAGTGCAGTCAGTGTGTCATGAGGCATGATGCATTTGGAAACCTTGTTCACTCCTTCTTATAATAAGGAAAACAAAGTTGGAGCGGAGAGGAGATGTAAAGGCAAAACAGAGTGTCTTAGCAAGAAATGGTCATTGAATGAATGAAAAACTGCTTCCATGGCCTGAACTCCCCCAGCAGCCTGGAAGTCCTGTTTGCCCTCTTTCTGGTCTAGATCATCTGGTATACTTCCTTCTAAACTCCAGAGGAGTCGTGGCTTCCTTTATACAGCACCTCTACTTAGCATGTATTATTTGAACAAGAGCCACTTATGATGTTTTACTTTAGCAACAGCCAACACTTAGAGCGTCTGCCAGACGTTGGTTTAAGTACATTACGTGTACTGACTCATTTAATTCTCCCAGCACTGCTATGAGATGGATGCAGCATAACGAGGTCCACTTTACACACGGGAAACTGAGACCACATTTGGAAATATACCAAGTCATACTGTTCCGAGGCAGGGAGGGCCACCTCTGAACCCTCAAACCTGCTGGCTCTAAATAGGTTCTGCCATCTGCCACATAAGACAAGACATATAAGACCTTTCATGGAAAGGAAATTTAATACAATGAGCGTGCAATACAGAAAAGACAAAGAATATAGATTCTAAATCAAGCACCTGAAGTTACCCATCCCCTCGTGGGCAAAAGTCCACCCAAAAAGGATTGGCCCAAAGCAAGGCCTGAAAGCTGCCGCAAGTCTAAAGCATCTTCCGGTGGGGACCCACAGAAAAGGGTCAGAAATGACCAGAGAAGTCTGGGAAGAAACGAGCAAAATCAACATCAAGATAAATACTGCCATGGTGAACTCCCCCACTGGCCTCTCACCCACGTCTGTTTCACCCAGTCCAGGGCCAACTCCAGGGCAGGCGGAGCTTCTTCACCTGTCTCTCTGCTCCATGTGGCTCTCTCAGGTCTCCTTCTGGCTCTCCTTCCTGCGTCCTTCCTCTTCAGTCTCCTCTCCAGATTCTTCTCCTCCCTGCTCTGCTCCACCATCCTTCTGGGTGAGGCAGTGTCCCTGAACTTCTCCTTTCCTGGGAACATCCTGTTACGCTACAACTATGAAGTGGACTCAGTTATTCAGGTTTGAGAGTCTGTGCTCTTAACCACTTGGGACACTGCCTTTCTTTGCTCTATCCCTCCACAGGTCTGCGTGTTCCAGTGCCATGACTTCCTTGGGTTCCCATGCCAGTGCATAGTGACTGGCTATTGGGTAGCTACCGTAATTCACCTGGCATATACATAAGCACAGTAGTCTTCTTTTTAAAAAATATTTATGTATTTATGCATACAGTACTGAGGTACAGGCCACAGGTGCAGGGCTTGTGAAAGGATTCACCAGAGAGGTAGAGGGGAGCAGAATAGGTAGATCAATGAGTGAGTCAAGAGAGGTCTTCCTCGCCATGTAGGTCAGCTCCCTGGCTGGGGATTGAACTTGTGCTGAAGCAGCTGTGGCTAACTTTGTAGAAGAACCACATTCTTTTTAACAGAGACTTTTCATTCAAAGGTCTTCTTTATAGCCTAGGATTGCCCAGACAGTGTGCTAATTCTTTGCAAAAGGACTCTAAAGTCAGGACTAGAGTTTAGGTTTTGGGCCCTTCCTTGGGAGAGCTGGCAAGGCTGGAAGGTAGAGCAGAGTGTTACATGATTTGATTTTGAAACAATGGCACTGGAATCAGTGTGAAAAGGCTACCACTGGCCAAAGTTGGCATAATTTGAGTCCCCAAATAATTAAAGACTGCAATGGGTTATAGGCTATTAAAAAATAGAAATCTGGGTCCTCCCTGGTGGTACAGTGGGTTAAAGCACAGCACTAAGAAGTTAAAGCCACTTCTGCATGAGTTCAATCCCCGCCTGCCCGGGAGGTGATCCACATGGTGCGGCAGACCTCTCCTGACCCGCCGCTGTTCCCCTCAGCAGTGTGCTTCTTCAGTCAGCCTGTTCTGCTCCCCATTCTGTCTCTGGTGAAGCCTCTCACTACCCCTGCACCTCTGGCCTGTACCCCAGTTCTGTATTCATAAATACATCTTTAAAAAAAAAAAGAAATCTACATGTCCACCCTGGTAATAACTAGATAAAAGACACAGAGGGGCCTTGCTTGTTGGGGTTGCTTGGTGAATGTGTAGAACATGCTGGAGATTGGATATATTTGCCATCACCCAGGTAAAGATTGATTCAGATAAAACTTACCAAAGGCAGTTTAAGTGAAAATTTGGATGAAGAACAGAAATTTGCATGATGTTCAAGTGTTGAATCATGGATGCTTATTAATTGCAAGGAAAAAAACAATAACTCTACAGTGAAATCAGATCTCATGTTGATTTCGTGATCCAAACTTATCCTGCCAGCGAGGGTGGAAAGGCCAGTGTACTTCCGCTGTGACACTCTGAGGACAGCATGACTAATGCAGTGTTCTGATCAGGTACTCAGTCTCGAGGTACTGATGAGAACATCAAAAGCCCCAAAATGAGGAAATTCTATTTAAAAACAGGGGGGAAATGACTAGTTTTCTTAAGAAATGTCAGTATCATAAAAGACAGAGATTGTACTAAATTCCAGATGAAAGGAGACAAGAGTCCCCAAAACTAAAGATAGTACATGACTTATCTCAGATTAGATCGTGTACTAAGGAAATAAAATGACACACGGGACATCATTGCAATGGTCAAGTGCTAAGAGGCAGGTGGTATTGTGGACAAACTACTGGGCCAGTGGGGAACTGCACTGTGGTTAGGAACGAGATCATTGTGAGCACAAGGAAGCCAGCACTGGAATGTTTAGGAGGAGAGGGCCATGCGCTAAGCCCTTTAAGTAGATACGCAGACAGATAGGCTGACAGACAGATAAACAGACCAGCAAAATGTTGGCTCTAGATGAAAATGGGGGCCAGGAGGTGTTTTGCATTCTTTTACTTTTGCTGTTTTTCTGTCAGTTTGAGATTTCTCTAAATGCAAAAAATGCAACTTTTAAGAGTCGTATTCTGTTGTGATGCAGAGATTTTGAAGGGACACGCACAGAAGCAGGACCACTGGTGAGGGTGTCAAAGCAAGACTTCCAGGCAAGAGAAGATGGCCGCTGAGACGAGGACAGCCTTTGGGGGAGGGGCAGGACACGCTCAGGCTCAGACGCAAATGATCTTACTGAGGAGTTCCATGGGAGTCGAGAGAAAGACGCGAGACCAAGGCGAGACGTGAGGTTTCTGCCCCTCATCTGCGGGATGGAGTTGTCAGTAACTGGGGTGGGAAAGATGGTGGCAAGAACAGGTTTCAGGCGGGTGACTAAGTCTGGTTTGGGCGTGAGGTTTGTTAAACAGATTTGTGGAAGTGCTATTTAATTTTAGTTAAGTAAAAACTTATTAAATGGATAGCTAACTGTGAAAGGTTTTTTTCACAAAAACCAGAATTTGAAGATAAGCTTAAGAAAGCAAAACATCTGATTTTCCCAAATAACTGCATTTCTGGACTTCCAGCCCGCAACTCTAGGACCTCTTCTTGCAATGACAACCCTTAAAAGCAACTCCTGGAATAAACTGAATTTAGAATCTGACCCCATAATAACTGTATATAAAGATGTTAACTAATATTTTAAAATATAATAAAGCATATTTAATCACATTGCTCTATCAAAGAGAGTAGGAATTTTACCTACTCTCTCTATTTTTACATAATTTATTACATCCTATATAAATAAATAAAATGACTAGCCATTCTTTAATTCAACCCTTAAAAATTCCATTTGGGTGCATGTTCTATCATATAAATTATATTTTTCATAAAACAGCATAGGCACATCACTTGTGAGTAAACAAATGCATAGTGACATAAATGCCAGGGAATGCATACTCAATAGTCTAATCAACTGGTGTGCAGATCAGAATAGTTTGGAGGTGCAAAGGCAGGAAGAGGAAAAATAAATGAGACTTTATTTATCTGAAGTCCCAAAACAAATGGGACTTCATCAAACTAAAAAGCGTCTGCCTTGCCAAGGAAACCATCAGCAAAATGAAACGCAACCTACCGAACAAATGAAAATATTTGCAGATCCCATATTTGCCAGGGGTTAGTAACCAAAATGTACAAGGAACTCATACAACTCAGTAACAAAAAATTACAGCCCAGTTAAAAAGTGGGCAAAAATCACAGTGAGGTACCCACTCACAAGTGCTAGGACGGCTATTAGCAAAAAGACAAGAGACAGGTGCCCCAGAAGGTTGTGGAGGGAAGGAGAGGAATGTAAATGGTGTAGCTGTTCTTGAAGAGGAGTGGAGGCTCCTCATGGAATGAAAAATAACTCTGCCCTGTGATTCAGCAACCGCGCTTCTGGGTGCAGATCCAAAGGAAACGAAAGCACTATCTGGAAGAGAGATGTTTACTCTCTGGTCATTATGGCATTTTCCCAACTGCTAATTTTCCCAAATTTCCCAATTTCCCAATTGCTACACCCTAAGCGATGATATGTAAATCTAGAAAATGTACAGATTGTCATTGTTTAGCTATCGCTAGTCTTATTTCTTTACCTCTAGTCTCATCTCTTTATATGTTACTGAATGTCATTCAATCTTAAAAGGAGAAACCCCCGCAGTTTGTAACAACATGGATGAAGCTAGCAGCTATTATGCTAAGTGAAATAAGGCAGACAGAGGAAAACAAATATTGCATGGTATCCTGTAAAATCTAAAACACAAAACAAACAAACAAAACATGTTTAGAGACCTGTAGAGACCTGAGGAGACCTGAGGAGACCTGAGGAGACCATCGTACTGGCTAATTGCACCCAGGTGAGGCTTCTTTGTCTCCAGCTGCATCCTGGCCCAGCAGAGGTGGGGTGTGTATGGGGCAAAGTAGAATCAGAGCCATCACTCTGAATCTCCTCATTAAAAATGTGTCCAGTGGGCCCTCTCTGGTGGCACAATGGGTTAGGACACAGCACTGCAAGCTGGCCATAGTGTTTTCAGTGGAAGTTCAAGCCCTGGCCCCAGAGGTGACCCATATGGTCCGTTAGACCTCTCCTGACCCCTCTGCTGCTTGCCTCAGCAGTGTGCTTTGTTGATCTGCCTGTTGTGCTCCCCACTCTGTCTCTGGTAATGCCTCTCACTGCCCCCGCATCTCTGGCCTGTACCCCATTTCTGTATACATACATAAATAAATCTTTTTTTTAAAAATGTGTCTAATGCATGCAGTTCTATACAGGACAAACAAGTGATAGTTTATCATCTAATGAAATATTGTTCAACCTCTAAAAATAGATTAATTTGGATGGATTTGGAATGATGTCAAGGTTAAAAAAATAGCAAATGGTAGAACAGTGTATAATATAAATAAAAAAGATACATATATATGAATCTATATCTCTATATATCAATACATATATATGTCTCTTTAAATCTCTCTATATCTATATATCTACATCTCTATAAATATAGATAAAGATAAACTTATATTCATAGAAAACATCTGGGAGCAGTAGTTACATCTAGGAATGGTACTAGATAGAAAAGAGGGAAATTTGCTTCCTAATGTACTATTTACATTAAAAGCATCAAATAAAGAATTAAATATTTTAATGGTTTAAAATATTCAATCTCTTTGAAAATCCTTTTATAATTTTATCTGACGAAATAGAGATAAAGTAAATATTTTATACTAAGATGATTATGACAACATAAATTAAAATGGTTTGCAGTTGAGAATAATCTAAATGTAAAGATTAAGAGAAATAAAGGAAAATAAAGAAGTAAAGGAAAATGGACCAGAATATAATGCAATCATTAGGAAAAAAAAAAATCAAGTTTCTGTTTAGCCAGGTGTGAGAAATGCTGATAAAATGCAAAGTAGAAAAAGCAAGTTGTATGTAAATTGTCTTAATAGCAATGATATTTTTTCACAGGAAAGAAAATTACACAGGAAAAAGAAAATACCCCCAAATGACAATTTAGCTATCAGTTTGGCTCTGATAGCAACATTGTGGGAGATTTTCCTTTCTGGACACTTATATTTTCATATTCTTTTCCATTTTTCTTCAACGAACATGCATTATTTTGTAATATAAAAGGAAAAGAATACTGAGAAAACCATGACATGCATTCCTGACATGAGTCAGGAGCTGAATTTTCATGTTTAAATTAGTTTCAGAAACACAGGAGTGGTTTCTAGGCAACCTGCTTGGGAAATCGTGCTCATTTCCATTGTTGCTGGAGTGTTCCCTGAGTGTCTCAAAGACGATGTAAGAGACGCACCTTATGAAAGCAGGCTCCTGCTAAGGAAAAACAACCTTTGTTACCCAGTTTTGGTGGGGGACTTGAGTTATTGGGACCCCAGAGACACAGAGGGGCCTGAGCTTTTGTTTCCAAGTGAGTGATGTCAGTGAGGACTGCCAGTCAGCGGAGGTCAAGTACACTAGGTATTCAAGTCTGCATCTGGTGTGGAAAATGGGCTGGGGCGGGGGGCACGGGTCGGGCCCGGGAACTTAAACCAGCCTTCAGCCCTTGGCTTTGCTGCAAATCCCCGGCTGTGAATTCAGTGGTAAGGCTTCGCGAGATGGATTGCAGTTCAAGATGTGAAAAGATTGCCTCATCATCATGTGAGCCATTTACTATCATTATAGACAATCCTGCTGAGCCAAAGGGCTTTTAATCAGGAGGAACACTAAAAAAAATGGAATCAGAGCTAAGAAAGCATGGGCCCAGCGTGATGGGCTGTGGAGGATGGGCTGAGTTAAGGCTTTTTAGCCTCCAGGGAGCCCTGTTCTTCACCAAGAGTCTGCAGAAGGTACTGAAGGTATTGTTCTCAGCTCACAATGTATGTTTTGTTGACCTTGGCTACTTGTTCCAGCAAGAACTAAAGACATTCTTTCTAGTAAATGTGGTCAGGGCTCAGTACTCATTCCTAGGGCCCTTTGTGGTTGTCTTTGGTGATTACAAAAATTAAATAATGCCCATAAACAGCAGGCATTTTGGGTGATGGTAGCAATTGGCTAAGGGTTATTCCCTTTGACATTGGCTTCCCTCATATTTCATCAAAGATCCTGGGAGAGACTGATAATCAAGACCTCTGGCCTCAAGAGAGACTGATGCACTTCCAAACAGAAAGTGCAGGGCAGAAGTCTTCCAAAGGAAGTGGTGAGGAGCTTATTATGTCTCGACACATCTCAACACACATCCTGCCTTCCATGTATGCGGAAAGGAATGGTCCCCTGTATCTGGCCACATTTAAAAAGTGACAGACGGGGCCTTCCCTGGTGGTGCAGCAGGTTAAAGCTCAGCACTAAGAAGCTAAAGCCATTTCAGCATGAGTTCGATCCCCACCCTGGAGGTGACCACCTTGGTGCAGGAGACCTCTCCTGACCCGCCCACTGCTCCCCTCAGCAGTGTACTTCATCAGTTGGCCTATTCTGCTCCCCACTGTCTCTGGTAAATCCTCTCACCACCCCTGCATCTCTGGCCTGTACCCTAGATCTATATGCCTAAATAAATAAATCTTAAAAAAAAAAAAAAAGGTGACAGACACCTGGAAGGTAAAGGAAGAGAGGGACTAAGATCTACTGAGTCCTCATGCGATAGTGCTTGAGGACAAACTTTTCCTCTTCCCATCTCTTTCAAGCTTGGGCTTACTTAGCACGTTTGTGTGAACTCACAGTGCCTGTGAATGCCCTATGCAGCCCAAGAGAGCACAATTCTGGTTTTACTGTTGAGAAGACTGAAGTGCAGAGAGCTCTGAAAATGCCTAAGATCTGCTAATAAATGTCAGAATGGAAACTCAAATCTCAAATTCCATAGAATGTGCTCATTTCTTTCTACCAAGATGCCCCACTCATGTCCTCCATTTTGCAGTTCAGCCCGGTAGGCGAACACCCCTTGTCTCTATCCTGTGAGTCAGTCTCCTCATCCTGCTGCCTTCTTTTCTCTTCTGCCCCCACCAGGGCCAATGTGGTCTCCCTTCTCTGACCCTTTCTTTCGGCAGTCAGTCACCCTGTAAGGCATATACTTCTTGCATTACTTGTTCGACTCTTTTGTTATTATTTTTTTTCCTTAGAAGTTTGTCTTCTTTTCTCCAATAGTCCATAAACACCTTGAAGGAAGGAACAACACATTAGTTTTTCTGTAAACTCCCTTCACAGCATGAAGTAAATATTTACAGCGAGAGTGATTTAGCTGCAGAATTCTGGTCAGAGTTTACCTTCTAGGACCTGTTTTTAGCAGGAAACTAGCAAAGGGTTTTAATTTTTATCTAAATCAGATGCACCTGATTTAAATGATTTCACCCACCCATCTAGGGGCTTGTCACCTAAGATGAGCTGAAGACAGGTTTTTTTTTTGAAGTCAGGTTTAAAAAAATATATATTTATTTATGCATAGAACTGGGGTGTAGACCAGAGGTGCGGGGGATTCACCAGAAACTGAATGGAGAGCAGAACAGGTGGCTGTACTGAAGTGCACTGCTGAGGGGAGCAGTGGGTGAGACAGGAGAGGTCTGCTGCGCCCTGTGGGTCACCTCCCTGGCCGGGGATCAGACTCAGGTTTCGGTGATGAGAGGGTGATAGCCCCTTCGCCACCAGGAAGGCCCCAATGCAGATCTTTTTCTCTCGGGGCTGAGAATCTTAAGCACACATGTAGGTTGGCTGTTACACAGTGGATTTGGGTTAAAGGTGGAATCTAAATTTGCTGAACTCTTTCCATTCTGACTGGAACATGTAAGCTCCCAGGTCAAATACAAACAGTACATCCTCCTCCGAACGGTGGTACTCTGAGGGGCTATCGGTCAAGCAACGGGCTTCTCTGCAAGGCGCATGGACATACGGGTTCGCTTTCCTCTTAAGGCTGCCCTCAAGGGAGCCATGCTCAGCACAGGTTTGTGCAGTGTCAGGGTTAAGACCCAAAGCTCTCGGCTCTACCCTCGCCCTGTCCACCAGGGTCTGTGTCCTCCAGACTGTGCCACACCTCAAGGCAGGTCAACTAAGGCTGCCTGGAAATGCAGCTTGGGAGGAACGGATAGGCTGCCCAGAGACCAGCCTGGCATTGCCACTACCATCGTGCATTTTATAAGCGTTTACTGGACACCTTTTGTGTGCTAAGCACAGGGAATACTAAGTGTCCATCTGGTTAGGGGGACTAACGTGTAAATAACTAAACAATGGAATAAGTATTATCATAGGAGCTTGTATGAAAACCTCCAAGAACACAAAGGAGAAAGCATAGAATTCCAGCAGAGGGTGTAGCATGTGCAGTAGGGAGGAGACATAAAGGGGTGTGGTGGGGCCTCCTTGTTGTCAAAGCTATGTGGCCATGGCCAGAGGAGTCTGGTGGGGAGGGCCTTATAGCACAAGTTCAATCCCCGCCCTGGAGGTGACCCACAAGGTGTGGCAGACCTCTCCTGCTCGTCCACTGCTCCCCTCAGCAGTGTACTTTGTCAGTCTGAGCCTGTTCTGCTCCCCAGTCTGTCTCTGGTGAATCCTCTCACCGCCTCTGTACCTCTGGCCTGTACCTCAGTTCTATATGCACAAATAAATAAATCTTAAAAAAAAATGAAGAATTAGAACTTCTTACATTTAAAAAAAAAAAAGGAGGGACTACAGAAGGAAGAGACTGAAGAAGCAGAGGGAGCAGCCCTGAGGTAGTTATTAGTCTTGACCATATGCCCTTGTCATGCCCAGGTAAGAAGTCCTTAGGGGAAGGACTGATGGAGCTAGAGATAGATGAATCAAAGTGGTTTGAGAAAGAAGAGTTGGACAACTCCCAATTTTGGCTCCATTCACCAAAATCAGGAACAAATGGGCATGTATATGTGTGTATTAAATTTTGGCAGTGTCTAATGTATCTGGGGCATACAAATAGAGGTAATTGTCTCGTAAGTAGTTGGTGCTTGGGGGTCTGAGCTTCGGGAGGACACAGCTTTCAGAAGAAAGAAGACTGGATCAGGCTTCTCCCACTGTAGACATTCCGTCAACATTGTTTTGAATAGCTAATTAATGATTCCAGGGCTCTGAGGAAACAGAACGATGCTGCAGTGGAACTGTGGAAGCTCTCACTGATAGTTTTAGAAAAACTCAAACAAAATAGCGCTGAGTTTTTCACAATTATAAGTAAACGTCTGCAGTGGGGATCTTCAGTTACATAATGACAAGAAATGAAGCAGGGTGTGCAGAGGGCAGAACAGCTTCTGTAGAAACATGAGCAAGTTCCAGCCAAAATGGAAAAAGGATCTGATCTGGTAGGAAGGAGATGAGAATCTAATTTCCTTGGGCTCAGGAACTGATTCCTCAACAGACTGGTTGGGTGTCCTTATAAGGGGTAGCAGACATGTTATCACTTGCAGAGACACAGTTTTACGTTCCTTGTGTGTATTGCCTCATTCATTCCTCAGGACAACCTCGTGGTAGCTCCTTCATTAAGCTGCTTTTGGTGACGAGTAAACTGGACACAGGAGAGTTTGAATAACTTAGCAGTATACTCAGCGGAAATGTGGCAATTCCATGACTGGAAGCCAGTTTGGGTCCAGAATTCTTTTTGAGCCAACTTGCTGCTGTGCTATGCTGCCATTTCACGTAAAGAAGTTCTCAAGTATCACTCTGCAGGGCCTTGGTTTTCTGATTACTGTGTGAGTTTTGTAAGGGCAGGTGACATAAGTGACATTAAGTTGTAAATTATAGCATGTTTTTACTCTGTGTCCTCTCCTGTTTGATTCTTGAAGGAAGGCAGTGTTTAAAGATTTGTCTCAAATTGTCCTTTGCGGGGAAGGTCTGGAGTTTTCTATCATTCTGTAACTTCATGATTGCAGACCTGAGCAAGTTACCTGAGGAAGGTGACCATTCAGCATTTAGAGATCAATGTTTATTGAATTCACCATAATAATAGCCATCCAGTGTCTGCAAATTAAAGTAACCTTGGCTCCATCCCAGCTCCATTTCTTAGACATGCTATTTTTTTTTTAAATATGTCCATCTATGCACACAAGAACTGGGGTACATGTCAGAGGCGTGGAAGGTGACAGGATTCACCAGAATCAGAGTGGGGAGCAGAACAGGCAGTCTGACTGAAATACACTGCTGAGGAGAACAGCAGGCGGGTCAGGAGAGGTCTGCCACGCCATGTGGGTCACCCCCCGGCCCCCGCTGGGGATCGAACTCATGCTGCAGTGGCTGTAGACAGCTTCATAGTGCTGCGCTTCAACCAGTTGTGCCACCAGGGAGCTTTCCTATATATGTTACTTAAAACTGTCCCAGCCTACTCTCTCATCTGGAGTAATATGAGTGACTGTAGCTGTGAGGATTACAATAGCACTTAGTTCATAATCCAGGCTGGAAGTGTCATTAAATGCACAAATGTACAAATAGACACGCAGAGATCAGGGGGAGCACATTTTAGGAAAACGGCACCCAAAAGTCTGGCTTTGGCAGGAAACTGTATTTAATACAACTGTGTATTTAATAAACTGTGTATTTATGAGACAGTGGGGCTGTCTCATAAATTTATTAAGCAATTAGCACTTAAGAAATCTTCCAAAGTCAGCATATTTTATGTAACTCATGAAACAAAACTTATGACTTTGAATAAACACTTTCTCCCAAACATTAAGCACTGAGTTCAAGCCTAAAATTTTCAATCCATCTAATTAAAATCACAACATGAAAACAATGGATTTCCTTAAGTACATCAAACACCTTAAAAAGCTGACAAAACACATACTAATTATCACAATGAATACAGAAGTTATTACGTAAAAGTGAGCTTAAAATTGCTAATACTGTGGATTTAAGGTTGTTTGTTTAACTTGTTAGCCATATTTTAATTCAAATCTTTATTTTATGCCTTCCTAAGATTCTTATTTCTATGTAAATTTAAGTATGTAATAACAACATAGATCACCCTCCTCCCGCTCCCAATTCAGACTACCTAAATTTGCAGACTCTGAACTACCAAAGAGCTGGTTCTTGGTGTGGATGTCAGAGCTTGAAACTCAGATCTGCATGATTTGTTTTTAGATTGAATTCTTTAAAAAATAATCAAGCCTCATTTTTGATGTCACAGAACTTTCAGTTCCTTTTAAGTTCAGTAGATACTGAGTTTTGGAAAAAAGAAGCAGCCAACCATTGAACTTTTTTGCAATTTCTATTCCCTGTCGCACAATTCAGTGATTATTGTATATTGACCTGGTCTAATTGGCAACTTGGCATAACTGGCAACTTAGCCCTGCTTTATCAGTGCCTTATTATATGGTAGAGTCATTTTTTAGATGCCATTGTTAAAGGGTGGTCTGGGAACCAGCAACATCATGTGGGATGAAACTCAGTTTCACTTTGCACAAGCTGACTCAGATTCTCATCTTAAAGAACACCTCTCCTCCTTGTGATTTGCTTACACTTTTAAGTTGAGAAGCACTAAAAGAAATAATTCATCTGCCTGGAGGTAAAGCTCAAACCTGCAGCTGGTGCTCTTCATGACAGGTCATTCATTTCCCATCTTGGACTCCATCATTGCTCTTTCTTTTCTTATGGTTTGAGACTTTATTTTAAAAGCTAAGTTTATCTGCTTTGTTGCCCAAGAGAATAGGGACTGGGGCTGAATATGAGGAATCCAATATAAAAAAATAAAGCAGACGAGACACACAGAAATGGAGGAAAAAGTCATGAGGGTTTGGCTTTCACAGAAGCCCAGAGCAATGACCCTTCAAGGATGAACATTCGGGTATGTTCTCTTCACTTATGAACATGCAGTGATAACTAGTAATTGCTTCATAAATATTAGACCTTCTTCCTATTGTAATGAATATTATTAGTAATTAAAAAGTGAAGAACAGGGCTCCCCCTGATGGTACAAGGGGTTAAAGTCTATGAAGCTAGCCTCAGCTGTTCGATCCCTGGCCAGGGAGGTGACCCACATGGCGTGGCAGACCTCTCCTGACCCGCCCACTGCTCCCTTCAGCAGAGTACTTGCTGATCTGCCTGTTCTGCTCCCCACTCTGTCTCTGGTGAATCCTTTCACCGCCTCTGCACCTCTGGCCTGTACCCCAGTTCAGTGCATAAATAAATAAATCTTCAAAAAAAAAAAAGTGAAGAACAATATCTTTGATATGCTCAGAAAATTCAACAAGCGTCAACACTGAGATTTCTCATGTCAGCCATTTCCCCGTAACCTTCACAAGGAACTCTGGTCCCTCCGGGGTGTTGAAAATAGGACTGATTTGAAGAATGAGTCCAGGAAGACATTAAGGCCAGAAGAAAGCCATAATCTGTCTACTGAAGTGCTTACATTTCCTTCTGAGGGCAGGGTGAGGGGGTGTGAAGGGAAAGGATGACCATGTGGCTAAGTAAGCTTATTTCTAAAGATTGTCACAACTTTTCTAACGCTTTGTTTTCTGGATCTTGACCTTAGCCCTCCATGCATTTCTTTCAATATAAGCAAATGGTTTTGAACATTGTAGCCTGCCTTCATGGAATGAGTGGAAGAACTTGTCCTACAAGCCAGGCTGAGAGTTAGTTCCTCTGGGGTCTCCTGAAATACTTCGGCCTTTGCAGGATAGTGTTGTATTAGAAATTGATCTGGATAGGGCATGAGGAAAGAATGATATAGGTACCTCCTAGAATTAGATTGACTAGAAAAAACTGACACTACTAATCTCATAGTTTACATCTGTTAATAGATTTTATTATCATAAGCATTAGCCTACTAGGCAGAAATTCTGAATAAATGAATGGAACACTGTAAACTTGGCATCGGAAGCTGTTATATTTTAAATTGCTATTGTGCTGTCTTTTAGAGCTGTTTAAAACTGCAGATTTCACTCATGACGTTATCTCCGGCGAGCTGTGAGGACTTTTACAGGGAGTTTATAGGGACACCTGGTGGCTGGTAAGGTGAAGTACTCTGGCTTTGTTAGAGAAGAAAGGATTTGAATTGTGTCTAAAATGTGAGTTGTTGTGGTTGAGAATTTCTTTCAATTCTTTGTATAAGAGTGCAGTTATATATTTAAAAACAGACGTTGATTATTTTATAGCCTTCAGGCTTTCTTCCTAAAGAAAGCATCAACTAGGTGATTTACTGGCATCATGAGTGGGCTACATCTAACCAGATTTAGGATGGCGGAGAGGTGCCAAAATTCGGAGTAATGTATATAGATGGCATTTAATGCAATATTTAAAAAGTCAAAATTAGTGCAAAAGAGTCAATAAAACAAAATATCAAAACTGAAAATACTGAAGAGTGTCATTGACTTTCCCTTTTATCTCAGGCTTCGATATGGCTCCAGATGGCATGGAGAAGAGATAATATGCCCAGTGACCCAGTACGTGGGTTGGCTCATTCATGGTCAGTGAACACACCTACCGCCACCCCTGCCCTGAAGCTGCTTTGCCCACAGCTTCCCTCTTCCCTCAGAAGCTTTCCTGGCTGTGTCTCATTTGGATCAGGTGTAAGCAGTCTAGGACAATAGCAAAGATAGGTGAGAAGAAACAGAGAACAGACACTTTAAATTTAGCCTTAAAGGGAAAATAAAAGGAAATTAAATCTTTCCCCTAAGTCCACCTGAGCCAATGGGACTCAGGCACCGAGGGCAGGTGGGAAGGGCCCTGCGGGAGAGTGCTGCTTGGGTCAGCAAGCTCCTATCACGTGTTTCTGTTTCAACACATGAATTTCATGCTTGCTTACCAGGCCCAGGGAAGGGGTGCGGGTGACTTGTGATGCCCGGGACTGTGGGGTCAGGCTGCTTCTCGGGGGTCCATGCCTGTGGGAGACACTCCTGAAATGGCCTGAGAGGGTTATGAGTTTGGTGGTAGGGTGCTGTGCTGTCTCCCTATTTCCCCATTGCAGCTTCGTGAGAATTAACCTTGAGGGAGCACGTTACTGTTCAGAAGAGTGGGTCCCCTCGCCCCCCGCTGCCTTCTCCCATGCTTCCCTCTCACCGTGCTTTGTCATCAGAGATGGTCCCTGCAATTAGCAGGAAAACATTGTGCAATTGTAACCACACAAGCTGCTGTGAAAAGAGGAAGCAAAGCCAGTGGGGTGAGAAGGGTAAGAAAGGCTCAGAAACTCAAGAGCAAAAGAAAATTTCTGAAATCTCCCCTCCCCCCCAAGAAGCAAGTGGCTTAACTAAGGTCTTATGGATGGGGGCTCCTCTAAGCATGATGAAGAAAGACGAGAAATCAGCCAAGAGATACTTATCCTGTACAACTGTATAAAGTTCTATGGCTTTCAAATCCACCCCCTTAGGGGATTTCAGGGAGAAAATTGTGTACCCTCTGACAAGGCACAGACTCCAGAGCCGGCGGCCACCCCCGGATCACTCACCTGGGCACATCGGATACCCCGCTCGTGTATCAGCTGTTCTTCTGACCCAGAAAGCTTCATATCCCTTCTCACCCTCTCGTGTCTCTTCACGAATGGGGCTCTTCTGTTGGCGATGTAGCGGCTCTCTTTTCACTAATGCAGGTTTCGCTGACAACTGGAGTCTGTGTGGGTCAGCAGGGGACTCATATTAACGTTTTTTGAGAGCCTGCGACATGCCAAATATGTGCTTGGCACTTTATCTGTTTTGCTTTAATCCTCAAAATAAACGTCTCGAGTAAAGATTCTAGTTATATTTTTTACAATTGAGAAAACCGACTTACAAAATCATGTGATTTGTCACAGCTCACATAATTAGTAAGCGGTGGTCCTAGGATTTCAACAGAAAGAGCCCAATTGCCCATGTTTCTTCTGTTGTTCTATCAGCAGAGAAGGGGAGAGACGCCTACCAGTCTCCTCCCATATCCATGGCATGCACGACTAATTGATCTTGGTGGTTGTCCCCTTGAACTTGGACTACATACAAAACCCAAACTATATATGATCTATGTTGTCAAAGAATTTTGCTTTGATATAGGTTAAAATATAGTAAAGCAGGGCCCTCCCTGGTGGTGCAGTGGATTAAAGCCCAGCACTATGAAGCTATCCTTAGCCACTGCAGCACGAGTTCGATCCCTGGCCAGGGAGCTGACCCACATGGTGCAGCAGACCTCTCCTGTCCCATCTACTGCTCCCCTCCACAGTGTGTTTCAGTAGACCTGCTTGTTCTGTTCCCCACTCTGTCTCTGGTGAATCCTCTCACCCCTTGCATCTCTGGCCTGTATCCTAGTTCTTGTATGTATAAATAAATCTTAAAAATATATATATAGTAAAGCAGTTGGCTAGCTATGTATGACTATACATGACAGCCTAGCAGTGAGTGCCAAAAAGATTTTGGTAAGCTTGTGAATAATAGGAAATATATTCACTACGCTTTGCTGAAAGCTGGCCTTTCCCTATCTTTGAACTCCTTAGATTTCTTTCCTCATCTTAGATATTACTAGATTGCTTAATTAATAGATGTCTTCTTTGTGAGTGGGAGTCCAGCATAGAACATGGAATGTTGCTCTAGGAAGGGGACATATTCTAGCAAGTCAGGGCATGTACATGCCCACACACATAAGCACATAGACACATGCTTCTGGAGTGACCCCAAGAATGCCCACTTCAAGATCTGACCCTGGTTAGGAAAGGATTCTAATGAATTTCAACCAAAAAGTTGAGCAAGGACCCTGAGGGTGGGGAGATGGGTTGGAACGCACAAGAACCATTCAAGGTAGGCCACATGTGAACTACAACTGAAACCCTTGGGACAGGAAAGGAGTGTTTAGAAGCCTTCTCTACACTTCTGCTTATCATCTGCAGGAGCAAGATGGAGCTACACTTATACCTGGGGTCAAAGAGCATGAAAACAGATACTCGAGACTTTAATAAAAGAGATGGCTGCTGCCCGAATCTGGTCTGTCTCTGCCTCGTTCTTCTGAGTGACCTTTCTTTTTCGTTGCTGTGCTTTTATGGACTTTCTAATGTTTCTGCAATAGACATGTATTATTCATGTTCTAAAATTATATTTAGGGCCCTCCCTGGTGGTGCAATGGGTTAAGACACAGCACTGCAAGCTGGCCGCAGCCACTTCAGTGTGAGTTTGGTCCCTGGCCCCGGAGGTGATTCACATGGTGCAGCAGACCTCTCCTGATCCACCTGCTGCTCCCCTCAGCAGTGTATTTCATCGATCTGGCTGTTCTTCTCCCTACTCTGTCTTTGGTGAATCCTCTCACCACCCTGCACCTCTGGCCTGTACCCCAGTTCTGTATAAATAAGCACATCTTTAAAAAAAATAAGAAAAAAAATTATATTTAAAAATGCTGTGCTCTGGACTCTTCCTGGTGGCACAAGCGGCTAAAGCACCACACTGTGAAGCTCTCAGAAGCCACTGCAGCACAAGTTCGATCCCTGCCCAGGGAGCTGACCCACATGGCACGCAGACCTCTCCTGATCCACCTGCTGCTCCCTCAGCAGTGTTTTCAGTAGATCTACCTGTTCTGCTCCCCACTCTGTCTCTGGTGAATCCTCTCACCCACCACATCTCTGGCCTGTATCCCAGTTCTGTATGCATAAATAAATAAATCTTTTAA
The DNA here is from genome assembly GCF_000260355.1 of Condylura cristata. NCBI lineage: Eukaryota > Metazoa > Chordata > Mammalia > Eulipotyphla > Talpidae > Condylura > Condylura cristata. The sequence continues at coordinate 37,404,550 of NW_004567113.1, read as the reverse complement.
AAATGTTGTGCTCTAATAGACTGCCTCTGAAATCCCCATATGTTTTCAGAATAGGCAAATGCCTCAAAATTGGCCCAGAGAGTGGATTTAGCGCTCAACAACTCTGAAATGGTGGGAATAATTTATTGTGATGAAGGACTATTGTTTCTCAAAAGGTGCAGGTGTTAAAAGGATTGCTGTATTCTCAAGAAATTGAATTGTGACGCCTTTTTCTGGCCAAAGTATACTCCCTTGGGACATAGCATCACAGTGTCTGGTGAGATGCTATTCAGAATTTCTACCCATGAGCTTGGGAAAGGTAGTTGCTGGCATGAAAATCATAAATTACCAAATGTAAATCATTTAGTGTGCTGTTAACCTCAATTAATATGCCAACAGCTGTAACCTCTCCTAAGTTAATGGGACACTCTGGAAATGGGGTGTACTTGGGAGTGTGCAAATTTCTGGATGACTGTGATATAGTCATATTCTTTCCATTGTCTCAGTTCACATTTTAGTGTGATCAAGCTAAACCATCTCCACTGCTCTTCAGCTATATTGAACCCTAAATAGAGAATCCAGTGTATGTCTTCTTCCATTTACTGCCCAGCATGCTATGGGACCCCTGGATCACAGGGCTCTTTTTCTTGCAGAATTTAAAGTGAAGAAAGAGCTAGTGTCTAGGTGAAGATGAGCAGGGCCCTGTGAACGCTTAGGAATGAATTTGAGAGGAGTTTGTTTTTTAATCATTAGTATTTTGCCCTCAAAGGCAGAGTTCCCCCCACACCCCACCAAAGTAATGATTCAACTTGGTTTTGTGTTAATTATTCATAGAGGAGTACCAACTGTTTTCATGTCTTAAGAACTGAAAGTGAACCACTGAATGGAGTGAATCAAACTCAACAAAGATTGCCAGAGATGACCTTGGAGTCATCTGTACAGAGTTTTGCTGAGCCCCTAATACTGGGGCCACTCGCTGCGAGGAATCAAAGAGACCAAGGCAAAGCACCTCACCGTGAGGGGACTCCCTCTGTGCCCCTTGAGGGCCATGTTGATGAATGATGAAAAGAGATGGAGGCTCCAACATTGGGCTGGAATAGGTCCTGGATACCATCTAGAGCCAAGTGTTTTGGGGGGACGGTAAACACTTGCACCTCTGGACCTAAGTTTCCTCATGTGGAAATGAGGTGTTTAATTCAATTTCAGAAGTACCTTGAGCCTCTGAGATGGCAGAGCGGATGGCTCGTTTAAGGAGGTCTGAGTGTGGGCATCAAGAGCTGTGCCATTTGCTGGGTGAGTCGGACCAGGGAGCGTCAGGAAAATAAGGTCTGCTTGATGAACACGAGGGCGGAGACAATTAAGAGATGCACTCAGCTGTCGGCTTGAGTGTCCGTTCTGGAGGATATATCTCTGAAGAGGGCCTGGGTGACTCATCTGATGCTGTAACCCGATGAAATCGAGCTATCCAATTTCCTTGCTCTGAACCCAGGCAACCAAATGCTCTTAATTTGGTTTTCCAAGGTGATTTCCTCAGGCAAGAGGAGGGGCAGGCTATGGCCACTGGAAGTCGACATTCTTTTGCAGAGGCAAAATTAGATCCTCTGTGAAGAATGGCTGTGAGATGATATGAAATAGCATTCTGATGCAAAGCAGAGTCTTCCTTAGTAATATATCATTAGTTATGAGCCATTCTTGTGCTGATTTGGTTAATCTTTAGAGCTAGTAACTCGATAAATACAGAAATCCTGGATCTGCAGTCTGAAAAGAGGTGAAAAAAATCACTAACATTTACATAGTGCTTTACAATGTACACAATGCTTTTGCTCACAGGCAGCTCTGGGAGAGGGAATATTGTTTGCCTGGTGTGTAGTTGAGGAAGGTTCAGAGGTACAGCACTACCAAGGGTTTGGACTGGCACTCAAACCCAGGTCTTGCATATAGAATGCAATTCAGAGTTGCTGTTCCCAGAAGAACGATGTTGTCTCCCAATACTCACACACACGGCTCCTGCCCATGGGACAAGTGAAGCGTGGTCAGAAGCAGAGGCAGAGAAAAATGTCTAATTAGTGCCAATGTGTTCTGAGATCTGGTTATTCCTCTTCTCTCTTCAGACCTTGCAAGTAGGCCTTTTCTGGACAGGGCCGGTGGCTGGGTCTTTTCAGCGTCCCCAGTCCCCAGACCCAGGCAGAATTGCTTTGCAGCAGGCATAGAAAATGCCCATGCACCTGGGTGTGGAGCTCCTACCTCTCTTCCCTGAACCTTTAGCCAGGGTGTTCCTTTTGAGGGTGGCCAGGGACCCTTACCTGGAACCCTCAACTCCCTCTGAGCAGCACAGCCTGACCCAACCCATTTTGTTCAGCTGCCAGAGCCACCATTCTCCGATTACAGAGTAGAGGGAAGCAGGTTGGATCTCAGGACCTCCAGCCACTGTGTATTACAAGCGGGCTCTCTGCCTGTCAAAGGGGGACTGTGCCCAGACACTCCAGGTTCACAGAGGCAGCTGCAAACTTCGCCTGGCTGGGATTCTGCAGAGGCTCAGGAACAACATGAACTGGCCTCATTCCTGTATCTCTATTTGCTGGATTTGCTTTGCTGCCTCCAGACTGAGAGGTGAGAAGCTGGCAGGTGTATAGTCACCTCAGCTGATGGCGGTGGAGGGGAGGCACTTAGGTGGGAGGTGAGGTGTCCAGCAAACACAGAGCAAGGACATGTTCTGTGCTTTTAAGTGACTTGTGCTGATCTGTGCATGTTAGAACAAAAATCCTCATTCACTCAAAGCTTGTCCCAAATGGATGGCGGGTCACCCCCATTCTAGACTTGGTCTGATAATACACATGACGCTGAGTTTTGATCCAAGTTCCTCTTTTTGAGCAGTAGTAGAAATGGCAGATGGAAAATATGCTCAGAAGTTATTTAATGACCTTTTTGAAGATTATTCCAATGCTCTCCGTCCTGTGGAAGATACAGATAAAGTCCTAAACGTCACTCTGCAGATTACGCTTTCTCAGATTAAGGATATGGTGAGTAATACATAATGGTGACTTTCTGGAATGTTGTTTAGAAGGAAAACAGCAGTGCTTTCCAAGGGGAAAGTCTTCACCGGGAATTTGAGAGGGATGAAGACAGATGATACTCTGTGAAGCTGGTGGGAGCAGGGTCACTGGGGCAAGAAAACTTTCCATAAAATTAATTACCTCACCCTGGCCATTACTATAACGGTCTTAGAAAGAAAGATGGTGTTACGTATTGTATGACTCCATTTCTATGACATGTCTAAAATACGTAAATCCTCAGAGACAGAAAACAGAGACGTGATTGCCAGGAGCTGGGGGCTGAAAAGGGGATGGTGAGTGACAGCCTAGTGGTTATAAGGTTTCTTTTTTGGGGTGATGAAATTATTTTGGGATTAGTGCTGATAGTTGTGCAAATTGTGAATATACTGGAAGTCATTGATCTGTCCTTTAAAAAGGTTAAAATGGTGAATTTTGTGTTGTGTGAATGTTATCTTAGTTTAAAAAAGGTGGTCTTTTAAAATGACAGCCTTTTTTTAATGCTTACTATGCTTTACAATGTAAAATTATAAAACTTGAAAGGCTTTTCTCCTGTATATTCATATCACCAGTTGATCAAATTTCAGGGAAATTTGGACAGTTGATTCAAGCAAAGTCCAATGACTTAAATAATTGCCAAATTTATACTCCAAGCACTAAATAAACAACCAACCAATGGTCCTGGGATTTAATCTAGGAGGCAGACTGTCTGTTAAAAATGGACTAGTGCTCTTGAAACTCCTGTTATAAAAACCTAAGCATCTTAGAGCTGGAGGGGGTTTGGTTGAGGTGTCTACGGGACAGTTGCCTCTGGTTTACTTGTGTAGGATGAAAGAAACCAAATTCTGACTGCCTACCTATGGATCCGCCAAATCTGGCATGATGCATATCTCACGTGGGATCGAGACCAGTATGATGGACTGGATTCCATCAGGATCCCCAGCGATCTGGTGTGGAGGCCAGACATTGTCCTGTATAACAAGTAAGTGTGAGTCGTAACTGAAATTTTTCGAGAAAAGACTTGTTGATTTAGCTGAATTGAAACATAACAAAGAAAGAATATTTGAAAGGTGCATTAAGTTTATGATCAATTCTTGTTGTTAGGCCCAGAAATAATGTTCATAATATTTTAGGTGATAAAGTATTAGATCAAAAAGTCTTGGCGTTACCTTCCCCTGGTCAGGTGAGAAAGTGAGACAGTATTAGCTTTCCAGGCGAGCTGTAACAAAGTACCACTAACTGGGTGGCTTCAACAACAGAAATGTATTATCTTACCTTCCTGGAAACAGGGCTGTGAGGAAGTTCTTCCTAGGTTCTGGTAATTGCAGACAATCTTTGGTGTACACTGGCTCAAGAAAGCTTCATCCACTCTCTGCCTTCACCGTCATAAGACATGCTCTCTGTATGTTGGCTGTGTCCATATTTTCTCTTTGAGAAAGACACCAGTTATATTGGATTCAGGGCCCATCCTACTCCAGGATGACCTCATCTTAATTAATGACATCTGCATTACCCCTCTTCCCAATTAAGGTCACATCAGATGTGGGGCCAGGAATTTTAGGATATGCATTTGTTGGGGGACATAATTCAATCCATTATACACTGTTCACTCACCCACGATCATGAGGTAGTAACAATGATAATACATCATTGTTACATCAGAATGGGCCAATTAGCTGGTCCCTGGACTTAGACTTTCTGTGGAGTGAAGGAAGAACTAGGTCAGAAGGTCACCGGTTGAACGTTTCCTAATCTTAGACCAAGGAGCTCTGAGTGAATCGCTAAGTAAGTTTATTTTTCTCAAATTGTAAAGAGCACATGAACCACCCTGGGAGTTTGTTAAGGTACAGATTATGATTCAGAGGTGTATGGTAAAGTTTGAGGGTCTCTATTTCTATAAGCTTCAATATGCTGCTGGTCCACGGGCTACCCTTTGAGAAGGAACCAGGTTGCTCTGTATTAATTTGGGCTCTGTTGCTCCACCGGTAGTTGAAAGGACTTTAATCTTTTTATTCTGCAGCCCACATTTCTGTGGGTTGGAAAGGTTTCTCTCTGACTGAGACGAAGGTGAATGAGGAATAGTTCAGGGGTGATCCTAGGAGAGGGCATGAATTATTCTCCCGACAGCAATACCAGTGGATTACAGTCTGGATTTGTATCTTGCTCTTTATCAGAGAACTTTTCAAAGGTCAAGACCTCTTGAATCATAGTCCTGATCTTGTTGCCCGGCCCCCACTCTGAGTGAACACAGAAGTCTCCCATGCCCCTTCCCAAGTAAGATAGCATTCAAGTGCTAGTGTTTTATTTCTCTAGTTCATTATCTTTCTCTCCACTCTGAAATTTTGTACCTATGTTTTTTCATATTTTAGTTGAGAACACAAACCCTAACTAGAAACAGAAGGAAGAGGGAGAGAAGAACTAATATAAGCAGGATACTCTCTGCAGCACTGGGTTGAAGCTTTACATAGTTTGGTAGGCAGAATAATGATCCTTACATATCCACATTATACACCTTGGATCTTGTAAATGTTACACACTGTAAAACACACTTTGTAGGAATGGGGAGGAAGGGACATACGGCAGAAATGTTTTAAAGGAAGAATTCAATAGACTGGCTTTGATTAGTGACAGGAGATGGAGAAGGGAAAACTTAGAATTATTTCCAGACTTTCAAGCCATGGTGACAGAGAAAGATAATTCTGTGCCAAAGGCACTGACTTGATGAACACGGGATGGTCAGTTGTTGGAGGTAAGGAAGTTGGTAAGTTCCCTTGGCAAGGAGATTTAGTTTTCCTCTTCTAACCTCCAGGGCTGATGATGAGTCTTCTGAACCTGTCAATACCAATGTGGTCCTGCGGTATGATGGGTTGATCACCTGGGATGCCCCAGCCATCACCAAAAGCTCCTGTGTGGTGGATGTCACCTACTTCCCCTTTGACAACCAGCAGTGCAACCTGACATTTGGTTCCTGGACCTACAATGGCAATCAGGTAGACATATTCAACTCCCTGGACAGTGGAGACCTGTCTGACTTCATCGAAGATGTGGAGTGGGAAGTCCATGGCATGCCTGCTGTGAAGAATGTCATTTCTTATGGCTGCTGCTCTGAGCCATACCCAGATGTGACGTTCACTCTTCTTTTGAAGAGGAGATCGTCCTTTTATATCGTCAATCTTCTCATCCCATGTGTCCTCATATCTTTTCTAGCTCCCTTGAGTTTTTATCTTCCAGCAGCCTCTGGGGAAAAGGTGTCCCTGGGAGTGACCATCTTGTTGGCCATGACTGTATTTCAGCTAATGGTGGCAGAGATCATGCCAGCTTCAGAAAATGTCCCTTTGATAGGTGAGTTCAAGTGTCTTATACTTTAAGTCAAACTTTTTAGCGTGGGGTTGTGTCTGTGCCTTTAATACCCATAAAGATTACATCAACTTCAGAGTCAGCACAGGTTGTCTCATATATCTTACTACATCGGTTTGTCTGTTTGAAGATTTCTTCTTTGTATGTCTCTCCAAGCAAAACACACACTAAATTGCACACACTTACCCACACACACCTTCTTGAGAACTAGACCTCGAAAATTCTCCTCCCAACACAGCACAAATAAAGAGAAGAGGTGTATCGGCATTTTGATTACCTCGTCAGAGGCAGAAGTGACTGACAGTGATGACATCCAACCATCACCCTGGTGGAGGCCGGGTCAGCTGGCAGATTCCCCTTTGCTTTGGCATTGACATTCAAGAGAATTCTGGCTCAATTCCTGGAGAGTGATGTCTCAAGATGTGTATCAGGGATTTTGCAAGCCTTACTTATTCTGTTTATATGACAAAATAAAATAGATCTTGTTAGGAAGGTACACACAGACCTTGAGAACATTAAGATCATAATTTGTTATTTGTAGTACCTATGACATGTGCCTCCAACTTTGAAGAAGAGTGCTTGCATTTTCAGCATTAAATGTAGAAGTCTCTGGCCTATACGCTATCATTTTAAGAAAGTTTTTTTTTTTAATTTATTTTACTATTTTTTAAAGATTCATTAATTTATGCATACAGAACTGGGGTAGGCCAGAGCCACAGGGGCAGTGAGAGACAGATTGGGGAGCAGAACAGGCAGATGGACAAAATACACTGCTGAGGGGAGCAGCAGGTGAGACAGGAGAGGTCTGCCGCACCATGTGGATCACTTCTGGGGCAGGGATCAAACTCGCACTGAGGTGGCTGCAGCTAGCTTGCTGTGCTGTGTCCTAATCCATTGCACCACCAGGCAGGGCCTTAAGAAAGTTCTTAAGCTGACTTAGTTGTTGCTGTGACTTTAATTTCAGGTAAATACTATATAGCCACGATGGCCTTGATCACGGCCTCCACGGCCTTGACCATCATGGTGATGAATATCCACTTCTGTGGGGCTGAAGCCCGGCCAGTGCCACACTGGGCCAGGGTGGTCATCTTGAAGTACATGTCCAGGATCTTGTTTGTCTATGACGTCGGAGAGAGTTGCCTCAGCTCCCGTGGCGATAGGGAGCCGGATCACCTCCCACAGGTTTATGGCAAACTCCCAGGGCCTAAGCTGAAAACAACTGGGAACAAAGACCTTTCCAGAAAGAAGGAAATGAGCAAACTCTTCAAGAATGACTTGGGGTGCCAGAGAGAGAACCCTCCGGGGGCTGACAATTACTGTGCACGGTATGCAGGGCTGACGAGGAACATCGAGTACATTGCCAAGTGCCTCAAAGACCACAAAGCCACCAATTCCAAGGGGAGTGAATGGAAGAAGGTTGCAAAAGTCATAGACCGATTCTTCATGTGGATTTTTTTCATTATGGTGTTTGTGATGACTATTTTGATCATAGCAAGAGCAGATTAGTGGGGAATACATCAACCAAATTCCCTGTCAGGTACTCTCATGCTCTTCCAAGTCAGATTTGTTTATACACCACAAACACACACACACACACACACACACACATACACACCATGCAGAAGGAATGATGTATCTTCTTTTTATCTTTTACTTCAAATCAATATTATGACTACTCGTCAGGTTAAATGAAGCAGGGGTCCAAAATTTCGAGGGACAAAGGAAATAGAAAATAGAAATAGATTACAAAATTTTTCTCCTCTTTCACAGTGCATATAACAAATTATGCTTCACTACTGTTTAAGATTTAAAGCAAAAATACCAACCCCAAACAAATTCAGGTTCTTTTTGTCCTTACTGAAACAGGATTTTAAAAGGGAAATTAAGCTTATATTCCTTTATATTATTTAAGCCACCTTTCTTGGGCTCAGTGCCTTTCAACCCATTTCTCAAATGATCAAATAAAAGGCTTTGTCTCACATAAAGCAAGCACAGGATTAGCAATTTAATGGGGAAGAGTGTTTTCTTGATAATGACACTGTTATATACGTGGTTGTACTTTACATGAACAGGAAGGATAAAGTTGTTCTTGCATTCAATAGTTGATTTAAAGAAGATAACCAGCACTTGGTACCTGCATTCATGCTTCCGTTAGGCTGTTCACCAAACACTGAGTTTCTCCTGTGTAAGCCACACTGGAATTGAGTGACAGCAAGTCTTGTGTCCAGGTGACCCCTTGTGACCACCACAACAATTCAAAGAGCCTGGCAGGCAAATATGTCCAGTCTCCCTTCTCAGCAGTAGAAACTATGTCAGAGGAATGTGGGTATATGCTATTTACTTTCTCATTATCCAGTGAGGTATTGCTAGGACTCAGCACTGTGATTCTAAGTTTGGGTCAGATTTGCTAAAGCCACACTGATTTTGCCATAACAGCAAAAGATCTGGGATAGGATAAACTGAGAAATTCTCATTCTGAATTCTGAATTTCCTTCCTGTACTTCTCAACGGCTTTCCTACTTGGAATAAGAATGTGTCTGCAAATCCCATCTTTCTCACCGTGATTAAGATGATCCAATTACTAATACCCATTCTTTAACTCCAACCCCTCAATTATTCTTTCACAAATTAAAAACAAAGCAAGAACAGAATCAGAGAGAAAACAGGGGTCAACCTAGGAAGACAAAACGGTATTTGATTTAAAAACTAGACATTAGAAAACTTCCTTTGAAAAACATCTTTAAGGCCTCCCTGGTGGCACAGCAGGTTAAAGCACAGCACTAAGAAGCTAGCCAAAGCCACTGCAACCAACGTGAGCTCAACTCCTGACCGAGGAGGTGACCCACATGGCATGGCAGACCTTTCCTGGCCCTTCAGCTGCACCCCACAGCAGTGTTATTTCAGTGGATCTGCCTATTCTGCTCCCTACTCTGTCTGGTGGATTCTCTTACTCCCTGCACCTCTGGCCTGTACCCCGGTTCTGTATGCACAAGTAAACAAATCTTTAAAAAAAAAAACAAAAAAAATTTTTTTTAGAGAATGCTTAGTAACTAGTCTTGCAGATAGTCTCTCCTTTCCTGGCCTTCCAATACCTCACTGCAACCATGCTCCAGGAAATCCTTGCATAGGCCCAACAAGCCTCCTAGCGTGATCTCCCTCTTCATATTCTTTGGAGCTGGAAGGATGGGACCCATATTTTATCTCATGCCTTGTTCATGATGCTATTTGAGACGGAAAGAATAACTCAGAACCATGAAACAAACTGGGTTGAAACAAATTCCACCCCGTGAATATAGATTACAGCAAATTGAAAAAAGAACGTCTAGACTGCTCAGTGAAATATTTCACTAGAGAGCTGATTAAAAATGAAGTCTTCTCAGAAGTCTTCTGCACAATTTTCCACTTAACCAGGAAATAGTTTGCCTCTAAATGCATGACATCACGTTGGTATGTCGTATTGAGGTTTATACTGATTAATAAATCTCTGAAACGTGGAGGGGGCGGGGCTCAGGGTGTAAAAAAGAAAAACATTTATTGTGTGCCTACTATATGCGCAGTACTATGGGACTTTAAGGGAGAAAATAAAAAACATGGTTTTGCTTGAGATACTCACATTCCTCACAGTTCAGTGAGGAGAGAGTCAAGGAGACAGACGCATAGTGTGTCATGTGCATGACAGTGTCACAGACACTTGTACAAGACGCGGGGAAAGCTTGGCAAGGCTGGGCTTTGGCGCCGTGTAGATTGCTAGTTGAGAAAGAAGTAGGAGTGGGACTAGAAAGCAATAGGAAAGGGAAGAGTGTCCACAGAGCTTAGAAAAGCAGAGGACTTGGGCTTTTCATGGAATGGACTCCACAGAACTGAGGAAATATAACCTGGAAGCAGACACTTTTTGTCTTTATTTTAATTAGAGAAGTACTTTAATCAGTTATAGCTGCATTTGACTGCAAATAACAGAATATCAGTGGACCATGACTTAAACAGAAGTTATTCATCTTACAGAAACTAAATCCAGAGCTACAAAGTCCAGGGACATGTCTATCTTGCCTCTCCATCGTTCTTAAAGTGTAGTGCAATAGCTTTGGACTTTTATGGCTTATGGTCACAAAAAAGCTTTTGCACCTGGAGACTTGCATCCTCATTCCAAATGAAAAGAAGAACAAAAGCCAGAAGGATATAACATTCTATCCTCTCGCTTTAAAAAAAAAAAAGGGAGGGGTTTCTGAAGTACATCCGTGAATTCTTATATAGCTCATTATCTAGAAATGACTCACGTGTCCTCCATTTCTGCAAGAGTCTTCAAAGGTCAATAATTTTACTTTCTCAAAGAAAAACATTACCACTTTCTGTAGGAAGAAGAGAATAGTTACCGCACTAGCAATTTCTACCTCCATGATATAACACTCTACCATAAAGTAGGACATAGAAAACATAATTACCCAAGTTCTATCATCATAGCAACAATTATTAGCTTATTATTATTTTCCTCCATGCATTTCTATGTTTAGTTTCTTTTCTATAACCAGTATGTATTTATTTGTTATTACTCTTTATTTTTTTTTTAATATTTAAAAAGCAGGTTTATTAGGGAAAAGGACAGAGGAGTAAGACACATGCAGAGACACAAGTGGGCAGGGAGAGCTGTCCCGAAAGGCACAGGATTGCCAAGGCCCGTGTGGATGCAAGCGGACTGAGGGAGGTCGGTGTGGAGAAGCCCGTGCGAGGACAGGGTGCCCTGTGGAGGGAAGGAGTGGGTAAAAGGACAACCTGCATGGTCACAGGTGGGCAGAAGTGGGCAGAAGTGCTCCTTATGGATTTTTAAATGACCACATAATCTTGGAAGTAGATTTCCTATAATTAACTAAATCATTTCCCTCTTATTGGACCCATTATTTATTTCAGTTTTAATAATACCCATGGCAGGCAGAAAAATGATGCTCAAAGCTGTCATTGTGAGTATGTTAAGTTGGGGGAGGGGGGAATTAAGGTTGTCCATCAACTGACCTTGAGATGGGGACATTGTCCTGGGTCCAGGGCAGTCCTCAGGATCCGTATAAGTGGAAGAGGCAGGCGGAAGAGAGAGCCAAGTGGATGTCAGCATGAGAAGGGCCCAGCAGATGCAAGGGGCCCTAAGTCAGTCAGCTGGGCAGCCTCTGCCAGTTGGAAAGGCACGCAAACATTGTCAGTGAAAGCCTCTGAGAAGACCCACAAAAATCCAGTGTTGAAAGGTTGAAGTCTAGGGGTCCATTTTAGACTTCTGACCTTCTGAACATTAAGAAAACTCATTTTTTTTTAAGATACTAAGTTTGCTGCAACTTATAAAAGCAGCAACAAGAAACCAATGAGCCATGCTATAGAAATAGCTTTTTCCACGTATCACGTCATTGGTTGGGAAATATTTGTCAATAGCCAGATTGAGATGGTCCTATTGCACTAAACTAAAAAATTTGAACTTTATCCTAAAAACATTGGGACACCACGAAAGGGCTTGTCTCCAGGGAGCCATAACACTGGTCTGTGTTTCAGAACTAGGAATGTGGTGATTGTTTGATGGCTGTAGAGAGAGAGAAGAGGCAGGGAGAGCTGTTAGGATCATTTCTGCTAGCTCAGGGAAGTGATAATGAGGGCTTGACTCTGAGAATAAAAAAATGAAGAACAATCCAGTCACAAAGTTTGACCGAGGGTGGATGCACCTTGGTGTCTGTCTGGATACGGGTTTAGGGAGAGGGTGGTGTGGAGAATGGGACTGAGCTTTCCATCACAGATAACTGAGGTGAAGACTCAAGGAGGACCAGTCTTTGCGGGACAGAATTTTGTTTAGGGTGACCTGAGTTGGGAGGGCTTGCAAGGCATCAGGGCAGAGATATCTAGTAAGTAGTTAAACACTTTGGAACTTTGGAGAAATGTGAAAGCTTAAATAAAGAGCAATGGGGTAATTATTAAAGTCTTTATTACGATTTCAGTGGCGCTATAAACTGTAGGAGATTCAATATGAAAACACATTCCTTGCCAATATCCAGGAGCTTATAGTCATCATGCGTCATGAAAGCACTTAGCTTGTTACCTTGTCATTTCTCCATTTCACATGTCTGCTTTTCCAAGTACATTGAAATCTTCTCCAGGTCAGCAATTCATAACCTGTGTCATTATTCTCTTTTTATCCGTTGTGATAAGGATAGTCTCCTTTTATCCTCTGTGTGCAATAAAGGGCCCACGATAAAGTCATTGGCCATTTAACAATGGCTGAGTGCAAGGAAGAGCCCTTACTAAGAGGCTCCACTAAAATGCTGTAGAGGTGCAGGCTGTGAGGGGCCCCTCCCAATGCCACATACAAAAGGAGCCCCAAGGGACCAAACTTGCAGGCTGACTGCAGATCTGAGGCATACAGCTGGGGAGGGAAAGGCAAAGGAAGGGGAGAGCACAGGGGACTCCGGGGACGGCCACAGGGACCGTGGTAGTGGGAGAACTACAGGGAGTAGACCTGAGGGGAGAAGCCAAATCCTGTGCAAAAGTGAGCGACAATGTGCGAAAATAAATTTAGAAAAATGAAGTGATTTCCAGATGGGTTAAAGATTTAAATGGAAAAATAAACAGAAGCAAAAGGCTTCTATGAAAATCAAGGAGGGCTTCTGAATAAAATTCTCCACCTTAACAAATTTTAAAATGTGGAAACTGCTGAGAAAGAGAAATATTGGGCTCTCCGAAGAAGCGTGACAAAGAGGACCCGCCTGGATGGGGTGGTCAGGCTGCAGAGGAAGTGGATTGAGGATGACATCTAAGACAAGAAAGCCTTCGTTGGACGAGAATTGTGCAATCTGCCAGGCTGTAGGTGGTGGAAAGTTCACCATTTAGCCTTCAGGGAGGAACAGGGCTTATTTGAGAAAGGGCGAGGAGCCCGGAAGGCAGAGCTGGACAGTTGAATCAGTGACCCGCAAGAAATGCAAGTGAGGAGTCTAGCAAGGTGAGCAAGACTGCATCACAGAGCCTTGCAAAGTTTAAGAAAACACTGACGACTTTGTCCACTTTGGTGCACAGAGGTGTACCTGCATTTGTTGAAGTCTTGACCTTTGTTCTTTCTCCTTTAACTTCTGTGTCTACTTTTCCCTTAGCTTGTAACTCAGACCAACACTTACCAACACAGCCATGGGCAAACCCAGCAAGTGGACTGTGTTGGCCAAACTGGAAACACAGGTTCTAGAATGACTTAAGCAATGATGGTGAGTCCACTGGTAATGTCATCAGCTCCAGAGACTAGCAAAGAACTCTGCCTGTTTGTTCCTCTCAGCTCCTCTCAGCTCACACATTTGAAATAGTCCCTGTTGTTAGAATTTCAAGAGTTTGTCAATATATGCTAGCCTCTTTAACCCTTAAAAACAATTTAAAAGGCCATGACAAAGGCTGGTCTTTGCGTCCTTTTTCCTACCCTCACTAGTCAACCTTCTTTTCTGCATCATTCAGGGTTGCTCTGGCAGGTCATGGCTGATGTGCTCAAATTAGGAGAATTCGAGAAAAGTTAATAAAGGACTATAGTCAGAGGTTCGGGCAGGATGTAGAGAAACACATGGGTGGTAGAAAGCCCCAAGACTAGGACTGTAGAGTTGTGACCTCTCTGAGGCCTGAGAGGTGGCTGGAAGGAGCAGTTAGCTGACCTCAGGCTGGGAGCGTTGTCCTTTGGCTGAGTGAATGCAGAAGACACAGCAGGGTCTTCTTCCTTCCTCCCTCTTCCCAGGGCTCCCCATTAGCCACACAGAATAGAACATCGTGATTTCTCAATGTGACTGTATACCAGGGATGGAGAGCTGAATGGCTAATGGTAGTATGTAGATTTGGAGAAGTAAAGGGGAAATGGCTGGCACATTTCCTCCCTCTCTGAGGTCACCTTATGGTTAAAACCTGACCTCTCCTCCAACTCAACCGAAATTACTCTATCTAACTTCACCATTTCGTAATAACCACTAGATACTTCTGAGGCCTCTCTGCTGTCTTCAGCACAACTGACCACTTCCTTCTTGTGACCCTCTTCTTTGTCACTGTCTGAATTACCACGTTCTGCTTTTTAAATGGCTCGTTCTCAGAACTCTGGCTGGAGCCAATTCTTCCATTTCTGATAAAGGTTGATGCCGTTTAATGTTCCATTTTCATCTCTCTTCCACCATGGTTTTTACTGCCAAAAATATCCAGATGGGCCCTCCCTGGTGGCACAGTGGATTAAAGCACAGCACTAAAAAGCTAAAGCCACTTCAGCATGAGTCTGATCCCTGCCCTGGAAGTGACACACATGGCGCAGCAGGCCTCTCCTGACCCGCCCGCTGCTCCCCTCAGCAGTGTACTTCGTCAGTCAGCCTGTTCTGCTCCCCACTCTGTCTCTGGTGAATCCTCTCACTGCCCCTGCACCTCTGGCCTGCACCCCAGTTCTGTATGCATAAGTTAAATCTTTTTAAAAAAAATCCACATGATTCTCAAAACCACTTGTCTAGTTTTGCTTTTCCCTCTGCTCTAAACTTAATGCTTCATGCCAGTTGAGTATATGCATTTGACCGACTCCCAGACCTTCAAATTCAGCTTGTCCCAAATTAATCTCACTACCCCCACTACCCTCTAAGTCTGCTCCTCCTGTGCATTAGCTACACCACCATCAACTTTCCCACCCAGGCTGGACATCAGGTCATGCTGGATTCTTGTTTTAAAGATTTATTTCTTTATGCATACAAGGACTGGGGTACAGGCCAGAGGCTCAGGGGCTAAGAGGATTCACCAGAGACAGTGGGGGAACAGAACCCACAAAATGACTGAAAGACACTGCTAAGGGGGAGAAGTGGGTGGGTCAAGAGAGGTCTTCTGCACCATGTGGGTCACCTCCGGGGCGGGGATCAAACTCATGCTGCGGATAGCTTCACAGTGCTGTGCTATAATTAACCCCTTGTAGCACCAGGGAAGCCGCGGTTCTGGATTCCTCATGGACTCAACATCAAACTAACATTGGACCCTGCCAGCTATACAGTTAAGTGTTTTCAGACATGTCCTCTCAATGGTCTGGCAATTGCCTCAGTTCAGATATTTGTCCCTTTCTCCTGGTCTATTGTAGAAACACCTTCACTGGCCTCCACCTCTCTCTCCCTTCCACTTGATCTTCTCTACCACTGCCAAACTGACCCTGTGACTCTCCCACTTAAAACTTTTACATGGCTAACTAAATACCTACCCAGTGGATGCAATCCAATTTCCTTAATATGATCTAGCAGAGATTGAAAATGTGTGTATATATGTTTTCTTTTCTGCTGCTTTTGTAATAGGTGTTCTTTTGTTCCCCTTGGGAGAACAAATTGTCTTCTTGGCATTGCAAATAACCACCCTGCTCTACTATCTCTTGCAAGAGAAGTATTCAGACCTTTTCTGTGGTGAGAGTCTGAACTCCCTGGGAGCACTCACAGTCTGCATCATGGAAGGGGGTACAGAAATAAGACCTGTGGTGCTTGATGGCTCCGAAAGGAGAAGCAAAGCTGGCTTGTGACTCTGTGTGAATTAGGCTGCTTACCTGGTACCATGAGTCCTTATTTTTTTGGTAAAAGATTTATTTATTTATGCATATAAGAACTGGAATGTAGGCCAGATGTGTATGTTTGGAGGAAGATGAGAGGATTCACCAGAGCCAGAGCAGGGAGCAGAACAGGAGCTCTATGAAATACACTGCTGAAGGGAGCAGCGGACCAGACAGGAGAGGTCTGCTGTGCCATGTGGGTCACCTCCGGGGCTGGGGACCGAACTCATGCTACAGTCACTGTGCTGTGCTTTAAGCCACTGTGCCATTAAGGAGGGCCTGAGATCATTCTTACATATAAGAATGAATACTAAATACAAACAACCAAAAATATGCTAAACAAGACAGTTAAGGGACAGAATTGGAAGCTGTCATTGGCAAATCAAACTCAGAATAGATAAAAGCAAGTCAAAGAAACAAAATCAGTACAAATGAACAAGGAATCCAGACTGGATCACTGTGTCCGAGACTCTAATATGTCACAATGAAGGATATCAGTGGGGAAAGGATATTCACTAAAAAAAAATAATAATTCCACTCCATCTTAAAAAAGAGATGAGTATTAATTCAATAAGTATTTAGGACTTACATGTAAAAAAAAAAAATCCTATCCCATTTGACCTCCTCTTAACTTGGTTACATTTACAGAGGACCTACTTCCAAATAAGATCACATTCACAGGTACGGAGGTTGGGAATGTAACATACACTTATTTGGGGGAGACCCAGTTCTATCAGTTTGTAGTAGGGGTATATTAGATACTCCATTCAGTATTTTAATTTTAATAGAAATCATAGTACCTTCATATTAAAATAAAAATTCATAGAAAGAGCAATAAAGTTTTAGTAATTTATAGAAAATGTAATAAAAGCAAAATACAGATTTATAGCTAACAACTCATGTCTGTTGGGGATCATGAAGGATAGCAATAAGGAAATATGATGGAATAAAGATGGGGGTTGTGATTGTGATAGATGTAACAAAAGATCTTTCCTTTGTATATGTTTCCTTACCCAGGTAACAGAAGCCCACATGTAATAAAATTTCTACTTTATACTATATATCTTGATCACATTTGAAAATAAAAAACTAACTATAGGTTGAAAGTGCAAGGAATAGGATTATTTGAGGCCAGAACATATTTTCTCAAATCAGGGAAGGGACATTATCTCCTGGGGGCCCTAAAGGAGTGCGAAGTGTCTTTGAGTCAAAAAATTTATTCTGGGTAGCTATTGTTTACATTAGCCAAGCTACCATAAGTAAAGCTGACTAAAATTTGGCTGGCAGGGATATAAATCAGAAAGCTTTGAATGGGATTAGAGTTTAAAAAGATGAGAAATACTGTATATAACATAAAATATATAATCAATATAAAAAAGTAATATAATATAATAAAATTTTGTATTATAACATAAAAAAATATAAAATTGATTGCTATAACCAGCTGGAAGCCCAGAAATAATTTTGGGTCATAAGTTGTGAAACAACTCAGCATTTTCATGAGGGCAATGAAATTCTAGTTCTTTGATTTTGGGGTAAACAACACTTTGACAAGCTCCGCCTACAAAGTTCCCTTTCTGAAAGGTAGTGAAGAAGGGCTTCTTTGCACTGCTTGGACTCAGTCATTACAGAGTGTTAACTCCTCTTGCAAGTCCCAAGGTTAGAAGGTAAATATGTAAACCCAAAGAAGTGAGTTGCTGTGTTTCAAGAATTTGGCGATTTTCAGCAGGACTCTCTCCTAACCCCTGATAGTCTTAGAGCTGACATAAATTCCAGGCCAAAGTTGGCATTATAGCTCTTACTTTCTTTATTTGCTCAATAAGTATAGATGAGCAATTGAACAGCCGCAAAGGCCTAGATGTAGCCCACAAGTGTCCCTATAATCCAGAAAAACTTATCTATAGAGAGAGATTTGCCTACAGATTTGTTCTGCACCAGTTACATTGAATTCTTAATGATTGGAAGTTGTAGGAAGCTATTTAAGCTGTAAGCCTATTGAGTCTTCATATGCAATTTAGTTGTAGAACATACAGCAATTGAGTCTCACTTCAGTAACTGGGCCAAGGTCCAGTGACCAGCTAGTGGGCAGAGAGATGGCTGACAGCCAGGTGCTCTTTGTCCCTAGGAGTTGACACTCACCACTCCCATTCCTGCCCCATCTTGGGCAACCATTGTGGGAGCCAACCTATAGAACACCGCGTATTCTGTCTTTTTGCAAAGAGCAGTTCTAACATTTGGTTCAACATTCACTGAGTGAACTGAGCAGTAACTTACAGTATATTTAAAAATGTTTTGTGAATGAAACAAGTGCTATGAAAAAGATTTGCAGTGAGAAAGAATAAATAAAACCATTTTCCTTGCCTTCACCATGGGACAACATCTTTCTCAGAAACCCCAGCAATATTCCTTCTCTATCTCTTTGGCCACAACTTGGTCACATGCACATCTCTAGGCCAATAATTACTCCACACTGCAAGGTCGATTAGAAACTATCAGATCAGATCCCAGCCCTTCTCGCCTCCTCCCTCTGCCCCCAGTGCTGAAGAAGGGTCTCATTTTCCTACATGACAATGTAGGCTTGCAATAACCAATGCGCAGCACAGTTCTGTTGGCAATTGGGTTTTGTGGGGTTACCATCACAGTAGGCCACAACAGCATTGGTAACAAAATAGAAAATAGGGCACCAGTTCATCCAGGTATTTACATACTACTCTTTATGTATTAGCACAATTGTAAGTCGGTCCCTATCTTGCCAAGTAGACAGTGACATTGCATGGTAAACAAAAATCTTCTCTGGGCCAATGTCTATTGCCAGTAGCCCAAGTACAGACCCCACCAACTCTAAGACTAGTGAGCCAACAATAATACAAAGCTGATTGTTAGGACCAGCTGAAATTCCAAACATTAAACCCTTTACTACTGTTCTCACAATTTGTCTGGTTGAATAATGGCAAAAGAACACAGAAGGGAGGAAAAGAGCCTCAGAAAAGAAGGCAATATTGTGCCAACATGAAAATCAAAAAAGAAAAAAAGGTTGAACAAGACTCTGAAACTACACCCATTAAGTCGTCCTTCATGACCGTGAATGACCAGTTACAGCCCATTTCAGAGTGGCTGGAATAATACGCCGAATGAAAGGCCCAGGTACAAAGGTTTAAATGTTAGGTTCTGTGCGGTGCAAGACTCTCACGTCTCTTTTGAATATTTAGATATGTGCGAGTGGTGTGTTTAACTCTATTCATAGAAAATCCATGTCTTCTACCTCCACACACAAATGCTTACTAAACATTGCCTTAAAGATGTACCCAGTGCTCACCCGGCCTGAAAAGAAGCCACAAAGCTGGTCTTGCACCCAGACTGCAGCACCTCCTGCCAGAGGTGAAAGTTTTAAAAAGATTTATTTTTTTATTTATGTATACAAGAGCTGGAATGTAGACCAGCGGTACATGGGCAGGGGGTGAGTGGGTTCACCAGAGACAAAGTGGGGAGCAGAACAGGCAGACCTACTGAAATACCTTGATGAGGGGAGCACCAGGGAGAGAGGAGAGGATTGCTGCAGCTCCCTGACCTAGAGAGCAAACTCAGGCCACAGTGGTGATAGTGCTAAGACTTAACCCCAAAGCCAGCGGGGAGGCTCTTAATCTTGTGGATCTTAAATCCTCACTTGTAAAATGGGAACAACCTCTTCTGCTGGATGGCAACAGTAGTCAGTATTCAGCAAGTCGTCCTGGGGTTCTGGTGTGTACCCACATTTAAGAACCCCTGATGAGAGTAAGGGCAATGAGCAGACTGCCCAGCTTGGAAAACCACTTGGCTTTCTATGGTCCGATCTTGAGCAAGTTGCTTACCATTGTGCCTCAGTTTCCTCATCTGCAAAATGAGGATAATGGTTATACCTAACAAAGCTGCTGAAGGATCAAATGAGTTAAAACCTATAAAGTCCTAAAGCTGGGACCTAACCCACAACAAGTGTTTAATAAATGACAGCTGGTATAATTATTAATAGTCCTACTGTAGTTCTTGTTCTATTATGAATATTTCAAGATCAAGGGTCACCCGGGGTGAGGCGGCAGACACGCTGTGATGTTTTGGCATCCCTAACCCTTCCCCCTGTTCTGTGGTTTCTGCTCCGCACTCACACAATACGGTTTGAGAAAACTTGGAAGTGATAATAACACACAAACAATATGTCTTTGCCAAAAAATTGTTAAGTCTTGTCATGTTGGGACAATCTGTGCGATGATTAAATCTTGTTCCAAGTGTTTATTGCTGTGCATTATGGGGTTGAAACCAAGTTGAACTGGTTTTTATGAGTTCAGTTTTACTTTTTAAAGGCTACTTGATTTTTTTTAATTTCAGAAGTAATTATTAAAAAGATAAATATTGTATAGTCCACTTCTCTGAAGGAGTTCCCTAGAGTCGTCAGATTCATGGAGACAGAAGGCAGAAGGGTGGTGGCCAGGGCAGAGAGGAAGAGGGGTGGAGAGTTAGTGGGGAGGACCGCTGGGTACATTATTGGAGATGTGTGCACAGCAGAGTGAATGCGCCTAGTGTTGACGAACTATACACTTAAAAATAACTAAAATGGGCCCTCTCTGATGGCGCAGCGTGTTAAAGCATAGCACTAAGATGCTAAACCCACTGCAGCATGAGTTCGATCCCCACCTCAGAGGGGATCCACATGGCATGACAGACCTCTCCTGACCCACCCGCTGCTCCCCTCAGCAGTGTACTTCATCAGTCAGCCTGTTCTGCTCCCCACTCTGACTCTGAGGAATCCTCTCACCTCCCGTATCTCTGGACTGTAACCCAACTCTATATGCATAAATAAATAAATCTTAAAAAAAATAACTAAGATGGTAAAGTGTATTTTGCCACAATTTAAAAGGAAAAAGGAAGAAAGAATTTAAAAGAATAATATATGGATTGGGGGGAGAATAGGCAGAAAAACACTTATAAAGGAATCTCATAATATGGGGGTACAGGCAATATCTGTTCCTTGACCTATTTGGTAATAACTACCAATTTTGTAATTCTCTACCAAGCCAGTCATTTATGCAATTTTTTGTCTTTGTGCTCTATTTCATAATAAAGTACGAGGGCAATGTATGAGAATGAGAAATACTTTAAAATGATCACAAATATACCTACAAATGTATTCAGAGGCAAACACAGCCAGTGATTTGGAATATTTTCTTTCTTTACCTTTGCATATATCTACATGTCTGTGATTCATTCATTCATTCAACCAATATTTACAAAGGACTATTTTAGGTGCTGGGTGCATTACTAAGTAAGAAATTACCTCTCACTCAAACGCACTTTATTAACTTACAATTTCTGTGAGTCCAGAATCAGGGCACAGCTTACCTCACTGCCTCTGATGTAAGGTCTTTCTTGAGTTTGTAGTCACAAGGGGACTTAGTTTTATCTGAAAACTTAATTGTCCCCATCCATGTGTTGAAGTTCTAACAGCCAATACCTCAGCATGTGACTGGATTTGGAGACAGGGCCTTTTTAAAAGAGATGATTAAGTTAAAATGACACTGTGGGGGGGAGGGGAAGGAGGACTAATCCAGTCTGACTGGAGTCCTTCTTGATAAGAGTGACCTATACAGGACACAGTGAGAAGGTGGCATCTGCAAGCCAAAGATTGTGGCTTTACAAGAAACCAAACCAGCTGACATCTTGATCTTGGACTTACAGCCTCCAGAACTGGAAAATACGATTCTGTTGTGTGAGCCACCCAGTCTGTGATAGTCTTTTATGGCAACCCTAGCAAACTGATATATTAGATTATATCATCCTCTCCCCAAACCTTCCCATGACTTTCAATTTTATGCCAACTTAATACTAAAGTTCTTATAACAACTTACAGGGCCTCACCACCTGGTCTCCACCCCTTTTCTCTCAGTTTACTCCTAGCACCCTCTCCTTGGCTCATTCTATTCTAGAATATCCATCCTCCCTGCCATCACTTGCACATAACAGCCATAATTGGCCCCAGGACCTTTGCACTTTCTGCCATCTCTATTGAGAAGCCCTTTTCCCAGATTCCTGCATGGCTCACTCCACAATACCAGTAAATGACATATTTCTGATCTCCTTATCTAAAAGAGCAGTCTCCAGTCTCCATCACTAATGCTTCCCCTCCCTGGCTTTATTATTATCATTTGATATGCTTTATTTCCACTTGACATACTATTTATTTTACATATTTTTTTAAAAGTATTTCCCTTTCACACTAGCATGAAATCTCCAAGACAAAGGGATTTGTGTCTGCTAGTGAAGACTTAAGTTCTGAATGGTTTTTCGAACATAGTATGTATTTTATATTTATTTGTTGAATGAATGACTAAAGGATTCGACATGCAAAGAAACTTTTTAAAATTAAGTTTATCTAGTTATTAATGATGTGGAATAACTTTTTAAGAAGTTTTATGTTTACTCCATGTTTTGTTTATTTGTATTCTTCAGTCATTTAAAACAAATTGGGTCTAAAGACAATGTTTTCTCCATATTTCTACGCTGCTCTCCTCAAAGTTACTAACTGGGATAAGTAATATATTAAAGAGATAAAACTCTGTCTTCAATATTCGATAACATATTTCTAGTTTGTGGTAAGTCCTTTTTTGAAGTAATTTACATTTTAATCTAGTTAAATCTATTTTGATTTCTTCTGATGAAAACTTCATCTTAAAGCAGCAACTTCTTCTGATTCTATTAATTTCTCAGGAAATATCCTCTGATTTATTTTAAAAAACCCTTCCAATGCTCATTCATGCACAATTCAATCATCTGGGGCAGTAAACTGTTTTCCTGCCAGGAGGGCTGGTAAAGACTTTCCTTAGCAATAACCACCCAGGATTTTGCTCTTGTGAGAATGTAATAATCAGCAAATGATCATGTCCATTTAGGAAGCTTTTTCAGAACATGTTAAATTTTAAATCTTTTCTGTGCAGGTTACCTAGACCACTTTTGATTAAGAAAGCTATAAAAAATTAGTAACTGTCACAAGTCAATGCCAGTTGGGGGCACATGTTAATTTTCCCAGAGTCCTGCTTTGTGGGGTGTATGAAGGCACTGTTTGGGTCTCTGCTCACAGTCTCTGGAGTCAATCACAGCAGATTTTAGTCTAAGGTCACTTCTCCCCATATTACCTTGGAAGCTCGTCAGCAGTCTTACATATATATATATATTTTTTTTATAGGATATTCTTCCTAGATTAGCCCAAGTGCGTGCCCAGCCTGGGGGTCCTTCGGTGCTAAGAAGGAGGACCAGATTACTGGGGTAGTCTGGGTTGCTGACTTCCAGTTTTTAGCCCTGATTTCTGACCTGCCCCTTTTTATGGCAGTTGGGGTGAGAGATCTTTGTTTTAAATGTGACCATCCATGGTTTGAACGGGCACTCTGCTGGAAAGTTGATATTGATCCTGAAGCCTCCTTTATCACCCTCAGGGTCATGGGAAATAATATGACTTGGCCAAGTCAACAAATTAGCGTCATCAATCTGCATGTTATAGAAGATTTTAATTGTGGATTTTTTCAAGCTCTTTCATCAGACTGCTCTGACTGCCTCTTGGACGGAGTGTTGCTTGCTACTTTCCCAGAATTGCGAGGTTTTTTAAAAAGAGATTTATTTACGCATACAGAACTGGGGTACAAGCCAGAAGTGAAGGGGCTGTGAGAGGATTCACCAGAGACAGAGTGGGGAACAGAACAGGCAGATCGACACAGCACACTGCTGAGGGGAATAGTGGGCAGGTCAGGAGAGGTCTGCCGTGCCATGTGGGTCACCTCCAGGGCTGGGGATCGAATCTGCACTGAAGTGGCTGGTCTAGCCTGCAGAGCTGAGTCCTTACCCATTGCGCTATCAGGGAGAGCTGTTTTTGTTTTTGTTTTTGTTTTTATGTGCTATCTAGAGCCAGGTCCCTCTGGACAGATTTTACAATTACATATATATCACTGACCGTCTATTTCAGCACAAAGTACAGGGCTATCCTTTGGTAGATGTCAGTCACTGCAGTAAGTAGCCTTCCCTACTGCAATTAGCTTGGGCAAAAAAAAAAAAAAAAAAGAGAGAGAGAGGGAGAGAAAGGAAAGAAAAATCTAGCACAAAAACTCTTAAATCATGTGCTAAAATTTACACACTGAGTAAGAGGATGATATTTACAACATTACGTGAACAGCACAATGTTGATAGTAAACACTCAGAACAGATGCTGGTACAAATTCTAAGCAACCAGAACAGGTCAGCTGTAAACCGCCAGGATGGCCCCACTGAGAACATGCTCTGTAGTGGGAGGGTCGGACCAGGGCCCCAGTGGCTCCACTCCTGAATCCTCTCTACTGCACTGTCAGGGCCCTGACGTCTCAGCAATAAAGTCCGAGACCAACTTCAAACTCTGCTTGTCTCTTTAGCAACTAACTCCTATTTGCCCCACGCTTTTAGCAAAAGCATCTTTTTCCAATCTGGGTATAGCAGTGATGAAGAGAGAAGACAGAGGGAAATTGGGTATTCAGCGGGAAAGAGGTGATGTTAGGGTGAACTGTTTTCTGGGGAAAAGTTAGGAAAAGCTGGACGGACCTACATGGCAGCCCCAGTCGGCTGTGTATGGTGAGGGGTGATAGCATTCTAGTCAGCACAAGACCTGAAAAAAAAATCTATGGGATGGAAACAGACTTCCTGCAAGCATGTGAAATGTAGGTTTAGGATAGTAATAGTGCTAATACTGTTCTGTTATTAAAGAAATGGAATAGGTGAGTTAAACTGGGAGTGCTGGGAGCACAGATTATAGAAAAGGTGGCAGTTAAAAGTCCAGGCTGGCTCTGTCATTTGCAGGTCAAGTGACCTAAATCAAGCCTCCTTCCCAAAGCTCCTTTATCTGTAAAATGGGTGTAGTGGCAACACCCACAGTGAGGGTTAAGAGGACACGTGTTACCGTTGCTGGGCACCGTGAATGGAATTTTCAGTCAGTCCCAGGCATTGTCACAGATGGCAAGTGACAGAATCACTTGATAATGCCAGTGATCTTTGGAGTATTTTGAGTTTTGCACAACCCCCAACAGCAGAAACCCCAAGGCAGTAATGCTCACACACTTCCTGCTAATTCTAAAAACAGAAGAACAACAACACTGCAAGTCAGGGCTGGGCGAGGTCAAATTCGAGCGTTCTGGAGTAAGTTGCTATGGAGGACAGTGAGCACTCAATGCAAAAGATTTTTAAGGATCTAAGCAGGGACATTAACAAAACATATGGAAATAGCTTCGCTTGGTTTTAGGGGAAAAGACTGCTCTTGGGCTATGAATCTGATTGCTCAGAGCTGAGCGTGGAGGAGGCGTTACTGGTGGTTAGAAGAGGCCAGCACAAGGAGGGTCTTCTTTCATTGCCTCTCTGGGCACCTAAGTCGCCAGAAGCTAGTGCCCATTGTCTTAATCTCATCGCACAGTGTCATGGTTCATATGTTTTCAAGGTGATGTTGGTCAGTCAGATACGACCACGTGAGGAAGGTATTCTCCTGTCCTGCTGGAGGGAATGTAAATGAGTATAAACTCTTTGGAAAGCAAATAGGCGATGAATTGGAAAATGCCTTTAAAAAGGACATCAGACCCTCCCTGGTGGCGCAGCGGGTTAAAGCACAGCAGTGAGAATATAAAGCCGCTTCGGCATGAGTTCGATTCCCGCCTGCCCCGGAGGTGACTACATGGCGTGGCAGACCTCTCCTGACCCGCCCGCTGCTCCCCTCAGCAGTGTACTTCATCCATCTGCCTGTTCTGCTCCCCACTCTGTCTCTGGTGAAGCCTCTCGCGGCCCCTGAGCCTCTGGCCTGTACCCCAGTTCTGTATGCACAAATAAATAAATCTTAAAAAAAAAAAAAAAAGGGACATCAATTTGGATGCGAACTTTGGAGCAATATCTTTTTTTTATTACAAAGTTTATTTTTATATCATTTTGCACATTTTTTTTCCATCTCGATTGTAATCCCCGCGGGTTTCCCATCACCAAATAACCCCTGTGCCACCACCATAGTCCCGTGCATTTCCCTCCCTTCCTCCACCTCCCGTTTTTGATCCCATTCCCCACTCCACCCCCACAAAATGTCTCTGGTATATGGTTGCTCATTATTTTTGTTATTTTCTCGCCTGGTCCATTATACTCCTGCTATGAGTGACACCATCCGGTATTTTTCTTTCTCTTTCTGGCCTATCTCACTAAGCATGATCTTTTCCAGCTCCATCCAAGTTGCTGCAAAAGACATGTGTTTCTCTTTTTTGGTTGCTGAGTAATATTCCATTGTATATATGTACCACATCTTTCTAATCCAGTCATCTACTTTTGGGCATTTGGGCTGCTTCCATGTTTTTCCAATTGTAAATAAAGCAGCAATAAACATGGGGGTACAAGTATCTTTTTCAATCAGTGTTTTTGTGTCTTTTGGGTAGATACCTAGGAGTGGGATTGCTGGGTCGTAGGGAAGTGGAGCAATATCTTAGAGAAATGATCAATGAAAGCAAAGCCAGTGTACTGCTGTATGAGTGACAAAAAGCACAAACACAAAGAAAAGCATAAAAATGTGAGCAGTTCTTATATCTGGGGAGTAGGATTCTGAAAAATTATTATTTTCATTTTACTTTTAATCTTTTTCTTAATTTCCTCAATGTGTTGCTTAAACAACCACTATAAAAAAATGTATTAAGCAAAAATCTACTTCCTCCTTTCCATTTCTCCTCTGACTCCGTTCCTTTGTGAACCGAGTGACTGGTTATTCTGCTCACCACAGGCACTGGCTGAGCCATTGTGGATTCTGTCCGTTCTCTCTTCCTTTGCTGATCCTGCTGTGGGTTTTGGACTGAGGTAATATGTCCTCCTACACCTCTCAATGGCATTGACCCACAAACATCTTGCCAATTTGCTTCTCATCAAAGAAACTGGCCAGGGGGGCCTCCTTAGCGGCCTAGGCATTAAATCTTAGCATTGCCAATTATTTGTTTGGTTGTTTACACAAGAGCTGGGGTGCAGCTCAGAGGTGCAGAAGGTGAGAAGATTCACCAGAGACAGAATGGGGAGCAGAACAGGTAGATCTACTGAAATACAGTAGGGAGGGGGACAGCAGAGGAAACAAGAGAGGTTTGCTGTGCCAGATGGGTCACTTCCCTGGCTGGGGATCGAACTTGTTCTGTGGCTGCGGTTCACTTCATAGTGCTGCGGCTTAACACAGTGCACCACCAGAAAGACCCAGCGTCAGTGTTTTGGCCTGAGTTCCTGGCCAAGGAGCTGACCAACATACAGCACAGCAGACCTCTCCTGTCTAGCTTGCTGCTCCCCTCAGCAGTGTATTTCAGTCACCTCTTCTGCTCCCTCCCCCCCTCCTCACCTTCCTCCCCCCCTCTCCACCTCCTCTGGCCCACACTCCAGTTTTTCTACACAAAAATGAAAAAAAAAATAAGAAAGGAGCTGGGCAGGTCATCTCAGCTGGGAGGACACTGAGGCATAGTTCAGTATACTTTGCCCGGAGTTCATTTTGTTTTAGGTATACTGTATTAAGGCTAGAGAAGGGGGAATGTGAGGGAGGAGAAGGAGTTGCTTCCCTGTCCATTGATATTTCTCTTCAGCAGGTTACAAGTCATACCAGGTGCTTTTAGTTGCCTAAATTTTGGTTGGTGAAAATCTGTTTAGTCTTATAGACCAAGAAAAAGAGTGTGGTTGAAACCAATCCTTTGTAAAGAAAAGATTCATTCATTCATTTATCATTCATTGCATTGCTTATTAAATTCCCCTTCTGTGGTAAGCGCTATCCAGGCACTGGGAATAGAGTTGAGAACAAATGAGGAAACATCTCTGTCTCGAGGGAGCTTCTGTTCTAGTGGGGTGAAACTTAACAGAGCAGTAGGGTGATGAAGATAGATGGTAGTGGAGACAGAGAACAATGGAGTGGACTCTCAGATAGAGTACTTGGGACAGAACTCCTAGTGGAGAGGTATCGGAACAGATTCTGAAGGAAGTGGGGAGTGCTGGTGTGGCTGGAGAGGAGTTTGGGAAGTATGGGAGGGTCAGAGCAACCCTGTCAGCTATTTAAAGGGTTTGCATTTTACTCAGAATGAAATGGGAAGACATAGGGATGTGAGCAGAGGAGTGAGGTGGTTCTCAACAGTGGATTCCCTGGGAAGCTTTAAAGCATGTATCCTTCACTCAGACATTCTGAATTAACTGGTGAGACCTGGGCATCAAGGTTTAAAAAAACCTTCTGGTGATCTTAATGTGAAGCCAGAGTTAAGAGCTGCTGATTTTAAAAGGCTCACGCTGTCTGTTACGGGAGCAGAGGTGAGGTGGCAAGGCTGGATGTGTGGGAACAATGAGGAGGCTGCTGCAGCATTTCGGGGGAGAAGTGATGGTGGCTTGGGCTGAAGTGTAGTGATTCAAATAGAGAAGGATGGTTGAATTATGGAACTAGAAAAGGATAGGGCCCGGGACCAATGCCGTGGCTGTTATAACTCCGGGACTGCATGACTACCAGGATTTAGTGTCGCTAACTCTACTATAATTTGATGAACAGAGCTCAAGCTTATCCCCTCATCTGGACTCTACCAGTAATAAAGGTGATTTTGGCCTCTCTATTTACTTTGCACTATTTCTCAGCTCAGTGAAAATCTAGGTGGTAAAGAAGGGTGCTACTTATTGTAGGAATCCTGTAGAGACCGATAGACTCTGGGTGATGTGGGTGTAAATGTGTGTTCCTCTGGCTACATTTAAGCTGCCCAAGGGCAATGGCCTACATTGGGAGCAGATTAGATTTCACGAGAGGTGGAACTTTCCCAGGAGTTGGAGGCATAGAGCAGAATGTGAATGGAAGGGAATAATACACTGTAATAATACACTGTAGAATCTGAATGGGGAAGTTGGGAAGGCAAAAACATGGAGCATTCTGCAACCTTACTGATGGTGGAGGTCATGGAGGGGTCAAAGGGATGTTGGAGTCAAGGTCAAGAGAACTTAAGTTGGAAGAACAAAAGTGAATGGTGGCTGAAATGTTCAAAACTCACATTATAGATTATTAGTATGACAAGGTCTTAGTTATGACCATGGCAGCGACTGAGGTAAAATAGAGAACAAAGCGTGGAAGGAAAGGAGGAAACAATGAAATTTGATGAGTGGCTTGAACTTGGAGTGAGAAATCCTGTCTAGTTCAGTTAGTAATGAGCTGTCATCTTAAAGAAAGTGATCTCACTATTCTGAGTCTATGAAATTCCAGTGCAGAGAGAGAGGGGAGGTGTTACATGGCTAAAATGATGTGCATGTGTTTCCTAGACTGTTAAGTGCTTTCTCTACATAGGGGCTGTATCCATTGACCCAATAATACAAGATAACTTTTCCAGAGTCAATAGAATTTCAAACTTTAGTTTCTGGGACATTGAATAAGCTGGGTGGCTACAAAGGAAAAGTATAAATCATCAAATAGATGACTTTTTAGGATTTGCCATTGGCAATCTTTCCAGCTTTTTTTTGTGAAGACTAGTTCTAGAATTATGATGTTTGATGATTTTACTCCATTAGACAGTTGAGAGGAGTGAATTTCATGGCAGGGCATAGGCACAAGAACTGGGAGGAGATGGTTATCTCAATAATTCAACCTTCCAATAAGATGAATTGCTTAGTTTATGTTATATTACAAGTTTCATTTTGTTTTAAAGAAATTTACTTACCCTCAGATACAGCCATTAGGAAAACTGGGGTGCATATCCACAAACATGAGAAGGAAGCAATAGCTTAAAATGCATTTAGCACACCTGCTGAAAAACTCCATGTGATATTGGTATATGAAATCAGACATATTTTAACATTGGCAATCCCATTTTCTTCCCTGGTCTTTATTTCATTGCACGTGTCTGTGGCTCTAATAACTAACCTTCCTGTGCCTTCATGCTGAGACTCCCAACTTGAACCCCCTAGTCTAAGAAAACATTTCTGGCCCTACATTGTCTTCTTGTCTATTTTCTTATTTCTCTGAAAAAATGGGATCCTTGGTGCACTTTTCTCAAAGTCTTGCTGGACGTGGCACCCAAACCCTTCCTGCTGGTCTCAGGTCTGGATCCTCCCTACTTTGCTTCTTAATCTCCCCCAACTGCCTGCCAGCTTGTTGTGGGAGAACATAGTATGGGCTTTGATTATTAGGTACATGGAATTCAGAATCAAAGATAAAATTTTTAAAAATGATAACAATAAGAATAAAACATCCTCTTCTACCCACCCAGCGACATGTTGTTTACAGAGACATTTCTGAAATAAAAGTCATGAAATTTTGAAAATCAGAAATGGAAAACACATAAGGAAACCAAAGGAAGATGGGATAGCAATATCAATAATTGGGGGGGAAAATGGAATTTAGGTTGAAAAGGAACACAGGGGATATTCTGATAGTAGGACTTATCTATCAAGAATCACAAGCAAATCTGTTTCTAAGAAGATGGCCGGAAATGTGGGAAACAATGATTCAAAGAACAGGAGGAGCCGCTGAGCATGCTCCTCCAAGAAGCAGGTGGAGAAGACCGCTGACCCGCAGATTGACCTGAACTCACATGCCCTGTCTACCCCTCACTAGCTGTGTCTTCATCAAATGACCCAAAACCTGTGAAATTCAGTGTTCTTCCCTACAAGGCAGGAATAGCACCTGCCTTCTAAGACTGTTAAAAGCTTTAAATTATCTCTCTGGTTTATAATTGTCTGTCTGTTTTTGTTTTGTTTTGGTGTGTTCTGTATTGTAATAACAATACAATTTTCCCCCCAATGTCTTATTTGGTTCTCTTATATGCCTCATATAAGTGGGGGAGGGGTGAAGTAAACATTCTTTTAAAATGAATTTCGGTTGTTAATCTTTGAAAAATGAGTAAAGATTGGACGACTGGAATTGAAGACCGGTTACTACTTTTGATTGTGATAACGTGCTTCCTTATTTGTGATTCAGTGTGAGACTTGACCATTCAGGTATCTATATTTTACTAGGGTTACATCTGATGTCTATTTTGTGTGAGGAACAATTCCAACTTGTGCACACTTTTATTGCTGATGTTATTACTGCAGACACTTTAAAAAGCTATCTCGGAGTTGTCAGGCAATGTCGCAAAATCCTTACACGTCTATTGTCAATCATCTAATAGACATTCACGTTCTACCAGTGGCCTCCTGTTTGCCCTTGGAAATTCTTTCCTTTGCACTAAATTGACTTTTTTTTTTTTTAATATAAGACTTTTTTTTAAAGATTTATTTATTTATTTGTACAGAACTGGGGTACAGGCCAGAGATGGGGAGGGTGAGAGGATTCACCAGAGACAGAGTGGGGAACAGAACAGGCAGATGGACGAAGTACACTGCTGAGGGGAGCAGCGGGCGGGTCAGGAGAGGTCTGCCACGCCATGTGGGCTCCTCCGGGGCAGGCGGGAATCGAACTCATGCGGAAGTGGCTTTGGATTCTCAGTGCTGTGCTTTAACCCGCTGCGCCACCAGGGAGGGCCGACTTTTTTTTTTAAAAAAAATTTGCTTTTGTTAAGAAAAAGGTTAAGCATTCAGTTGGGCATAGTATAAAAAAGCACCAGTTTTAATCTGTGTGTGTGTGTGTGCATGTTTTTATGTTTATTCTCAAAAAGAAATAACAGTTAAATCAGAAGTCATGAACCAAAATGTGTAGTGGGGAAGAAAGAAGCGACAAGGATGGGAGTGAGTATTATAAAAGTAAAATAAAATGTGAAAGAAGAACACTAGATATGGTTCAAATTCCAGTTCTGCAGCTAATTACCAATTGACCTTGGAAAATTACTTAATATCTCTTCTTATCAGTCCTGTTAATGAAACGCACAGTGTTTGGAAATATAAAGTGAGATAATGCTTGCTGAAACCCTGCCTGCTAAATAATAAATGTCCAGGAAATGTTAGCTATAGTTAGCACTGTCTGAGCTCAGCATGTAAGAACCAGGACGATGTGAACCTTGTGTGGTTCTTAAACTTTGTATTTCTCCCTTTGCTTTGTGCAGTCCCTTGATTGTGCTGAATTCTTAGGGAGAAAATCCTTAAGAGAATAAAGGATTTGTATTTGTCTTTGGGGACAATTGTAATGAGATACTCTTACTCCACAAGCCAATTGGGGGCAGGATGGAGGAGTGATAAGAACTGAGACAGAGTTGGTGGGAGAAATTTTGGAGAGGAAATTGAAACAAGGCAAATTTTTGGGACTTGGTGCAAAGAAGGAAAGGGAAGCCCAGGGTCTGGACCTGGAACATTGGCACCAACACAAACTAAGGGAGTGTTTCCCCATGTTCTGTAGATATTTCTCCCTTTTTGCTCTTGTTAACCAACACAAAAAGGCCAGGAGAATGTATGACAATATAACTTTCTCAGGCATGAAGTGAAAATCCTAGGGTTGTCTTTTTGTTCCAACCAGGAAATAGTTCTCAACTGTCTTTCTCCCTCAATCAATGCCTCATTGTTTATGGAGCTAAGGAAGTCTTTGGTGCAGATTGTATAATCCAGACCAGACCTTTAGCATCTAATTCCTCTTTTTAAAAGAAACCAAAGCCTCTTTTATCCCTGACATTTCAAAGCCCAACAACTTCCAAGCATTCTGCTACTTGGCTACCTGTGGCCCTGGACGAGTTTCTAAACCAACTGCTTGCACGTGGGCCTGTTTCTAAAGGAGAGCCGTGGTGGCTGGGCTGCCCTGCCAAGGCTGTCTCCAATAGCCTATCAGTGGTTCGAGCAAATATAATATGGTTTTGCCAATGTGTTTTCCCAGTGTGTGTTCCACTGTGAGCATTTCTATTTTCCATGCAGCTCTTACATCTTTTACCTTTGTAAGATTCACAGATGCAGGAGTGCTAATCTTCTAAACTCTGACTTCTGTTGCAGGTGAAAAATGGTGCCCAGAGGAGCTAGGATTCTGGTTGGATGCTGCCCAACAGTGGTGGGAAATCAATTAACGAAATACAACCAGGATGCCATTATCATTGCTAGCTCTGCGTGCAATTGCTGGACATGGATCTTCATGCTGACCACCTTGAATGCCACTCAGCATCTCCGTGACTGTGTGACTACGTGGTCCAGAGTCCTGGCTAGTGGCCTCTAAGATTCTTGAGGTCTCCTTGACAGTCAAAGATTTCTGCCTTTTCATTTTTGTAACATACATGTGAGGCTTGCAATCAGAAATTATAATATAGTTAGGCTGGATTCACTCCCTTTGCTTAACTCTTGAGATGCCACTCCCAGAAGAATGCTCTGCATTCAAAATTAGAAGGGGAAATTGAGATGCAAGATGCAACAAGAAAAAAAAAAAGTATATCTACAAGATGGAATATTACTCAGCAATCAAAAAGATAAACTCATGCCATTTGCAGCAACACAGATGGAGTTGGAAGGGATCATGATCAGTGAAATTAACCAGGAAGAAAAAGAAAAATACCTGATGGTTTCTCTTATAGGAGCAATGTAGGGTCCTAAAAAAAGGGGTTAGGGCAAAGAAAAAAAGTAATTATAACAAAATAAAAACCAAAATCAATAGTAAACTATCAACGAGATATTCTTTGTTGGGGGGAAGGGGGAGGAGGAAATTGAATCAACACAGGTGTGGGAAGTGCACAAGAGACTGTGGTGATGGTGCATGGGTGACTTGATGATGGGAACTCCTTGGGGACCATATATGAGCTGATAGAGCATACATTGTATGAAAATGAAGAATGATGTAAAAAAAATACATAAAATTTAAAAAAAGAAAAAAAAATGAGAATGTCCACTGATGTATTTGTAAGGTTGTTGTAAAGTGAGTTTTTTTTTTTTTTAAATTGGGCCTGTGCTTTGCTCTTCTCCAGCTTCTCTCCTCTTGGGTGAGGGCTGCCCAGTGCTGTCATGCTTCAGTACCTGAACAGGTGCATTTGCTCCCTTCCAGGACCTGGAGTCCTGCCATCCACTGCTCAACTGCAACTCTTGTTGTTTTAACCTCGGGCCTCCATCCCCAGAGCCTTCTCCTGGCTGAAATTTGGAGTCAAGTTTCCTTTCATGAAGCTGCAAACTGCCAGTTAACCAGTCAGAGGCCTGGGTCTTGGGGAGAAGTGATTCTTTAATTTTACTCCCTCCGATCTTGGCTCTTCCTTCGGAGGGTCCTTTCTTTAATTCCTGAATACTGGAAGAGTGTTATATTGGAGCTCAGAGACCCAGATTTGCTCACTGTAGACCTGGACAAGTAACCTGCCCTTATGATTTATGAGTCTCCTTACCTGATAAATCAAGGGTGTGGTGACTCTAAAGAAATCTCAAGTGGCCAAATCACAATGACTATGATTTCAGCTCTGATGTTCATTTTCCCCTTAACTCTCCTTCTCAGGTCCTTGACTTTGCTGGCTCTCCCACCCCCTAATTCTGGACTGCTTTATTTTTATCCCTTTTGTTCATGTTAGCAAACCAGCTTTAGAGCCGCAATAAAAATGGAAAATTTCCATTCTGTGCTGAACTCGGAGTCCTCCCACGAAGTATCATGCCATACATTGCCCCAAATCATTCAGCCTGAGAGTTTTGACTTTTCTGGGGTCACAAGAGAACAGCAGAGGGGCTGAGCTCTTAGTATTTGCAGTCAAATAGCCTTGTCATTCTCTCAGTAAAATCCCAGATGATCCTGGTTATATTATGTTCCCTTTTGACAACATGGACTGAAATTTTAGAATTGTAACTTTACTCCTTGCTTTTACCCATAAAGAGGGGCAAAAAGTCACATAAAGCTATCTTTTTTGATTGTGTATACCAAAGGAGCTTCTTGCAGTTTTCTCCACTCTGCCTTCCCTGAATGGTTTCTTGCAGTTGCACTAAAAACAGTGGTGTCACAAAAACAGCAGCCATTGTTATGCTCGGACCACTTGCTCTGTACCAAGCCCAGTACTAGGTGTTGGAGCTACATTACCTCACATAACCCCTCAATGAATATAGTCAGTGGGCACCAATATCCTCTTTCCATGCATGAGAAGATGCATGAGAAGTCAAGTGACCTTTGTGTAGGGCCGAGTCACCAAGCTGGTCCTCTGTGGATTTAGTTCACTTTTCCTACAGTCCCTGTAGTTTCCCAATTCCAGAGATAGAGGAAGCTCTGATGCTTTTTTCTTTTTTTAAGATCTATTTTATTATGTATACAGAACTGGGATATAGGCCGGAGGCTCAAGGATGGTGAGAGGCTTCACCAGAGACAGAGCGGGGAGCTGAACAGGCAGATCGATGAAGTACACTGCTGAGGGGAGCAGCGGGTGGGTCAGGAGAGGTCTGCCACGCCTCAGGGAGGGGATCAAACTCATGCTGAAGCAGCTGCGGCTAGTTTGCAGTGCTGCTCCCCAACCCATTGCCTCACCTTTTTGGTTTTCTTATGTCTAAAACCCTCCAAGTCTCCCAAGCGTCAGTTGCCTTCTTGGGAGGGATGTCACAGAGTCTCTGTACAACCACAACCTTCTTGGTCCCATAATGTTCCAGTTCTCCCAAAGACCACCTCACTGGGTGTGGCCGGTTTGACCACAGACATACGTTGGACACCGGAAAAAGTGGCTCCAGCATCAGCTCCGGGCTATCCCAGAGTTAGGAGCACAGAACAGTGATCTAGAAAAAACGGTCAGCAGTCATTTAGTTCATGCATATTGGGAAAATTCATGCACTTTTCTTTTTTGCTTTCATCCTACTGGCTGGAGGAATTCTTTCATTTGGAGAAAGGGGAGGAGGTGAATAGAATGGTCCCTAAAGGAATTTAAAGAGAGAGACTCAGTATTCAGGCCTGACACCTAAAATAGGATTTCACAGCAAGGTAATAACTTGAATGCTAGGTTTGAGGTGAGAGAAAGAAGTGTTCTGAAGAATTTTAGCCTGTAGTTGGTTTAGCTCACAGAGAGTCTCCATTAGAACAGAAAAGATGACTCCGCTTATGATTTAGGTTTAACTAGGAATCTGTAGGTTATATGTAGGTTTAAAGCTAGAAGCTAGAGAGCAGAGGGAGTTGATGAATTCTTGTTCCTTTTCATCTTGGAGATTCCCTTAAAGAAGGCATGACTGGAAAAAGGCTTAGGAGGGAAGTGGTGAGGTGTGCTCTGCTGTCCGTTGGGAGCTGAGAGCCATTAGAAGACAGGCCGCTTCCTGACTTGGCTTGTTTCAGACTCTGCAAGAAGTCTGGTCACAGGCCCTGTTCTGGGGCCGGAGACAACAACATGGATGAAAAACAGCCTACCTGTTTAGGCAGGAGAGTACCTACTCTGTCCCAAGCCTCCCTCCACTCCCACGTGAGTCAGAGAAACAGCCCTCATGCCAACTGTACCCTGGTGGCAGAGCCGGCTAGGGCAGAGGCTGAAATGTCCTCAGCTTCCGCTGGAACCGAGGAGTCCAGGGCAGCTGCGAAAGAGTGTGGACTAGGAACTCTGCCAGTTCCAGACGTCAGTACAAGGTTCTCGCTGAAGCCCCAAGTATGTGCACCCACCTACAGGCCTGTAGAAATCCAAGGTGATTTCTTTCCCCTCAATAATGCCATGGGTCAAAGACATAGATACCCCATTAGGGAGAAAGGAGGAGGGGCCAGCAGAAATAAGAGACCCTTAATGAAACCCAAAAAGATGAATTAAATGACTTAGAAAAAGGCCCCTGGGCAGTTAGTAATATTTTTTTTCCTCTTTACTTAGCAAATCACAGCAAAGATGATGATGTCACAAAGTATTTTCTTTCCCTGCATGTGAGTGGTATGGTGAGCATATTTAAGCCTATCACACTATATTTCACTAAAAGAAAATAGGTCTTCTTTTCTACCTCAGGCCCATTGATTTGATGTTTTTTTGTTTTATTTTTAATCACTGTTCTTATTTCACTCTCTTGGCTGTAGTTCATCATCTCTGGATAATTCCTGAGTGCTTATATGCCTCTGAATTCTAAAGTATTTTCTCCTTTTCCACCTACTCAACTTGCTTCCTCCTTTTTTGGCAAAAAAGTAAAAAGTAGAAAAGCTAAATGTTATGTGTTTCCCTTCAATTCACATGTTAGCATTCTAGCCAATACCTCAGCACGTGTCTGTATTCGAAACAGGATCTTTAAAAAGAGATTAATTGAAAACAAAGAACCAAGGCAGGCCATACATAATCCAATCTGACCAGTGCCCTTAGAAGATAAAACTTTACCTGAGTCCAGAATTTGGACATCGGGGGTGAACACACAGACACACACAGACACACACACACACAGACACACACACACACACACACACACACACACTAGATCTTGTAAGGATGGTGAGATATGGGCCATCTGCAAACCAGGGATAGAAGCTTCAGGAGAAACTAGCCCCACCAATACCTTGATCATGGAATTCTACCCTCAAGAAGTATCAGGGGCCTTCCCTGGTGGCGCAGTGGGTTAAAGCATAGCAGTAAGAAGCTAAAGCCACTTCCACATGAGTTAGATCCCCACCTGCCCCAGAGGTGACCACATGGCGTGGCAGACCTCTCCTGACCCGCCCACTACTCCCCTCAGCAGTGTACTTCGTAGATCTGCCTGTTCTGTTCCCCTCTCTGTCTCTGGTGAAGCCTCTCACTGCCCCTGCACCTCTGGCCTGTACCCCAGCTCTGTATGCATAAATAAATAAATCTTAAAAAAAGAAAAAAGGCAGTGGGGTTGTGACTGGGTGTGGGTTGCCCTGGCTCATGCAAGCCACATTTCTGTGCCATGGGTTTCTTTCCTACTGAGGAGGAGGCCATGTACTGAATAGCACACAATGAACGACAGTATTAAAAACTGAAACATGATCTTGAAAGTTCATTCCAGTACAAGATGTGTAAGGTAAATCTTCAGG
This sequence comes from Condylura cristata, assembly GCF_000260355.1. Taxonomy (NCBI): domain Eukaryota; kingdom Metazoa; phylum Chordata; class Mammalia; order Eulipotyphla; family Talpidae; genus Condylura; species Condylura cristata. Next base: position 37,366,791 of record NW_004567113.1, on the reverse strand, counting down.
AAGCCTGTCATTTAGCGGAGACTGTCCAGCTGGAGCGTGACAGAAACCCTGTGACTTGTCATCTCAAGGCCTGGGATCTTGTGACTATTCTTAGTGAGCAATTCTTTCTAACAGCTGGAAACTAGCTCCTTAAACTGATATCTGGAAATCACTAATGGAAATGAGGGGAGGCCCCCAAGGAAATTAGCTCTGGGAAAACATAAATTATAGAAAAGTTGCCCTAAACATAATTATAGATTTTTTTTTCTCTTTTTTCCCCCACCTCCTTCTCTCTTTCCATCCTCTCACCACCTTCTCTCTCTGGTGACTAGGTGACTTGTTTCCGTGACTAAAGATATTCTGGAAATGAGCCAGCCCGAACCCCTTAGCATTCTACCTTAAGGCCCAGAGCTGAAGGAGAGGAACTTTCCCTCTGCTTTTTGCCCAAGGTACTCAATCCTTACCCCACTCTGTGCCTGAGTTAAGGACATTAGAGCAATTCAAAACACTACATGAGGCTAAGAGCATCAGTGGGGGTCCACTGCCTTCCATCCATCCTTCTAGGTCCTCCAACCCAAGTTTCAAATTTGACTTCATCTACCTCATCTCTCTTTGTTTCATTTTCTCATAATCATTCATGAGATCTCACTCAGAAAGCAAATTCTGCCTCATCCACCTGGAGTCTGGGACAAATTTCCTTTCGAAAATATAGAGCTGTCTCATCCCTCTCTGCTGCCACCTGTTGTGGGGTAGAACCCCAGGAGATGGTCCTGGGTCCCGAGGAAATATTCACACATCTGTCATGACCTTGGCCTGTGATTACATCTGCTCCCCCTCTGGGCAGCATTTGAGAGTGATTGTTTTCAACATACCCGCGTCCTGCTGCCTAGCACCCTCCTAATCCTATGGTTAGAGAAACACCCCACTTTGTGCCTTGTCCCAGAACCTTAGAACTCTGTTCAAAGGGAGGAGTGCGCAAGTCTTCTTGGCTGTCAAAGGTCTTTGCTATCTGAACATTGCAAGAACAAAAGCAAGTGTCCTAATCTCTTGCTTTAGTTAGGCAGGGCCAGCATGGAGGCAAAGAATATTATTTCCATGGAATAATAGAATGCTAGAACCAGAGACGCCTTCGCGCTCAACTGACCCACAGTACACACATGAAGAGACGAAGCTCGAGATGGATGAAATAACTTGCCCCAAATCACACAGGCAGTCATAATAATACCAGTCACTGATTTATTGGGTACCTACCACAGTACTGGGCAAATACTTTCTTGCCACAACAACCTTGCAAGGTAGGTATCATTATGTCTAATTTACAGGAGGGAAATGGAAGTTTAGAGAAGCCAGCTGACTTGACCCGGGACCCCCAGATGAGCAAAAGATCCCATTTCCTATCAAAGTTAGCCTCTATTCTCTGAAGAAATAGCCTGTCAGAATGCTGGATTTTCCATCCCAGAAAGATGACTGATGGGCAGCAATGGCTATTTCGTAAGTGAACAGTATACTAAAGGGTGAAGGGGAAAAAAAAAAAAAAAAAAACACCTGGTTTCCCCAGGGCGAAAGGATTATACTTCTCAGCTCATCTTTCCACAGGCCTCTCCAAAGAGGCTGTGAAATGTTGACAAACGAGTTGAAGGTGATCAAGTGCCAGCCACTGTGCATTTACTTCCTGATTAGCTGTATCCCTGGTGCTTGCAGTTGAGGACGCAGAAAAGCAAGGAGGATGTAGCTTTCTCACGGGATGGTGTGAAACCAGAGGCTCACGGAGGTGGAGCAGAGAAGGTTTTATGTCCCTTCTTGCCCTTCCTTCCCTCTGTTGCTTGGTATCTTCCCTCTTTCATGTCCCAGCAGCCCCTGCCAGTCCTCCTCCACATCAGAACCTTTGCTCCAGTCCTCCCTCTCCCTCTCATAAAGGTGTACCTGACCAGGTGACTTTCCCCTGGGGCCCTGCCCTCTGCCCTCCAGACTTACTAGTAAGCTGATCCTGTGGTGTGCTCAGGGCAAACCCTGCTCCCTTTTGGTAACACATTTGACATGTAAAAGATAAAGGGGGGGGGGGGAATGGAAAAAAGAAACCTGAAGGGCAGACTCGTCAAGTCTGTGAGCAGCTGGTCCAGAATATATGTAGGGAGCCAGAAAGACTTTGTCAGGTGCACACAATCAGTCTGATTCCCCACCTTCTAGGGCTTCCGTGAGCTCAACACTGCTACTCATCCAGGAGGTTTCCAAGGCTTCGTCCATGCAAAGTGATGTGACACTTATTTGTGTCTGATCTCTAATCTTTGAGACATTAATATTATCAACCCATTTTATTAGTAAGAAACAGATTCTGTGACCTGTCCAATTTCCCATAAGAACTAAGTCATGATCTGTCTGACATCATCTCCCATGATCTTCCATTCATACAAGGACCTATATGCCTTAGCTCTGTCACCTTTACTTATACCCAACAAGTGATTAGTGAGACAAAAAAAAAAAAGTTGCAATGAATGCTACCACTTGGTTATGGATGCCAAATTCTTGATGGGACATGGACTTGATGCTGCTGCTGTTCAGTTTGGTCCCTTTCAAAATGGTGAAAGATATAGACAAGCTCGATGTCCACGAAGAATGCAAGGGAGAGAGAAAATGTTTCTGTCTATGGGCGGTGTTATCTATAGTTCTGGAAAAATGAAGAAAATTTCAGAAGTCTACGTTGGGAAGATTCTTAGCAAAGCTGTTGTCACAGTACCTGTTTATTTTAATCAATCTCGGCATCAGGCTACCTAAGATGCTGGAAGAATTATTGGTCTCAGTATACCTAGAATCATCAACTAGCAGCAACTGCTGCTGCTATTGCTTATGGCTTAGACAAAAGGTTGACACAGAAAGAAATATGCTGACTTTTGACTAAGGAAGTGGCACTTTTGATGTATCAGTCTATTAACAAGTAATGAAGGGTGCCCAGGGACCCCAAACTATTAAGGGGCACACACTCTAGAATGAGTCCAGTCATATGCCACACAAAGGCAAAGGAAACAGACTCCTGATGTTAGATATCTTTAATAAAATTAGTGCTTCATAGAGAGAAAAAAGAAAAAAGGATAATCCTAATAATGATTTCTCAATAACTGCACCCCCAAATGACCCACCCCTTCATAGGCAAATGTCCAAACAGAGCCAGTCTAAGGCACAGCCACCGAGGCCCAAAAATTTGCCACAAATCTAAGTTGTCTTCTGGCTCTAGAGAGACCCAGGTAGATGCAAAAGACTTTGACAAATAAAGGGTCAACCACTTTGTTGCAGAGGCTGGGTGCAAACACAAGGAGGTCAGAGGGTCATCTGTTGCCTCTGTATTGAATGCAAAGATGGAAAATATATTCTCTTTGCTAAACCCAGCTCAGAATTAACATTGATTTGCTCTTATGAAGGACTGGTCTATACTCCATTTATACATGTCTCATTTAAAAATTGAATTCTGATTTGTTCTTTGATAGTCTGGACCCAGTAGAGAAAGCCCTTCTGGATGCCAAACTGGATAGGTACATGGTATTGTACTCATGGGAGTTTCTACACATACATACCTCCAAGATTTAGAAATGTCTGTGGACTTGTCAATGGGAAGGGACTGAATAACAGCATCTAACTTGGTGAGTTGTTCTGGTGCAACTGTCTAGGCTGCCATTGTAGCTTCTGAAATATTTAAGATTTGGGGCTCTTGGATATTACTTCATTCCTTTGGCATCGAGACTGCTGGGGGAGCCATGTCTGTCCTGGCAACACAATACCACCATGTCTACCAAGCAGACACAGTCCTCACTGCCTACTCTGACAACCAGCCTAGAGTCTCATTCAAATTTGCCAAGGTGAGCATTCCACAAACTAACATAGCAAACTAATTGGCAAGTTTGAATTCACAAACATCCCCACTGTTCCCTGTGGAGTTCTTCAAACTGGGGTCACTTGGGATACTGATGTCAATGGTGGCCATGACATCTCTGCTGGGAATGTGTATATAGGGAAAGGGAACTAGATTCCATCACCACAGACAAGAGTGAGGAAGTCAACAAGCGTATGTCCAGAAAGCTGAGAAGTACAAAGCTGAAGATGAGCAGCAGTGGGTCAAGGTATCTGTCAAGAATTCCAGGAATTCCTGTTTTCCTTGAAAAACTTCAAGCCAAGATGAATGATGAAGACAAATAAGAAGACTCTTAATGAATGCAATGAAATCATCAGTTGACTTGATAAGAACGAGGTGACAGAGAAGGAAGAATTTGAAATCAATATAAAGAGCTAGAAAAAGCCTGCAAAACTTGTCTTTTCCAAGGTGTACCAGAGTGTGGGGGGCCTGCCAGGAGGAATATGGGGCCTCTTGGTAGCAGAGCATCTTCATCTGGTGGTTCCTTTTCTGGAGTGATCATTGAAGAGATTAATTAAATCAATCTGAGCATAGACTTAGCATTGTCCCACCAAAACATTAAAGGATCCAGACTTGTAGCAAATTTCATGGCAGTGAAAGTTAAGCTGCTATGCTAATAAACTGAGGAGTCTTGCTTTCTTGATATATGAATCTGAATGCACATATTTTGATATGTGAAAGGAAATAACACTGCACTTTGTGAGCACTGTAGGGTAAGTGGAAAAATGCAGTCTTAAATTAATCTGTATTTAAAATTGAGGCAGAATGGTGGGAATGCAAACGAGCACAAACACTATGGAAAACTGTTTTTGGAGGTTCCTGCACCCCTATGTTTATTGCTGCTTTTTTCACAGTTGGAAAGACATGGAAACAGCCCAAATGCCCAAAAGTGGATGACTGGATTAGAAAGATGTGGTACATATACACAATGGAATATTCCTCAGCAACAACAACAAAAAAGAAACACATGTCTTTTGCAGCAACATGGATGGAGCTGGAAAAGATCATGCTTAGTGAAATAAACCATAAAGAAAAGGAAAAATAACTGATGGTTCCTCTCATAGCAGGAATATAACAGGAGAGAAAATAATGATAATGATGAACAGCTATACACCAGAGACATTTTATGGGGCAGAGCGGCGAATGGAATCAAAAACAGCAAGGGGAGGGAATGCACTGGACTGTGGTGATGGCATATGGGTGATTTGGTGATGGGAAACCCTAGGGGGTTGCAACTGAGATGAAAAATGCACAAAAATGTGTAAAAATAAAATATTATAAAATTAAAAAAAATTGAGACAGAACAAAGAAGATATGGAAATGGCTAAAATCATACAAAAACATTCTCAACATTATTACTCATTAGAGGAAAGTGAGTCAAAACTACAATTGTAATACCATTTTATTAAATTCACTAGGATGGATTTAAGTTTTTTAAACATTGAAAAAGAATATTGGTAAAGAAATCAGAATCTTCATACATTAGTGGGGGAAATGTAACTGAGCACAGCTGTTGTGCAAAACAGTTTAGTGGTTCCTCAAAAGGTAAGCAGATTTGCCACAGGACTGAGGAATTATGCTGAGGTAGGGCCACATTTAAGTGAAGAGTGAAAACAGGTGTTCAAACAAAAACTTGGAGAAGAATGCTCACAGCAGCATTATTCATAATAACTGCAAAGTGAATCATATAGGCACCTACTCAGTGGTTAAATAAGTAAATAAATGTGGTATGCCCATACAGCAGATTATTATTCAGTTTGAACAGAAGGAGGTGCTGATACAGGATACATGCAACAACATAGGTGAAACTTGGAAACACACTGGTTGTAAATGACCACACGTTTTACAACTCCATTGATATGAATTTTCTACAAAAGTTAAGTCCAAGGAGACAGTAATCAGATCAGTGGTGGCCAGTGACAGTAGATAGAGACTATGGACTTTAAATGGGTTTGGGTTTTTTTTTTTGTAAGATGGGAAAAGGGGTGAGGGGCATGTTTCTGGAAATACATAGTGGTTATAATTTGTAATACTTGAATGTACAAAAAGCCACTGGATTTTGGTATAAAATGGTTAAATATTATAGTCTGTTAATTTTACCTTCAATTTTAAAATAGATGCTAATGTATTGTGTTTATTATTGATGGGGGGCACTGGAGAACTTAGCCTGGCATGAAAGCCAAGTAGATCCACGATGGGTTGGCTGACTACCCAACCCAGTCACAGAACCTGTGGGAATGGGAGGTTTGAGGAGGGGGAGGAAGAGAGGGAAAGCTGTCTGTAGTTAAGCACCTGTTCAAACAGAAGGTGGAAGTGCTTAGTCATGAATACCCAGTGAATCCCAAATTTATAACTTCAGAAGTGAAAAGAACAATGAGACTGCAAGGCCAAGAGTCATGTTCATCAAACTCTACCTACCCATAAAAGGAACCACCAGGGGAAGGGATGACAGAAGTAGGCACTCAGGGAGAAAACAGGTTTCTCGTTGACGGGCTGCTGGGTACACTTCCTTCCCACTGGGTGGGTGAGCCTGGCCGGGGGGGGGGGGTGGTGCCTTTGAAAGCACATCATGATGAGATGGTGAGGAGCCCAGGGTATGCACCCTCAGGCAGACCAGTAGCCCAGGACCTGTCACCCTGCCACTCCCTGCCATACTGCTGTCACAGGAAACAAAGCTCTTAGACTCTCCCTAAACCTATCTGGGCTCTGGTTGGATTTTGGATTACATCATCCTATTCCTCAGCATCCAGCTGTTCTATAAAATCCATAGCCTGGGTAGAACTAGAGGGGATTGTGCTAAGTAAGTGAAATAAATCAGAAGGAGAAAGGTGAATATAGGGAAACTCCATTTGTAGAACATAGAGAAACAAAGGGACAGATGAAACCAAAACAAGTCCTAGAAGTCTGATGGTAGAATTGAGGCTGCAAGAAGGGGAGGCGGAGGGTGCAGAGCAACGGGGGAAGGGGCCTAATGGACTGTGGGTCCCTCAGGGGGGTGTGGTGGGCCACCTCTGCCATCCCTCTGAACAGATGTGGATCTGCACCTCTGAGTCATATACAATCTTGTAAATCACTATTATCTCAATAAAAAGAAATACAATAAAAATATTTTTAAAAATTCATGCTCACCATTTTCCAGGTTGTTTGAACTCTGGACCAGGATATTTGCCACTGACTTCCTGCCCTTCCTCCTCCACTTTGCTGCTCCTCCTCCCTTCCTGCTAGGAGGGAGGCTTATCTGTTTAGTTCTATCCCGAGTTTGCTGTATTTTTACGTGTGTGTACAAACTCTAATCAAACCATTGCCTTTTTAAAGACTGACAAAAGCTGACCTCATAGCCAATGCAGAGCCATGATTTGGACTTCTGGCTGTCTCCCTGCTCTTCCCTGAAGTTTTGAATTCTATTGATTCTATATGTGGGCATCATCCCACCATCACCTGTACTCTTTCCTGCAATGGCTTCCTAACCAGTCTCTCCCTTTTTTCCTTTTCTTCCAGTCTATGCTTTGTGCTCTGGCCAGAATATCCTCTTTAAAATACAATTCTGATAATCACTTCCCTGATGAAAATCAATTACAGATTCCTGTTGTGGCCATGCATGTGGTGGTTTAGATGGACTCTCACCAATGAACGGCCAACTCTATACTGCTTCCCTCTCCACCCCCCGCCCCCCCACACCCACTCCCGTCTCTCACCTCCCATATGAAGCCTTACTTCTTTCGTGCTATTTACAGACCCATTGTTCCCTTTATCAAGATCCTCTCTGGCCCTCATCCATCTTCAGAAGTTGGCATAGATCTCCTCACTTCAGGAACAGCCCTCTGAACCCTGCCTCTGCATTAAGTGACTCTCCTCTGTGATCCCCAAGTGAAAGAGTTGATCTTTGGCGTAACACTTTTCCATCATTTATAAATCATTCTCCAATATTCTGACTTCCCAGTAGCCCCAGCACTGTCTTGAGTAGGAATTCTTGAACTCTATCCTGAATGCCTCTCACAGTGCTTACTAAGTAGTGGGTGCTCAAAAGAGGTTTGATGAAGGAGTAGAAGTTTGTTGGGTAGACAATACTGGAGAGAATGGAACTTTTTTTTTTTAATATAATAGTTTGTTTTTACATCATTTTGTGCGTTTTCCATCTCAGTTGTAATCCTCGTGGACTTCCCATCACCAAATCAGGGAAGGGAACTTTTAATTGAACTTCAGCAAGATCAGCAAAATTCACTAGAGTGGAAAAGATTTGGAAGCCATCAGGAAAACAAGAAAAAATGTAGGAGAGTTATCTATAGGGCCTGGAGACTCCATAAGGCTTGTTTCCTGGTCCTGCCTTGCATGCTGATTTGTTATCTCTCTTTTCCGCTTGCTCCACTGATCTTTATGGTGAAGTGACTATTAGGAGATCAGTGTGACTTTTAGAACCAACAATTGATTTTATGTACTTACAAAATGGATGAATTACAATTGCTCTGCTTCCACACCATCATCAGATCTGGAGTTAGATAATCTGGACTCAAATCCAGGCTCTTTCACTCACTACTGATAAGACCTTTGAGAAGTTATTAAATCTCTCTGCCTTTTTTTTTTTTTTTTTGTAATCTGTAAAGTGGAATAGGAGTAGAGGTTACTTCAGGTATGTAAAAATGACCAATTAGAAAAAATTCAAGAAGTCAGAATAGTGGTTACCTTTGGTGAGGAGATGATGACTGGAAAGGGCTGCAAATTAGCTTCTGGAATGTTGCTTATTTTTCATTTGGATGCTGGTTATGTGGATATGCTCAGCTTATAAAGATTAATTAAGCTGCATACAATATGTGCCAAATTCTGTGTCTATATTACTTTTGATATAAAAAAACTATGTAAACTACTTGAGATTTAGTAACTATTCAACAGGCATCGAGTAAGTAACATTCAACCATTATTTTTATGTCTTGCTGAGGGATCACCCACTAAGATTTTTAACATTATTCCTAAACATAAGAAAACAAAGAGCAAAGAAAAAAAACTGCTCACTCTGGCCATTTGACTGGATACTCAGTGGGTCAGTTATTTGTACTTAATGGAAAGTTGGGCTAAATAAATTACGTTTGCTAGGGCCTTTTGTGCATATAGGTCTTCCTTCTATAAAGTGGTAGAATGAATTGCATTTCCCGAATTTCTCTTCTTAGGGGGACAATGTATTTGGAAAGGAGAGCTGAGTTTGCATAACACTTTATATAAGATTGAAAAAGTGTCAAGTGGCCACATTTGAACGGGGGTGAGAGGGAGGCTAGTGGCACCATTCTTCAATGCCACCACTCTTTGGGAAAAAGATCCTGAAAGAAGAGAGGAAAAATCCCAGTAAAACAGAACCAGCATGGCCTGGTGTTATCATAATACCATAAGCATGAAATATTTTGACCCAGCACCCCCCCCAGGAAGGTCACCTCAGAAACAATTGGGCTTCAGGGACTTGTCTTACCGGCCTCAGAATGACTAAGACCTATTTAAATCTTGTGGTTGGTTAATCATTAATAAACATTTTTGACAAACAAAGTAGAGCATGCCAAGAAAGAAGGGTGGCTAAAAATTAGCTCAGGAAAGGTCATATTTCTTGCAAATGCAGGGTTTGGTGTTGCTTTTGATTGTGGGGCTAATTGTGTAGAACGGAGTCATAGGAAATATAATACCATTCAGGAAGCCAGCTCGTCTGTGAAGACTTTACTCAGGATCCTCCTCAGTCCTCACAGTCCTCTGGAGGACAGTAGCTTTCCATCACCTTTGCTGAGTTCACATTCCTCCAGGGCCTCCTGAAAGACAACTGGAGATACCCTAGCCCACACACATAGCTGCTGTATGACCCCAGAAAGCAAAAGGGTGGAAGATCCCAACAGGCAGAATCTGGATCTTAAGAAGAAAGGTGTTGCGAACTGTAAGAGCCTTGGTACCCCCACAAACTCAGTTCAGGTGGGCATCTGCTGGGGCTATGAAGGTTTAGGAGGGAGCTTCTCACTAGGGGGCGCACTCAGGCCCACAATGCTCTTGACTGCAAGCCAACCCCCAGTCTCCACAGGTTACATAAACTCAGGACTCCTCCATTTTGAAAGAAAGATCTAAGGGGGAATGGTTTAAAGTTCTTCTCACTCATTTTTTATGGGAACCAGAATTCTTACTTTCACAGCAAACACAAACCTATGGACCATGATTAGTATTGAAGACTACAAAGGTTGAGATTTCTCACTTCACATCTTTTCTCTTTCACCTTGAGTTAGTTGGTCAGGTTCTTGAATATACCATGTTCTTACTTCCAGCCCGGGACATTTTCTGTCTTTATCCTTGCTCACCTGTCCTCCTAATCCCTAGCCATCCTGTAGAACTGTGCTCAGATGCTGGGAGTTTCTGGAGTTCAGAGGGGTTTGATTTTATTGTCGTCTTCTCTCTGATGCCCCATCATGTTGTGCTGGCACGTGTTTATTTAATAAATGGTGAACAAATGAATTAAAAAGGCACAAAATGGAAAGACTTAGTGGAGTCAATATGGTGGAGTCAACACTAATTTGGAAAGAGAAAGGGGAAGGAAATGCTCCTTGAGTGCCTGCACTGTAGTAGGTTTTAGATTTGCTGACTCATTTGATTTTCATAATAAGTTTGTGAGGTTAAGATTATTGCCACTATAAGAACTGGTGCTCAGCAAGGTAAGACATCTTTTCCAAGGTCCCAAGACTGGGGTTTCACCCTCCAGGCATCCTGAATACAAAGCTAGCCTTCTTTTTCTGGCCATAGTTCTTGCTTACAAGGACTATCATTTGGGCCATCACATTTTTCCTAGGCTCAGTGGTGTGAGGAGTTAGGAAACAGGAATACTAAAACCTAGAAAGGGAAGATTGTTGAGGGAAGAGAAGAAAAAGGAAATCTAGTCTGACAGTTTACAACTTGGAATGAAAACAATTTGTGGCCATCTTGTGAGTCTCATTCTGTATTTAATCCTAATCTTGCCCTTGACTTTGGTGCTCAGTCACAGGAATGTATCAAGCAATTGGTAGGGCAAGGATAAAGTGAGAATACCTGTGTCATCCTATCCAATAAGGTACTAAGTCATGGTGTCAAAAATTTTCATTATCAAAACATCACATTTCATGGCTTTTTTTTTTTAAAGTTCAACTCTGATATAAAAAGTGAAATCCAAAAGATTTTTAACTTTATAATGAAAATAATATCACAGTGAGATCATATACATTTCTTGTAAAGGATCAAGTCCCCCACTTCCATTCAAAGCTTTCTTCTTGTCCTAGACTCTGAAGGAAGTTGCTGGCATGACCAGTTCCCTTCACTTCCAAGGTCAGTGCACTTTCAAAGAGGGTCTCAGAACTGTGGTCTGAGCACAGACTTCTGTCTTGGTTTTCAACAGCCGTGACCTTGGCCACTCCTAGATCTGCCCTAGCTACTTTATTGAGTGATGTGCCATCGACCTGAGATTATGGAAACCCAACAGCCACCAACAGCATAGTCATAGCCTTTATCTTTTATCCCCAACCAATTTTATGCTGAAGCTGTTGCACTACCTAGAACAAAGTCAGGCCTGGGAGAGGTATAATATAGAGTGCATGTGATTGCTAGTATTTTTCCTAACAAAATCAGCCAAACGCGGTGATTCCGCACCTAAAGGGGTGTCTAATTTTCTCCAAGAACAAGAAGGAATCAGCAGATCTTGTTGCCCCAGAAAACATTACCTAATGATCTGTTATCTTGGAAAGTTTCCTGGTCTATCCCTCTCTGAAAAGGCCTTTATCTTTCTAAGAGGAAGCAGGAAGTTAGAATTCCAAGAAATGTGGGCTGGTGGTAGGCCATAACCCAGGCTGCTCAAGACTGAGAAGTTATGATTCTCTATTTCAATCGATGCAAAGCCATCTGGGGCAAATTTTAGAAGTAACCCATTGACAGCCCACCACTTTCCCTTGAATTCCGTGTTGGCCTGCTGGTGGACTCTGTTAGTGAAGCTCTCTAGAGAAAAGGGAAGGGAGTGTTCTGTAAACCTTGTTGGATACTGTGAAAAGGAGAACCAGAAGAGACTTTGGTTTCTGATAGTGACTGACATTCAATTCACCCCAGCACTTTCAGGAAATCACCAAACAACTTAATATTCTACCAACAGTCTTCCTTTAGGGTTCTGAGTGTCAAGCTCTCGGGAATCACAAACAAACCCAGATGACAGGCCTGCTGGGCCGTGCCACATCCTAATCCCATTTGAGTTGCTGAATGGTACTTAGCATGTCCCACCCGAGCTAAAGTTTGACCATACTGCTAATTTGCAATTTTTACTAGGTGGTCCACCCCCATCATCTTCAGTGGTCTTTCAACTCAAAGATAAGGGCACTAACTTGGTTTCTCCTGTTGAAAAAACAAAACAAAACAGTGAATTAAGTCAATTTCTCCTTTGCTGTAAAGGTTTTCTGATTTGAGAGGCAAAAGAAACAATACAATTTAAAACAAGGGATTGAAATTGCTTTAAAGAAAGCTTTATTTAGTACATCCATCCCAAGAATGTACTGTAAATGGAGCAACATCTAATTAAATTGAAAAGCTTTTCCAATATGAAGCAGCTAAAGTTAACTAAACTATGAGCATGTTTGAAAACAGAATGCTAACACATTTTTTTTTACATTTCTATAGTTTGTTCTTAACCCTAAAAAAAAAATAGTTCACATTTCAAGTTATAAACTTACCTCAGTAGTGTGTGTGAAATGGTTTCAAAACAACAGGAACAGAACGCAGACAGGAGGCTCACTGACACTTTGCTGACTACGTCACCAACATTCGTTTTTAAGGTAGTTTGGTGGATGCCATAATAAGATATCATGTTTTCCTTTTTCTTAACCTTTTTTTTTTCCTTTTGGCAAATAATTTACAGGCACATGTAAAATACAGTAAGACTACTGGGTCACAGTCTCATCCAGCGAACCTCTGGGACCATCCTTTAGGAGAAGGACAGTACTTCTTTGCACAAAGTCAAGGGATGAGGTCTGATCTGAATTGCATTTTGTTGGATTATTTGTTCCAACAGGGTTTGGATGCAGCTCGTTGGGTACATCATCAGGAACATTGCACAATTACTTTATGTCATTTAAGAATGCTGAAAAGGAATGTTTAAAGGCCTTAGCAGGCACTTAATATTTTATAGAATAGTTAAATAAATATTGCTTATATATATAAAAGAATCATCTCGCCCTAAGATGGGGGAGGAAGGGAGAAGGGCACTTGGGAATCTCTTATTTTAAAGCAAAACTAAAATATCTGCTGAAGGCACAATCTTATTATTCATCCAAAAACAAGAGCTTAGCCATCAGCAAAAATTGAGTGTGGAAAGCTTTTCTGGATCTCTAATATGACATAAAAACACAACTGTGTTATTGCTACTTATTGCACACCTCACTTCCTTGATAGAATCTTTTAAAAAAAATTCCAAGTTGATGTATTACTTAAAGTAGATGACAATCTTAACATTTTACTGTATTTTACATTCACTCTGCTAAACAAAAGCCTTCAAACAGGCACAAAAACACTGCAACAATATATTTACTTCCTAATAAAACAAAACTTCTTTAATAACGTTGAAATAAAATGGTTTCATTTTGCATTAAACTAGATACCTTGAACTTCTGCAACATAAAATAACTAAAGGGAGCGCTAGGAGATATTTACAAATTATTTTTTTAAATCCTGGGGTGGGGAGTCCTCTCCTCCTCCTGGGTGTGCACACCCCAATTCCGTTGGCCTGCCATGTGCACAGAAATGGAGGAAAGTCCTATTTGGAAAAAGACTATTTCCAACACCCTAAGCAATCAGAGATGCTCATATAAGAAATACAATGAAGCTACCAGAAGCATACCTTTCTGTGACAAGAATCTTTGGGGGTCTTGTCTAAAATAACATTCTCTTGTCTCTATAAACTCAGACTTCAAAAACAAATAAAATAAAAGCATTCAAAAAGGACTTACGGTTTTATAACCGACAATTAAATAGCTATGCAAAGATACCTTATGAAAACTATTAAAAATCTTGTGCTTACTCACACTCTGCTATTAAAAATATCTCCCCAACCACAACAAACGAAAAAAAAAAAAACACAAAGAAACACAATGCAACAACAACAAAAAACCCAACAAAAACCCAGGAAGAAGTAAAAAAAGCCATCAATGTTTTCGCTATCAGAATAATTCATAGCCAAGACTTGCCAAACTGGAAGATGGGATTGGGGATTGAGGGAGGTGGCAGATTAGAACTTTCCAGTGTCTGGACTCAGAATGTGACAAGTCTTTTCAGCGTTGGCTTAAGGAGCGACTGAGTGTTCACTTTCTTTTAAAGAATAGACCCATCATGAATAACACATGGGAACATTACTAACCCTTAATGCCAACAGGAATAGAGGTTTTACTTATTTGCAGATTGCACTTTCCAGTATAACTTTTAAAATAACCTTTTCTGTAGTATTTTTAAAGCACTATTGTTTGTATCTTTAAATATTGAATATACTTTTCAAAATAGTTCCCTAGCTGCTCAAGTGTGCTTTTGAACATATAGTTGATATATTATTGAAGGTACTACAAAATAGAAATCTCTGGAGTGCAGAAGTTAAGAAAATAACCTTCATACTGAAAATATATCCTTAAAAATAAAAAAAAAACACATAAAACCTCTATACAAATGTACTACAGCATACAAACTTTTAAGAGATGGTATTAAGGCACGAACCATTGCAAATCTCTTAGAAATGTATGAACACAGGCCTGCTAAGTTGAAAAGTCTTAAAAAACTAGTGAAAACTTCATGTATATAAAATATTTCAGCATGATATTTGATAACATTCTTCACTTTCAGGTTTTATCTCTGTGATAATCGGACGTTCTTTCTTCATAAATAGTAAAGTGTTCCTTCAGTAGTAGGTCTGGGTCTCGCCCCCAGTCTCAGTATGTCTGGTAGACGTCGTGAATGGGAACCTGGATAGTAGCAGCTGGGAAGGCCTGAGGTATGTAGCCGGCGTAGCCTCCATAAACGGCGGCGGCGGCGGCGGCGTTCTTCTGTAGTGTGGCGATTGTGGCTGTGGCCGGAGCAGCAAATGGCACGTAACTGGCCCCATAGATCCCAGCAGTGGGAATTCTCTGAACGTTTGGAGCCATTGTATACACAGGAGTGATGGGGCGGCCCTGAAGAGGAGAGCGAAAAGGAGCCCTTACTGAGAATGTGTAGACACCCATAATATTGGGTCATTTGTTCATTCCACTCCTGGGAGGTGGGAGGAGTGGAAGTGAAAGCAAAGGTTTGCACACCCAGGGTGGGGAGCAGAGGCGTAAACAATCTTTGGAAAAGCGTGTCAAGGTAAGTAAGGTCAGTAAGGTAAGGTCAGGGCTCCTTCAGTTTCTACTGGTGAATGTGAGAGATCGTCAAGTTTAGATGCTTCAGACGTCTTTTTCCCACTCTCTCAATCAGCATAGAGAGGGGAATTGGGAATCTACCCTATGCTCAGTAGATTTCACTGTAATTAAATACAAATATTTTTCCTAAAATACATTCCAGGTGCCTCAATTCATACTTACCTGAAGGAACATGTTATTTCAAAAATGAGGCACACAGATGGTGATAATTTTATGAAACAAAGTATGCAGATCTCTAAAGAGGCAGGGTTTTTTTTTTTGTTTTTTTTTTTTAAGAGATTCATTTATTTGTGCATACAGAACTGGGGTATAGGCCAGAGGTGCCGGGGTGGTGAGAGATTGCCCCGAGATAGAGTGGGGAGCAGAACAGGCAGATCAATGAAGTACACTGCTCAGGGAAGCAGCAGGCCAGTCAGGAGAGGTCTGCCACACCATATGGCTCAACTCTGGGTTTGGGGATCGAAGTCACACTGAAGCAGCTGTGGCCAGCTTGCAGTGCTATGTCCTAACCGGCTGAGCCACCAGGGAAGGCCCAGAGGCAGTTTTTTAAGGTGTGAAATCAGATAGTTGTTATTATAGACCAAGTGTTTCAGAAGTGGGGACATTTGAGCTGGGTTTTTTTTTTTTTTAAAGATTTATTTATTTGTGCATACAGAACTGGGGTACAGGCCAGAGGCTCAGGGGCGGTGAGAGGCTTCCCCAGAGACAGAGTGGGTAAAAGAACAGGCAGATCGATGAGGTACACTGCTGAGGGGAGCAGCGGGCGGGTCAGGAGAGGTCTGCTACATGTGGTCACCTTCGGGGCAGGCGGGGATCGAACTCATGCGGAAGCGGCTTTAGATTCTCAGTGCTGTGCTTTAACCCACTGCACCACCAGGGAGGGCCTGAGGTGGGTTTTAAAGGCTAAAGAGGAGTCCTCTATGAGGAGGTAGTCAGGGGAAGACAAGCTAAAGTAGCCTCTCTGTAGATGCCATGGCTGGCTTGGTAAACATCTCTGGTACTTCTTTCCCACCTCTTGACGGAGGAGTACTGTGTTCAGAGAAAACAGCAGTAGAGTGGGGGCTAGTTTGAGAGTCATTTTATGGAAAGGGTTTTTGTTTTTTTTTTTGCTGTTGTTAAAACAAAAAACACATTTAACAAAATATCTGGAACACTTACAATCCATAAAACATAGCCCTTTAATAAATGCTGCCATGCTCTAAGTCTTACTATGTCTTCAAAATAAATAATTCGGAAGATATGAAATTAGATTTGTATTTTTATTCACACATTGGGGACCAGAAAAACAGTAGATTTTAGAACAAAGCACAGCTCAGAACATCTTCCACAACTGAAGTGTCTGGGCCTGTACAGAGGCTTAGACACCAGGCAGACATATTCATACCACAGCAAGTAATTAGAAATCATGCCTATCAGCAACAGTAGCACAGGAGAACCTAAAACAGAACAAGTCAGAAGGTTAACTGGAAGAATAAGAAACACAATGATCAAGCAGACTCCTCTGGAAATAATACACACCAGAGAGAAAGTCATTTCCCAGAAAACAATATTATAGAAACAGAAGAATACCTCTACCTAACAAAGATTTCAAAAAGGCCACGATGGAAATAATTAAAGAACTAAAAGAACAAATAGAAAGAGATAAAAACATTGATTAATGAGCTGACGAAGAGAGTGAAGGAAAGACAAGAGGAGGAACTCAAGAACTCTGGAAAAAGCAAGAAAACAGAATAAAAGAAATGGAAGAAAGAATCAGCATTCTTGAAGATTCAGATATAAAAAGAACAAAAAGAGAAAAGGAAAGAGAACAACAAAGGGGGAAAAAATGGAAAAGACAATCCAAGTAATATGAGATGCAATGAGGAAAAGAAATATAAGAATCATAGGTGCCCCAGAGGGTGAAGAGAGAGAACAGGGAACTGAAACAATGTTCGAAGAGATAATTGAAGAGAATTTCCGAAACATGAAGAAGGAAATGAAAATAGAAGAACACCAAACTACCACAATGAAAAGAAAGCTACAGCAAAACACATAGTAGTAAAGCTTTCTAAGGCCCAAGACAAGGAAAAAATAATGAAGTTGGAGAAGGGGAAGAAATAGATAACATACAAAGGAAAACCAATCAGGATGACATCAGACTTTTCCGAAGAAACATTACAGGCATGAAGAGAATGGAGGAACGTATTCAACAAACTTCAAGTCAACAAATTCCAACCAAGAATACTCTGCCCTGCAAAGCTCACCTCCCTCTACAATGGAAAAATAAAAACTCTCCATGACAAACAAAACTCCAGAAATTCATCACTACTAAACCCCCACTACAAAAATTACCACAAGGAACCCTAGAACTAAAGTCAACTGGAGTGAAGAGGAAGATTAGAACAAGGTAAGGAAAGAATCACAAAAAAGCAAGTAAAATGAAAACTACAGATTTCAACATATCAATAATAACTCTGAATGTACATTATCTAAACTCACCAATAAAAAAACACAGTCACAGGTTGGATAAAAAAACAAAACAAAACAGAACTCAACCTTTTACTGTCTACAGGAAACACACTTTACTACGAAAGATAAACATAGATTGAAAGTAAAAGTGTGGAAAACAATCGTACAAGCAAATGAACCAAAAAAGAAGGCAGGAACAGCTATACTTATATCAGATAAAATAGACTTCAGGGCCCTCCCCGGTGACACAGTGGGTTAAAGCACAGTGCTAAGAAGCTAAAACCACTTCAGCATGAGTTCGATCCCCACAACAGAGGAGATCCACATGGAACGGCAGACCTCTCCTGACCTGCCTGCTGCTCCCCTCAGCAGTGTACTTCCTCAATCTGCTTGTTCTGCTCCCCATTCTGTCTCTGGTGAATCCTTTCACCATCCCTGCACCCCTGGCCTGTACCCCTTTAATATGCATAAATAAATAAACCTGTTAAAAAAAAAAGACTTCAAACTAAAAAAAGTAAAAAGAGACACAGACAGTCATTACATTATGATTCTAGGGATAATACATGTATTCACTAAACAAAGGAGCACCAAAATATGTCAGACAATTATCATCTCTGAAAACAGACATCAGAGAGACACATACATGGTAGGAGATCTCAACACACCACTTTCGCCATTGGATAGCTTAACAAGACAGAAAATAGGTAAGGACATGAGCGCTCTAAACAAGGATCTAGACCTCATGGGCCTACAGACATCTACAGGACATTACACCCAAAGAAATATAAGTATTCATTCTTCAAGCACCCATGGATCATTCTCCAAAATTCATCACTTACTGGGACACAAGACAAACATTAATAGATACTCCAAGATCAAAGTCATACCAACTATCTTCTCTGACCATGAAAGCATCAAACTAGAAGAAAGAAAGAAATGAAGGAACACTCCTACCTCATGGAGAATAAAATCCACACTACTGGAAGATCACTGGATTAGTGAAGAGATCAAGAAATAAATTTTAAAAATCAAGATGAATGACAATGAGGACACAACCCTCCAGAACGTATGGGACACAGCAAAAGCAGTTATAAGAGGAAAATGTATAGCAATGCAGACACACATCAAGAAACAAAACAAAATAAAATAAAATAAACTAATATCTCCCCTTAAAGAACTGTAAAAAGAACAAAAAAGCCCAAAGCCAATAGAAGAAAGGAAATAATAAAAATAAAAACAGAAATAAATAAAATAGAAGTTATGAAAACAATTCAAAAGATCAATGAAACCAAAAAAACTGGTTCTTTGAAAAAATAAACAAAATAGACAAAACTCTAGCCAGGCTCACAAAGAACAAATGGGAAAAAACACAAATAAATAGGATCATAAACAAAAGAGAAATAACGACACAGCAGAAATCAAAAGAATAGTGAGAGATTACTATGAACAGTTATATGCAAACAAGTCCGACAACCTAGAAGAGATGGACAAATTCCTACAATTTTACAATCACTCAAGGCTTGACAGAGAAGAAACAGAACATCTAACTAGTCCAATTATGAGCGGTGAAATTGACACAGTAATCAAATCTTTTCCCCAAAACAAAAGCCTGGGACCAGAGGACTTTACAAATGAATTTTACTAAATGTTCAGAAACAAACTAGTGCCTGCCCTACACAAACTCTTTCAAAAAATTGAGAAAGAAGGAATTTTACTAACTATGTCTTATGAAACCAACATTACACTAAGGACAACACAAAAAGGAAAAATTATAGGCCAATCTCTCTAATGAACACTGATGCAAAAACCCAAAATAAAATCTTAACTAATAGAATCCAACAATGTGTCAAAAAGATAGTCCACCATGACCAAGTGGGATTTATCCCAGGGCACAAGGATGGGCCAAAATTTGAAAATGATGTAACCTAACACATCAACAAAAAGAAAAATAAAACCATATGATCATATCAATAGATACAGACAAAACATTTGACAAAGTCCAGCATCCATTCATGATAAATGTGTTTGAAACTCATGAGATACAAAGAACATATCTTAGCTAGATAAAGGCCACATATGACAAACCCACAGTCATTCTCAATGGTGAAAAGCTGAAATCCTTTCCCTTAAGTTCAGGAACAAGACAAGGATGTCCACTCACCACTGCTTTTCAATATAATACTGTCCTAACCAGAGTAGTAAGACAAGAAAAAGGCATACAAGGAATCCCAATAGGAAAAAAGAAGAAAAACCATCATTGTTTGCAGATGACATGATGATATAGAGAATCCCACAAACTCTGCAGAAAAACTTATCAAAATAATAAGCCAATTTAGTAAAGTAGCAGGATACAAAATCAACACACAAAAATCAATAGCCTTCCTATACACAATCACTCTGAAGAAGAAATCAAGAATACAATTCCCTTTATAATTCCCTTTATAATTGATCACATACTTCCATCCTACCAAAAGCAATTTATAGATTCAATGCTATTCCTATAAAAATTTCAATGACATTTTTCAAAGAAATAAAGCTAGATTACTACCACACACCATACACAAAAACTAACTCAAAATGGATTAAAGAACTAGACATAACACCTGAAATCATAAAATATGTAGAAGGAAATACTGGTGAAACACTACATGACATACACCTCAGTACCATCTTTAAAGATACAGCACCCAAAGCAAGGATAGTGAAAGAAAAGATAAAGAGCTGGGACTACATCAAATTGAAGAGCTTCTGTATAGCCACACTGACACTGAATAAAAGGGACACCCTACTGACTGGGAGAAAATTTTGCAGGTAATATGAAAGATAAAGGACTGATCACAAAGATATACAGAGAGCTGATGAAACTCAACAATTATAAAATGAACAACCCCATCAAAAAGAGCTACAAAGACATTTCTCCAATGAGGAAATGCAGATGGCCTATAGGCATATGAAAAATGTTCAACATGACTTGTAATAAGGGAAATGCGAATTAAAACCACAATGAGATATTACGTCACACCAGTGAGAATGACCCATATTAAAAAAAATAACAAGCAACAATAAATGTAGGTGAGGGTGTGGAGAAAAAGGAACTCTCCTACACTGCTGGCAGGAATGCAAACTGGTACAGCCACTATGGAAAGCTGTGTAGAGCTTTCTATATGATCCAGAAATTCTACTCCTAGGTATCTAACCAAAGGACACACACACAAAATATAATTCAAAAGGATACCTGCACCCTGATGTTTACTGCTGCTCTATTTACAATAGGGGAGATGTGGAATCAATCCAAGTGCCCCAAAATAGATGACTGGATCAAGAAAAAGATAAATGCATGCCATTTGCAGCAACATGGATGGAGCTGGAAAAGACCACACTTAATGAAATAAGTCAGAAAGAAAAGGAAAAATACTGGATGGTTTCGCTCATGGCAGGAGCATGAGGAATCCAGAGAAACAAACAAACAAAAACCTATATATAGATATAGGTAGAGTAATTGTACGAAAATAAAAAAGAACATCAACTAACAACTATAGACCAGAGACATTCTATGGGGAAGAAGGGAACAAGATTAAGTAAGGCTTTGACGATGGCACACGGGTGATGTGGTGGTGGGAAGTCCATGGGGATTACAACTGAGATGGAAAAAATGTACAAAAAGAAGAAGAATATTAAAAATATTCCCTCCCTGGTGGCGCAGTGGGTTAAAGCACAGCCCTCAGAAGCTTAAGTCACTTCCACATGAATTCGATTCCCGCCTGCCCCGGAGGTGACCACATGGCGCGGTAGACCTCTCCTGACCCGCCCGCTGCTCCCCTCAGCAGTGTACTTTGTTGATCTGCCTGTTCTGCTCCCCGCTCTGTCTCTGGTGAATCCTCTCACCCTCCACATCTCTGGCCTGTACCCCAGTTCTGCACGAATAAATAAATAAATCTTTAAAATATATATATATCTATATTTATAAAAAAAAAAATCCAACTAGTCTGACCCTTTCTAAATAAGGCAGTTGAGACTGGTGTTGGAGTGGGCAAAAAGCAAGGGGGTTGCATCTCAAAACAGCCAGATTGTAGGTCTGGCTCTGTTTGAGTATCACTGAGGAAACTGTACAAAGTAAGGATTCTAGAACCACAGCCCAGTTCTTCTGAATTGGAATCTTCTGGGGTTTGAGTCTAAGAATTTCTGTCAATTTCTTTCCCCTCTCCTTATCCAATCAGATAAGAGTCAACCCCCTACACCTGAGTATTTGTGCCAGTTGATCAATAAGGTATTTGAGATCCCTTATGTTACGAAAAAGAGCTCTCCCCAGATTTTTTTCCTGTCTGGACGGATAACTTATCACTTATGTCGCATATCACTCTGTGCTGAGAACTGAAGGAACAAGAAATTTAAAGCCCAGTTCTTGATGGAGGTGTCATTTTAATTGGGGAAACAGTGCATTGGCAATCACATTCCAACGGATAATGAAGGCAATGAGAAGGAAAAGCACATTCCCAGAGCAAGTGGTGGGAGGAGCTGGCGGAAGAAATGGATAGCAGAGACCACAGATAAGAGAACCTGGTGAGCAAAAGCAGGGAAGGTATGGATGGGGAGATATGATTAGGAGGAGATAGGGTGAGGCTGCAGGAGAAGATTGGAGGTCGATTTTGTAAAGTTTCATACATCTTTATTTCGACAGCTCTTTCTCTATTTCTGTAGGAACTCACCTATGTGCCCACCTACATACAACATGTACATACTTGAGGGACTTTAAAACAAAATGTTCAGTAAGCTGCAACTTGGAATGTGAGAATGTGAACTTTCTCCTTGGACTTTGTGTATTGGCTCCTTAACTATAGGAACATGAGTTAAAAATTACCCAGCGTCATTAAAAAAAAAAAAAAAAACAGCCCAGTATGTACAATATTATAACACTGTGAACAGGACATGTCATTTTTGAATATTGCTTCCCACCTTTCATACAGTGATAACATTAGGGCGGGACAGTTTTTCCGCCTGGTCATAATTTGTATTAAAGTTTTTCCTGTTACCCAAGCTCAAGGCTCTAACAGAGAGGCAGGGGCACAGTAAATTCCCTTGTTGAAGACGCAATGACTGAATGAAAAGGAAAGGTCTCATGCACGAACGACAGAAACGGTGGCAGGAATCCTACCTGGAACGGTGGTGGTGTGGACACAGCGGGAATCACAGCGGCGGCGGCAGCGCTGGTGGGGTCGGGCTGCACTGCGATCGGGCTGATCATGTGTTCCATCGTGTGGATTTTACCATCGTCAATCATTTTAGGAGCTGGAGCTGCCTGAAACATGGAATACTGGGCCCCAATGGCAGGGATAGCCACTGCAAAGGAAGTAAGAGGGAAGCAGGTCAAACACCGTAGAACAGAGACAGGCCCAGCGCCGTGATATGTAAAAGGCCTCGGTTAGCAGTCACTAGCCCTACTAAGGAATGCTCTGGCAGCAGCACAGCTAACAGGGCCCTCCTAGCTGAAGCCAGGGCAGGTGGCAGGGGCCCATCCCTTCCCCCCACCCCTAGCCTCCCCCAGTCTTGCAACAGTAACCGAGGGGTGGTCATGGGCTTAAGGTCTAGAAGCAGGTTTCAGCACCAGCATTTCCTGCTGCTGCTACAGAAAACTGCATTTTGAACCTTATTCGTGATAGCCTGTGAGCAAGAAAGGGCCTGCTACCTCAGAAAAGAAGCTCAGAATAAGAAGTGAGATCACAGGCTTGAACTGCAACCAGAGTGTGCACGGGCCTGTCTGTTCCCGACATCACTCACTGCAGACCCTGCACCGTATTCAGTTTCATCACATTACGCAGGTGTTCTTGAGGGTTTCATGCTGAGAACTCAGAGGTCTGTATACATCAACCCAAGATACCGTTCAGATTTCAACATTACCTCTTCAAAGAAAACCGCATATGAAAAAGGGGGAAACTTCCTAATTTTTAAATGTCTACTGCCAGTACGGAAGCGATGGAGTGGTGTTTTAATGACCTGCCAATCCAAAGCTGTGTTTGTGAGTCAAGTCCAAAGGACACATTTTGACCAAAGATTCAAACAGACAGCAGTTACTGAAAGTCAGTGCATGATAAAAAGGAAAAAGTACTAGGCCTGATTTGGAGGAGTCGATATTTGTGCAGTGTTTTGTGAAAAGCATAAAATGCATATACTAGGTTCCTGTTCATTAATTTTTACCTCCAACTGTGTTTATATTTTATTCCAGTAAAAGTGGACTTAAGCCCCTCCCTGGTGGCACAGCGGGTTAAAGCACAGCACTACAAAGCTAAAGCCACTTCAGCATGAGTTCAATCCCCAGCCCCGGAGGTGACCACATGCCGCGGCAGACCTCTCCTGACCCGCCCGCTGCTCCCCTCAGCAGTGTACTTGTCAGTCGGCCTGTTCTGCTCCCTGACATCCCTAAAACAGAGTTTACGGATGACAGAGTGGTAGGAGATCAGTTTTACATTGCTTAGAGCACCAATGGCATTTATAAGGAAATCAGTCTGAGAAGTTATTTAATTGCAGAAAGGGTAGAATAAAACAAACAAACAAACAAATAAAAAACACAATAACTTACTTTAAAAGGAAGCTCAACTGGGAAAATGCTTTTAAAGTCCTATATAGCCAATGCACACTTATGTCCCAAATGCACAGACTGTTTAGATGGTTAAAGGAGAATGTAATCCTCAGCCTGAAGACAGTTCAGAGCAGCTGAGGGGGTTAGTCAGCCTGTCCTCAAAGATCTCTTCAGTTCAACCTCTGTGAGACCAGGAAAAGGTATGTACAGAGAGGAGGCTCATTCCAATCATGCACCATGAGTCTTCAGGTGTCTGGATGTCTGTGTGGTGTGTGCTGAGTCTGTGCTTGTACATCATGGAGTTAAAGAAGGTTCATTGTAGGTTAGGATCAAAGGAGACCTGTTTTCATGTTAGGAGACCAATGGGTACAAACAAGGTTGGCAAACTGGTTTGTGGGGCCTGGGATTGAAAGCAAAGTTCAAGGTCCCTGGCTTGAATTACTTAAATGTCCCATCCTCAATTACTGATCCATCAAGAGGAGGAAATGAATGCTGGAAATTAAAATCTGGGGAATTAGCAGCTACAAAACGTTTAGCACTGCCTTGTTTCCAGATACTCTGGTTTTGCTAAGACCATGGCAAAGGACATGCACATAGTGTTTTTTGCTCTCGAAAGAGAATTTTCTACCATTCCCAGTAACTCAGAATTGGCAATAAGCTGTATTCTCTGGCTTCTGGTGGATAGAATTATACTTGAGTTAAGGAAAGACAGTTTTTAGTTAATAAGAGACACAGAAAAGTCTTATTCTTCCCTCATACCTCTCCCCCGACAACTCTGCCTACCCAGTCACAGACTGAGGGAAAGAACCATTAAAAAAAACCCCACTACTGGAAAGTCTGATTCGGACATGTTGAGAGCTAGACCACCCAGTCCCCTTTAGTTCCAGATAAGTCCCAGGAAGCCACATTCTTTGCTTAAGCTCTATGAGAAGAGGAACCTCTGTAGAAAGTCTGAGGAAGCCCTGGGGTCACTTCAAGGACAGGGCTGTGGGTTAGGCCGAGTGGATGCTTCTCACGCTGCTTTATACTGACCTGCACCAGGCTTAATGGCAACTGGATTGACAGCAGAGATTTCCAGATTCGGGACAAGTTCATATCCTTTTTCTTGCTGCTTTCCTTTCCCTTCGTGATATCGGCTATATATACCACGGCCAGCGGAATATCCTCCGAGGTAGGAGCCCCTGGGCCCTGGGGCCCTGTTGCCAGCAGCACCTCGACCCCGGCCTCTTAGGCTGCCTGCTTATAATAACAATACAGAAAATGATGAGCACCCAACAATGACGCACAGAAGACAGATTTTAACTCAAGATTCTTGACATCTTGGTGTCTAGCACAGCTCTTCAATGAGGTGGAAAGTTGCTTCAAACCCTGTTCTAGCTGAGACTCGCAACTTATGTTTGCTTAATGCATGAGACGGACTTTGAGGGGGACTTCCTAGAACTGTAACTTCGATTAAAAAAAAAACACATTCGTAGTTTGTAATGAAGATAGATCTGGAAGGGGAAGGGCCCCTTCACCTTCCTCATTTTATGCGTGAGAAAACAGGTTCTAGGAAGGCTGAAGGTACTGCCTGAAGTCAGTCAGTTAATGTGAGAGCTGGACACAGTATGTAGGTATTTTGCTTCCTTGGGTAACGCTTGCTCTCAGTGTACCCTAGCCAAAGAGTTAAACAAACATCCACTCACCCCCCCCACCCCCAACCCTGCCAAAAAATAACCCAACAAAAACGAATTGCGCTTGGTACTCCCAGATATTATAAAGATCTAATGTAGCTAATGAAAGCAATCCTAGTAGGCCGAGTTTCCCCCAGCACCCCACAGCTGCAAACCCTCTGCATTGCTCTCAGCGCAACAGAATGTTTTAGATGCCAGCAAAGAGCAGAACCCTGAAAAGGCTAGCGACTGGGGTGGGGGTTGGGAGTGAGGAGGGGAAGGGGCAGTCGGGGTCCACCAGCTCTATAAATGACAGTCACAACATTCGTGACACCACCTGCTAAGTGGACGTGTTTGGGGGTGCGGGAGTGTACCCAGAAGAACAGCCCCTCCACTAACCTTTCACGAAGTAGTCTCTGTTGGGCCCGATGAGTGCGTTGTAGGGGTAGCCGTAATAGGCCAGCGTGTAGGGGTCGCAGGAGTACACGTAGCTGGGAGGTGGCACCACGGCCTCGGCGGCGCCCCCCCCCTTGGCAGCCTTCTGGTAGCGGGAGTACTGCTCCTTGTCCACTGGCTTGGCCAGCGTCACCTCTAGGCAAGAGCCCTCCAGCTCCGCGCCGTTGAGGTTGTTCATGGCATGCACGGCGTCCTCGCGGCTGGCAAAGTGCACGAACGCGTAGTCGCGGATCTTCTTGACGCGCTCCACGCAGCCGGGGTTGAACTGGCCGAAGCTCTTTTTGATGGTGTCCTCGGTGGTCTCGATCATCAGGTTCCGCACGTAGAGGATCTTCACGGTCTCCATCACGTCCTCGTCCACGTCGATCTCCGGCTCTGCCCAGTCCACGGCGATCTGGTGCCCCCACAGCTGGATGCGGCCGGGCATGAGCTTGCGGCGCGCCATGGCGGCGGCGCGGTGACTCTCATACTCCACGAAGGCGAAGCCGCGGTTCTTCATCTTGTCGGCGGCGCTGGCGTAGACGATCACATCGAGCACGCCCTCCGTGACCTTGGAGATCTCCTCCAGGATCTCCTCGCGCTTCTTCATCTTCGGGATGCCGCCGATGAAGAGGCGGCAGTTGTCCACGCTGCAGCACACGCCGAGCAGGCGGCCGGGGCGGATCTCGTAGTTGTTAAGCTCGCGCACTGCGCGCTTGGCCTCGTTCTTGTGGCAGTACATGACGAAGGCGTAGCCGCGGTTCTTGCCGTCGAAATCCATCATGAGGCGCAGCTCGTAGATGCGGCCCACGGCCTCGAACACCGGCACCAGCTCGTCCTCGTACACGTCGCGCGGGATCTTGCCCACGAAGACCTCGCAGCCGCGCTGCGGGTGTGGGCCCTCCCAGCCCGGCGGCGGACCCCCGTATTTTCGCTGCCCGTTCTCCTGCACCATGCTGTAGCCCGTGCGCTCCATCAGCGCCAGCAGGGCCGCCTCGTTAGGGGCGCCGGCCACGCCCTCGGGCACCTTGGTGGTGGAAGCTGCGGGCGAGTCGCTGCTCATGGCTGCGGTGGAATCCTCTGCGGTCATAATGTCAAAGGCATCCACGGCTGGCGCAAACCTAGGGGCGGCAGAAGCAAGGGTGAGTGTGGAATCGGCCTGATTGAGCAAGACCTCGGCTCTCTCTTTTATTTTTTTTCTTTTTAAATCAAGACTCACAAGCTTGTGCATAGTCATCGGTGATTAATTAAAAAGATGGAGACATCTCATTGGAAATGCAACAATGTTCTAAATCTGTCTAAAAGAGACAAGCTGTTTTACAGGAAAAACCAGAAGTGACTCGGCGGGGGGAAAAAAATCATAATGCGCAAGTACTTCCTTTAATAGGTAGACCAACAGTCTTGAAGCATAGAGAACCTGCTGCAATTGTTGGTGAAAACCTCTCGTTTTGCAGGAAAAAAATTAATTCTTGCACTGTCAATTCAAGTTGGTTTCCTCTTCGTTATATAGCATTCTACCTCAGTTAGTTATTTTTATGGCAGACTCCGTTTACTGAGTCTTTTTCATTTAAGAATGGAAACAGAAATATATTCACATTGTTAAGGAACAATGGTGTTACTATGTGGACAGATACTGGGCTGTGTGCTGAAACTTTTTACAAGAAACGGAACATTCACAACACTAGGAATTTGGCATAGGTGATCGGGTAAGTCTGATTTTTAATGGTGTCATTCTGGCAAAATTCTTGAGATGGCCTATTTGTGGGTTTGCAATGGGTCCACAAAGACCTAGAATAGGTTCAAACTGGGAGACAGGTAAAGCAGCAACTATCTGGTAAACCACACTATAATTTTCAGACATCTGTCACATGCATTATCTTATTTGATCTTCTTAATCTCCTTAACACGGTAAGTGGTATGATCATTACTTCTGAGTTACTTATGGGAAAGATTTCACACAGCAAGTATCAGCTCCTATCAGACCTGATTCCAAATTGTCTGGCTCTGGATTCTGTGTTCTTTCTTCTAAACCACTACTACTATAGAACTTTTTGGGATGATGGAAAAGCTGTTACTAGCTACAGGTGGCTACTGACTAAGTGCAAGGGGCTGGTACTACTGGTAATGGATTCTCTCACTTAATGAAAATGAGTTACAACTTAATTTAAATTAAGTATTTCAATGAAATTTAAAGAGTCACATGGCAGTGCAGGCTTAAATGGTGCTACTTCCTCTCACAGAGCTCAGGACTGTGAAATATATTAAATGATATAATCAGAGTACTGCAGGGAGCTGCAGTACTTTGTTTTTTGGAAAGTCCCTGATTGTCCTTTTAAAAAATGAAGCGCATTTCATTTGTTCGACTATAAAAGTATTCAAGTAAAATGTACAGAAAATTAAGGAAAGTAAATAAGAAAAAATTTCTAAATCCCAGCCAATGACAGCAACAATGAATGATTCCTTCTTTTTTTAATCTTCTATATTCCCAGTGCCATGAATTTCATTATTTTAATTCTTCACTTTATTGTGTATATGTGTGTGTGTGTGTGTTCTAGGAAGCCATCCTAACTTTGGGAGCTAGGAGAGGAATAAATACACAGATGTATTCATACAGATACAAATCTGATATTAGTCGATTAACTATCATTTACACTAACTTGTACAGGAACTACAAATATTGGTATAAAACAAATGAGACCCACAGTGAGTAACATTTTATATGTGTTAGATGTGTTAGCATGGTTATTATTTCAAAAATTAATACAAAATAAGTGTTGACAATGATGTGGATTAATCAAATTCCTTGGTGCATTACTGATGGGAATATAAAATGCTTTAGCCACCGTAAAAACAGTGACCAGAGATGCTTCAGAAGAATCAGACCTCAATGTTATTAACAATTTTGTTCAAATGAGGCTGTTTACTGAAGTGAAAAGTCCAGCCACCTTCAAAACTGTGCTTTCCAAAGTCAGTTTAGAATATTCTCTTTAGAAAGGAATGCATGTGGTATGCGCAAGTGGTGGTGGGGAGTCTGAGCAGAAAGAAGTACTATCTTCGGAATGACAAATCTGAAGCCTTTTCTTGGGGTAAAAGGTGCAGACACAATAAATAATAAGGAGATTTCATGAGCTGAACCTAGTCTATAAATAAAAGTCAGCTAAACACACAGACTTTCCATTTCCAGCCATACAATTTATGACAGATTTTTAGTGGACTGGGTAGTCTGATTTCTGCTCTCCAGCACACTGAACAAGAAGACAATCTCCAGTGTAAAAAGACGTAGGTCCAAATCCTGGCTTCTTGACTAACTAGTTGTAAACTTTGGGGAAAGCCATTTTAACCCCTTTAAGACTCAGTATTATCTTTAATGGTGACAAGAAGAGCTAACCTTTTTTAAACACCTACTATGTGCTAACTTCTTACATATATTAACTCACTGCAGTCCTCACAGTATCTGTATGATACCTCACTTACAAGGAAACTGAGGAACAGAGAGTTAGCAGAGTATCATTTCACAAGTGACAGAGCTGGTATGTGAACAACAGTCTGGCTTAGAGTCTGCACGAGAGCTGCGGGGAGTGATTTGGGCTGTGGTAAGGAGTGAAGAAGTGGTGTGTGTAAAGCTGCTACAGCAGAATCTGGCACTAAGTGTTCACAACAATATAAGAAAAAAAAATCCCCTTCCCATAACAACAAAACATTTGAACTATGAGGTAAAACTCTTGCCCCTATAGAAGATTCTTGTGTTTACTGGTAAACAGGCAAGAGGTTCTCTCAGCCAACTTTAAGTTGTTCAGTAGAAGGAGTGTAGCCTCTGAGTTTCTAGTGCCGACTGGGGTACCAGAGTCTCCTAGATGCTGTTCATTGCAGGCAGCTATCTGGCAATGGGATTCTCCACTGGTGATGTGGCTCAGGCAAGGAGTGTAAGCTCGATGCTCACAGAACCCTTGGCTCAAGCAGTTTGCAAAGGCTGCTACAGAAAGAACCTGAAGAGACTTGCTGCCTTGGATCAAGAGGTCCAATCACACACACGGATGCCAAATCTCCTGAGGCAGCTCCCTCCCAACACAGCCATCCACACACACACTCTAAAAGCATTTGCCTTTACAGAAGACTGCCAGCATTAAATAAATGTGCTGGTATTTTTGAAATAAATCACTTATTTGTTGCATGCCATATAAATCAAACAGAAAATATACCTGTAGATCAAGGCATTAAAGTATTCTGCACCTTTACTTAGAATTTTTGCTGTTTTTGTGTTAGGTTGAGTTTGAGTTTGTTGGGGTAAAATTTCCAGTCTCAGGATTTGAATTCCCTTCTTGCTGGTTTAAAGTACACAGCATTAGGGCTTTAACTTTGAACTGGAATGTTTTTAAGGGGCAAGGGCCCCCCTTTTCCCAAAAAAAAAGTACAGTGTTTGCCAACCAGTCTTTCCCTAGAATTATCCAAACTACCTACTAGTTAGCTTTGGTTCACTGCTATAGGGCTGTGTGTGTGTGTGCGTTAACATGCAACTTGGAATTTGTGTGAGTTTTACTTGCTGACTGACACATACACTGCACTTAAAGATCTATTCAATTCAGAGCAGAGTCTTTTAGCATGAGGTAGAATTGAATTTTAGGAGCTTTCAGAATGAATTTATCCAAGAAGTAATTCTGTTGATACCATGAAAATTTTCTCTTTATTCTTAGCTAATGCTTAGGTACGGTCTGGTATAAACAGTGTGCAGATACAGTAAACCACACTGCTGGTGAAGAGCAAAGTCTTTGGAGTCAGAGGACTTTGAGTTCAAATGATGAGCGTGCCACCGAAGGGCCATGTCAAGTTTCCGTGTCTCTAGGCAGTTCTAATAATGGCACCCATGTCCGGGGATTGGCTCCAGGATTAAATGACACCTAATGCCACCAAGCTGGGGAGTAGGGTGGGGTGGGGGTGGGGGGTCGATCGAAGACCAGTTTCTACAAAATGATTTCAACATTCAGCCTTGCCCCAGCGGTTATCTTTCTGTCCGATGCCAAGTTGGCACCACCCACTAGAGCAAACAGCAGAGAACACTCCCTCCTGAGCAGGCCTCGGGCACAGGAACGTTCCTGTACCTCGCAGTTTGAAAGGGTGAGCACAGTTCCACCCCAGATGGAGGCTGAATACGTGGACTCTCCCTGGGGGTCCAGACATGCCCTGAAGACTGAAGCCAGGCTTTTGTCCTACCTCTGACAACAGGGCCCTGAGACACAAACCCCTTCCGTGACGCTTTCACTGGAAATCCTGGAAGAGTCAAGAGACAGTGGACCAATGACAATCTGGGCCTGTCTCCTATAGGCTCTTAGCGAATCTGAGAAGAGTTCACTCACAATGGGTCTTAAATGGTGTTGATTCTTGTACAGATTCTGTTATGGCAAAGCACTTCATTCAGTGGATGATTGTTTGATAAACAGATACAAAGCCAAGAGGCTCACTTTCCCCAGACATTTCTATCAACACATCCCTGAAAATGAGGCATTTTGCAGTGGTTCCCAGGGAAACCTGGATAGCACAGGAGGGGGGAAAGTCACCCTGCCCCAAAGGGCAGGGGTCATTTTCTACAGGATCTGGCAGCTCATCAGAACCCTGCTAGTATCTGTTAACGCACTCTCTTTAAATGAGCATTACATATTTAGCTTTTTTCTCAACAGGTTAATAGGGTAATTCTGGAAAAAAGTTAAAACAAAAACTGCATATAAAACCTGTAGCTATGGCACCCTTGTGCATCCTGGATTAATGTTTTCCCAAATTGAGGACAAGCAGTAGGAGGGCCTTCTAGTTCCACCCCCTTATCTTGGTTCCTTTGACCTAAACCTTTGAGGCATCTGGCAAGAACAGAAAAGCGGACGGGCCGGTAAATACCAGAAGGATAATGGAGGAAGAGAAGCAGCAATGACTTAGGTAATAGTAGCTTGAACTTACAGTGTTTTGCAATGTATAAAATTCGTTCACATTATCTAATTTCACAAAATCCCCGAATCTGAGCAGCAAAGAGAACTTGGGTATCATTTAATCCAGTGTTCCTAAACCTCTTTCCCTCCTGACATTGGATGTGATAATTCTGTGTTGTGGGCAATGCCTGCCTGTGGACTGCAGGATGTTTCACAGCATCGCTGGCCTCTCCCCCCAGGGGCCAAAGACCCCCTGGCCCCAGGTTGCCACAACCTAAAATGTCTCCCGAGGATGAAATTGCTTCTTATTGAAAATTTCTGATGGAGTTTGACCATCTTCATGGAGTTATAAACAGATCATATACTTGGCAACTGGCAGGTACTAATTAAATAGTGGGAGAAGAAGTTATTTTATACTTTTCAGCAAAGCATGGGTTGGGTGACTGAATCTGGCTCCGGTCACTGAGAAATATGCAGCATTTTTCAAAGGTTCAAGGTAGTTACTCTTTGATACCAAACTACCCATTTAATGTGGTTGAAAAACCTAACAAGTTTAATTTTCAAACAACTACCACAATAAATAAATAAAGCCCTATCAGACCTATTCGGCTGTCAAACTGATTTGTCATCACAGGCAAACAGACAGACCTACGTCATACAAATGCCACTTCTGACATCAGCTAGAGATCTGCCCAGGTGCCTCATTTACATCCAAATCCTTATGCTTCAGGGACATAAGGAAACTGTGGACAGCCTGGTTTTGAACGCTTGAAACTTTCTCACTGAGTTTCTTCAATAATGTAAGAGTCTCACTTTAGAGTTAAAAAAAAAAAACCCACCTTTTAAAATAAGACATTATGAACAATCACTGAAAATGTGATTCTAGAACACAGTCAGATTCATCAGCACTGAAATCAACCTCCACAGCCCCCTAGGCAAAAGCACTGATCTTTCTAATGGAACCGATGACCAGATAGTATTTGTGCATACGCTCATTTGCTCATTGAAACACTGATCAGACACTTACTATGAGCCATCCTGTGCTAGGTTCTTGGGGACTACTACACAGCCCTTGGGGTTCCTAGTCTAGCGAGGGTGGGTGAAAGAGGGTGAGAAAAGAGCAAAGGGAACACCCTGATGGATAAGCCCAGGAGACTAGTCAATCAAGAAGCCACAATGTTCTTTCCACAAACATTGATTGAGCACCAAGGCCACAGGCAAGATTTTGAAAAGTATACAACCAACAATGAGCCAGGGGTTCAAACAGAACCCCAGAAATGAGATCCAGATAGCAGATAGAGAAGGACTGGGAATCTGAAAAGGTCAGGTTTAACTATATTTTGAGGTAGATAGAAATTCTGCAAGAGTGAAACTCTTCTTATTTTCCTACACTTAGAACCAGTTTTATGACATATCACACACTTGCAAATACAATACACTGCCATTTACCTATAATGATGCAAAAGTATCAGACCCATTTTCTAGACAAAGAAACTAAAAATAAGAGTAATTGTGAGCTGAGCTCAAAATCACAGATTATGGTAAATAAGAGATAATTAAAGAAGTGTTATGTTGGGGGTGATAACCTGTTACTTAACTTCTATATAAGAGTAGCTTCTGCTTATGTTTCAAGCAACACAAAAGCCAGACAGTTCAAACATAGTAGAAATACAGAGATGATATGGTGGTTATTATTATTATTTTTTTTAATTCAAAAATTTGCCTGAAAGGGTTTCTTCTCATTTGTTTGGATTCCTGCATTTACGGCAAAATAGATTTAGAAAGTGAACATTTGCAAATATAAACTTTTCTGGTCTTTAGGATGGGTCAAAGCCATTCCTCCCACCCATTTCAGACTATTAGTAGTTCGCAAGTGGTAGTTATAGTGTGATATAGCAACAGGGGCCTATAATCACTACGCCATAGCATGCATGAGTAAATGCTCTCTGGGACGTGTTCTCTGATTACGTTTTGGCAGTATGTCAAGTTAGTAGTATACAAGAATATCGTAAGTCTCTTTGTAAGAAGAACGACAAATTATTTGTTAAAGTAGAGTGACATAGTCAAATATTAGCTTCAGTTTTTAGGTGTGGCCTTCTGATTCTGTTTGGTTAACATTAGTCATTTAAGTTGTGACTATGAAACAATATCTTTTACCACAGAAAAAACTAGATCCTGCTTAATGGTGGTGTCCTAGTATCACAAGGCTTAAGTAGCTGTGGTGAAGTGATACTTGGCCAGGAATATGCTCAACATTGAATAAACCATAGTCATTTTTCTTCTATAAATGTTTCAATTGAGCGTTAAAAATACTCACAAATAGTACAGCAGTATTTCATGACAACATGACTATATTAGTTTTCTGTGATAAAAATGTTAATAGGAAGTAAATTTTCTAGTGGAAGACAAAGACATGCACTAAAACACAATGTCGTTTTAACTAACACATATAACTAACACAATGCACTTTTTCATTTTTTTAATTAATAAGATGTATTTTAAAAATTTTTATATTTTCATTTTTGTTTACTAAATGTTTAGATGTTTTTGGCCTATAGTGAGAAACAAAATGAGAGTTAAATGAACAGGTCCTACTAACTAAGATATGGCTAAAGCTAAAGCTAGAACCTCAACCTTGTCAAAGAAAAAAAGAACTCAGAGTTGAGTATAGAAAGAACTTGGGCCATCCTGTGAGGGTTATTTGTGATACAACTTCATTTGTTTTTTATTTCATCTCTACAGGAAGTCTTAGAATGGGAATCATCTAAAAAAGTCTCTAAATAACAGAAAAGAAGATCACACTTTTGGGGACTCCCTGGAGGCCTAGATATTATTGTTTCAGTCTGAGTTCGATCCCTAGTAAGGAAGCTGACCCACATGGTGTAGATCCAGACCTCTCCTGTCTCACCCGCTGCCCCCCTCAGCATTGTATTTCAGTATATCAGCCTGCTCTGCCCCTAACTCTGTCTCTTGTGAATCCTCTTACCACCACACCCCTTCCCCTGGTACCTCTGGCCTACACCCCAGTTCTTCCATGTTAACAAACAAATATCATACTTTCTATTATGAAGTGATTTTCACTATTTTGTGCTGTATTTCCACTTTCTTCTATACTGTTTAAATGCATTGGAAAAATCCAAACAAATGGCTTATTTCATTAATAACTGCAGCTTCAAAAGCAGGGAGCTTTTTGGTGTCCAAGTGCCTAGTACTGAATGAATGCTTGTAGAAAGGAATGAATAAATGAGCCAGTAGCTGAGTGCAGTCTTTTATAAGAAACGTGTTAAGACAAAGCTATAAAAAGACTGTTATTACATATGTATAATTACTAGCAAATAATTTTTGACATTTTTTCCCCATTAATCTATATTCAACTTTGGTGGTAGATCTAGACCGCAAAATGCATGCACAATCATACCAAGTATTGCTCAGCAGTGTGTTTTCCAAAAGACCACACTAAGGAGTGTACAGGCCAGCTTTGGGTGTGGGCTGGCTGGTATTTCTTATGTACAGATATCAGCAAGGTCAAGGGCAAAAGCCACACCAATCACCAACCACTGATGGACTATACTGAATACAACTGTTAGCTTCCTTAGACCCTTCTGGATAAAGTAGACACTGACTGGGCA
Organism: Condylura cristata; assembly: GCF_000260355.1. Lineage (NCBI taxonomy): Eukaryota > Metazoa > Chordata > Mammalia > Eulipotyphla > Talpidae > Condylura > Condylura cristata. Next base: position 37,330,859 of record NW_004567113.1, on the reverse strand, counting down.
GCTGTGGAACTTCCATAAACTCTTCCTGCCTTATCCCCCATGCTTTACTTCTATTAGCTCAGACATCTGATAGACTCGACACTACAAGAAAATAGGTACAAAGGCATTGCCTGACCCACAGACAGTTGCCAAACGCTCTAAGGAGCAGGAATTCTGAGCATCTGGGTGCTTGGGCTTGTGAACTCTGCCTCTGGGGTCCTTTTCTACCTGGTCTCACTCTGCTCTTGGCAGTTTCCTACTATGCAGCAGAGGTTCTTGAGAAGTTGCAAAGTGGATCAAAAGTTAATTGGCTAATTGGCTACAATAAAATACAGAAGTTCCCAAACGTCTCTACATGAAATCTAAGGTTGGCTCTCTGCCTACTACTCTCCATGTTCCGTGAGAATCTGTGACACAAAGAACCTCTTTTTGCAAAGTGAACAAGGGTGGGGACCCTGCACAGGGACCTCTGGCTTTATCAAGGGAAAGTTACTGCCACCTGCCACCTTTCATCCTGAAAGAAACATTTTTATTTTTTGCCCTTTCTTAATTACATTTTTTTTCTCTCAAATTCTCAGGCAATGTTCCAAGTTTCCTGAAAATAATTACCTATGCTAAGAGGTATGCCACAGAGGACCAAAGAAATTGATGGGACTGTTTGCTTTAAGTTTTGTTTGAACAAACACACAGCCCAGAATCAGCTCTCCTTCATGGGTATTCACTCTTCAAACAAAATTTAGTGACATGGTTTAAACCTAGGACAGGGACGAGAGTTTGTCAATTACAAATTATTCAAATACTAAATTTATGCTTTTATGAGGCAGAATTTGTAGATATTTGAAAAAATGCAAAGCTGCTTATCCTGAGAAAACACATTTATGAAAAGAAGGGGAAGATAGAGAGAGAGAGAGGGAAGAAGATATCCAGTTTTTCTAATTGCTATAATTTAAGTAGGTAACTCAAGTTAGCTGGAAATTTACATACACGGACTACAAAAGCCACATGGAAAGCAGAACAATATTAAGGAATTCAGAAAAGAGACTTAAAAATAGAAATGAACATTTTATATATATATATAAATATTTTTTTTTCAGGGTGTTGCTGAGCCTAGGGTGTTTAGAATGAAATGTTCCTATGACTTTCCATGACATTAACCTGCTGGGACTGCTGTCAGAATATAATTGCTGTTCATGTCACACACAGTCTCTACTTCCACTGAGTGCACTTAGAGTTAATATTTTGAGTGATAAAATAACATACCAGTAAAAATAACAGCCCTGATTTTAGCTAGTCATTTATTAGCCTCAGAGAGAAATACTGGGTATTCTTTGAGTTAATAAAGTGTGAAATGACTTTAATGCTTCAAGGGAAATAAAGTCTACCCATCTTGCAAACTGTTTTTAGAAAGCATGACTTCTCTTATCCCACCCTGCACTAGAAAATTTAATTGGCTCAGTTATTTCCTCTCTCTCCAAATCCCTGTTTATGGCTAAGAATTTGAGGACCTACAGCAGCAAACAGTTTCTCTACAAACCAGTCCCCATGAAAACCAAGAGCGGATGCATTGGGCCAGTTTGTTTCTCATAGATGTTGAAGACAGTCTTTAACAGACTTAACATTTATTTATTTGGAATTTGGACACCTACTTCCAATACCATGTCCCATTGTGGAGACTAGTTCACATAACGAGTCCTACAGGCATGAGTTAACATGACTGTTGTGCGGTTATTGCCAAGTTCACGGGGGAATCATTGTGTACAGACCTTTGGTCCTGAGTCAGCTTACACAACAGTGTGGCTCTCTGACTCCACAAGATGCTGCCATGGAAAAGTCTGTGCAGACCTTCACATTTTACACTGTGAACACACCTAGTTCTGCTCACAATAAAAGAGAACTAGGATAAATGTTTTGGAAAGAGCTTGCCCACATAACTGTGGCTAATCTACTTCTGTTTTGCTAAAGCAGCATGGAAAGAAGTTTTTGTACAAAAGATGGTTTTATTTACAGTGGCTCACAGTTCACAGACACATCCAGGGTGGAGTGTCTTCTCTCTCTGCTGACAAGTAGATAGATGTACCTATTCCATCCCCCCACACACACACACATGCACACACACACGCACTCACTCACACTTTTTATTCTTAGCCTAAAAAAAAAAAAAAAAAAGCACACGGGTGAATTGGTGATGGGATGATGGGAAGCCCATGGGGATCACAGCTGAGATGGAAAAAGGCACAAAATGATATACAAATAAACTACTATAATAATAAAAAACAAAAGACAATCCATTTATGAAAATAAAAAAGCCAAACAAGCAAAAAAAAAACAAACAAAAGCCTCTGTCTACCTTTGTTGTTGTTTTGTTGGTGATTTCATGAAACATGTTTACATCGAAATGCTGGCGGATACCAGCCCTGCCTCATCGCTGTATCCTAGCTACCAGAGCTCAGGCCTTAACTCCCCAGTGGTGTTATGCTTCCGTTTTCTCTCACCTGTCTGCTGGCAAGCCACCTATGCCTACATTTAAGGAAAAATAATTTTAGATGAGCCTTGGGCATGAATATATATGTCACCTGCTTAGCTGGCTCACACACATCTTCACTAAAATGTGCTAGAATTAGAAAAATTCCTCTTGAAAAACAATCCTAGCTTTCACACTATATAAAAATGGACTCAAAAGAAATCAAAGATCAATGAACTTAAAACTCTAAAGCTCTTAGAGTAAAATACAGAGGGAAAACTTTCACAACCTTGATGATTTTGGATATGACATCAAAGCACAGGCAATAAAAGAGAGAAGTAAATTGGTACACATCAAAATGAAAACCATTTGTGAATCACGGAAGATGATCAGCAGAATGAGAAAACAACTCATGGATTGGGAGAAAATAGTTCCATAAAATACTAAGGAATTCCTATCCACAGTATACAATGGTATGATCAACAACAAAACAAAACAACCAATTTAAAAACGAGTAAAGAATGAATAGACATTTCTTTAAGATGATACACAAGTAACCAACATACCCATGAAAAGATGTTCAATTAATCACTAGGGAATGCAAGTCAAAATCACAATGATCTGCCACTTAGGATGGTGGTTACAAAGTATGTATATATAGAAAACAAGAAATGTTGGCAAGGATGTGGAGAAACTGAGTCCTGTGCATTGCTGGTGGAAATATTAAATGGCACAGTTGCTGTGAAAGCTAGTCTGGTGATTTCTCAAAAACTTAAACACAGAATTACCTAAAACCCACTGATTCCACTACTGGGTATATATCCAAAAGAATTAAAAGCAGGAATGCAAGCAGATATTTGCTCACCCATGATTATAGCAGTATTATTCCATAACCAAAGGGTGAAAATAAATCAAATGTTTTATCACTTCATAATGGGTAAAATATGATCTATATCCATGGTGGAATATTCTTCAGCTTTAAATAGGAGGGAAATATTGACATATGTTACAATATGAGGAAATCACGACACTATGTTAATTGAAATAAGCCCAATGCAAAAGGTCACATGTTGTATAATTCCACTTATGAGAGGCACCTGGAATAGTCAAATCCATAGAGACAGAAAGTAGAATGGGGGGACAGAGGAGTAGGAGTTATGTTTAATGAGTACAGATCAGTTTGAGAAGATGACAACGTTTTGGATACTGGTGGTTGCACAACATGTATTTAAAGCCTCAGAACTGTATATCTAAAAGTGGTTCTGGGCCCTCCCTGGTGACAAAATGGGTTAAAGCATAGCACTATGAAGGTAAGCACAGCCACTGCACACGAGTTTGATCCTGGCCAGGGAGGTGACCCACATGGCACAGCAGACTTCTCCTGTCCTACCCACTGCTCCCCTCAGAAGTGTACTTCATCAATCTGCCTGTTCTGCTCCCTGTTCTATCTCTGGTGAATCCTCTCACTACCCCGCAACTCTGGCCTGTGCCCTAGTTCTGTATGCATAAATAGATAAATTTAAAAAAAAAATGGTTCAAGTGGTAAATTTTAAGTTATGTGTATTGACCACAATAAAAAGCCATGGAAAACTAAGCAGGATTAATATCTATATTATGCAACTTTTTTTCGTAGTGTTTGTGATTCAAAGTGCAGAGAAACAGATAACCAACATAGTAGCAGATGAGACTTTTTAACTGTAAAATCTAGTCAAAGTGTCCTTGTTGTTCCAAGATTAGGATTAGAACTAGCCTGAGATTTGATTATAGTTGCTTCATGCTTTTAGAAACTGTTTCAACATAACATCACATCACATTGTATGCGCCACGAATGTTGCCACATAAACACATACCAGGTACACATTGCAGGCAGCAGATATCCTGTCTGGTTTCCCTTAAGTGCAGGAGAAAAAGACACGAATATACTCACCAAAACCCACCAAATTGATCTGTCTGGTCTTTTCTTGGATATAGAGCAAGAAATTCAGTCAGCTTGCTTGGTATTCTCAGTCAACTTTTGAAGGCAAGTCCTAAGGGGTAAAAAAAAATTACCTGAAATGTTTTCTATTTCCACATAATCTTCACACATGTGTTAGATATTTAGGACCACTTTAAAAAAAAAACAAAAAACCACAACTCCCATTGCTCTATCACATGCCCTAAAAACTAAGATATACAACCCTTTATTCCTCCTATTCCAGAAAAGGCAACAGTAATAAGAAAATGATCATTTATTCCATTTGTTATACTTTCCTACTCTGCCTTCTTTAGAGCGCCTGATTTGAAAATGAACAATACACTGTTTGAGAAGAAATTCAACATAGTGATATTTTATGTTTAGACTCACAAAAAGAAGGGGAGCACCCTTTACAGAGATGGTATCTAGCTCTAAGGCTACCTGCCCCCATTTTGGGGCTCCCACTAGACATCACTAATGAATCATCACACTTTCTCCTGCTGAATCCAGCGAGGTCTCAAAAAATCACTCATCACACACTGCCAGCTCATCAGAATTGCTATGAAAGTGACCCACTATTTTAACTTAAATGTGTAGTTCAGGGCCCTCCCTCGTGGTGCCATGGGTTAAAACACAGCACTATGAAGCGGTCTATAGCTACTGCAGCACAAGTTCGATCCCCAGCCAGGGATGTGATCCACATGGTGTGGCAGACCTCTCCTGTCTCACCTGCTGCTCCCCTCAGCAGTGCATTTCAGTACATCTGTCTGTTCTTTTCCCCACTCTGTCTCTGGTGAATCCTCTTACCCCCTACTCGTCTGGCTTATGCCCCAGTTCTGTATGCATAAATAAATAAATCTAAAAAAAAAAAAACCAACCAAACATATCTAAATAAACACAGAAGTTTTGCCTTTAATTGACATCTGGAAATATAGTTGGCCTGACTGAAGAATATTCTCTCCCAAATACTGCAGGTCCTCATCAAGCAACCTGAAACTCCAGATGCTTTAAGTGCCCAAGTCTGTAAGATTCAATATGGCACAATGGTTGCAATACCAGACTGCAATACCCAGAAGACTAGTAGTAGTCTGCCATGCCTTATTCTATATTCTCAAGCAAGTAATTTCATTTATCTGAACCAAAGCTTGTTCTCCAAAGAAAAGAAAGGAACTGAATGACCAATAGTTTTCAAACGGTGTGTTTTTGTATGTGTGTGTATTTAGAAACAGTGCCTTTCTTTTGCCAAAAAACAAGGTGCTCTTTGCAGTGGAGGAAGAGGGTGACATGAAGAAGCACCTTCAGCTCACCTCCCTGACCGACCCACTCACTGCCCAGTACAGCTGTGCTGGAGCACCACTTGGTTTTTAAGACTACAGGGAGTTTCCTGTATTGTCGCCTGTGATTAAATGGTCTCTAAAGTCAGTTTCACTCCATATTGCAGTGACGAATAGAGCATTCAATGCAATCCATTCCATTATGGGAATGCAAGCAATAAAAGTAAACATGAGCTAGTTTTAATCCTTATTATCAATGATCTACTTCTGAAAAAGTTACACCCTCAAATAAACTGTAGAGTAATAGTTGTTAAACTACTTCTCAAAGGATATAATCCACACCCAAGTCTGTGAGGAGCATTCCCTAAATGCTGTGTCTTGGATAAAGCCAAATGATCAACAGTGTTTGATAAATAAAAGTAAATGGGCAAATTACAGGTGGGGAGTGGAAATAATTAGGCCCAGTCAAGGTAGAATACAATTTAGGTTATGGTACCATTTGTTGGCTACCTAAAAGAATTCCAATAAATTGACTCAACTTTTTGAGTCCCAGTTTCCTCATTCATACAGTGAAGATAATTCATGTAGGATTGTATAGGGAACAGAGAAGATATCTGGGAAGCATGATTCCTGGCACATGCCTGTCAGAATTGTGTTTTCTTTCTTTGTGTAATGGCAAAAATTCTCCTTTAAGGTTTGTCGTAGTAATGGACTTGTAAACTTTAGAGACTGAAAGTAAATGATCAATGTGTAAGCAGAATACTTATTGTTTTGTGCTGTATCTGAATGGGGAAAAGAAGGATTATTGAATGCATCTCTCATTACTATTCAAGGAGCAGAAAATTTCCCCAAAGTAAAACATGAACCTCCCTTGCTTGTTTCCCCCCAAAAATCAGAGTTTCTAGAATGACTCCAAATGCAAACCACTTCATAAAAACTTTTGTATTGTTTTGCCATTAGACTTCAAATAAAACTCACAAGCCATGCTTGCCTGAGGCTCCACATCTATCCTGCCACAGTATTGGGTAGCCCTAAAGCTACCTAACTTGAAAAGTCCAGCCTAGGCCCAAATCTTTAATTTTACTATGGAAGAAACTGTCCTACCAAAGGTTCTATAATGACATCTACAATTTGTAGGGCAAGTTCTAAAGAAAAGGGCCTCCAGACACACTGTAATCACTCTTATCCCCTCAACAGCTCCTCACCTGTGCAACAGCAATGGACTTTGCTCACAAGACCCTACAGTCTTCGTGGAAACCAGATGAAGACATTTTTCAATGAATAGAAGAAACAATTCCTCTAAGTGGAACAACTGGCTTATTTTTATCTGTTGCTTAGGATTTCGTCTCCAGCAACAGTAGGCCTGTGAGTTTGTTAGACTTGAACACCTATGGCATCATTGTAATTAGTAGGTGCTGATTTACACCCTCTTTTTTCATCTTGTCTCACCAGTCCTAGTTTTGAAAGCCATTTCAAATCCACTTTTGGATTTAGTCAGAGTATAATACATAAATCTATGAATACATGAAGTTAAATTTAAAAAAATGTCCCAATCTAGTATCAACTTTTTTTTAGATTTAATTATCTATGCACACAGAACTGGGGTATAGGCTAGAGGTGCAGGGGTGGTTAAGAGGATTCATCAGAGACAGAGCGGGGAGCAGGACAGGCAGATTGACGAAGTACACTGGTGAGGGGAGCAGCAGGTGGGACAGGAGAGGTCTGCCACACCTTGGCTGGGGGTCAAACTCTTGCTGAAGCAACCATGGGTAGCTTTGGGTAGCTTCACTGTATTGAGCTTTAACCCATTGCGCCATCAGGGAGGTCCTGTAACGTGAAGTTCTATACCATATTTGCTTACTCAACCCTCAGTCATAAAGAGGCTTAAAATTTCTTTCTCACTGTTCTCCTACACCAAGGAAGGAGAACTCCATTTCCTAAAGACAACTCCTTTCTTAGATCAACTGCAGACATCCAGGGGTGCCGGACCGGCAGCTCCCCTTGGAACCAGCTTCCACATCTGGACATTGAAGCTGATAATATATGCCTCCTATTATGGGAAAGTTGTTATAAGCACAAACTAAGACAATACATTTGAAATCATCTTATAAGCAAGCTGCCAAACACCAGCTCCTGCCTGCTCAGCTACAGAAGCCCCTGAACTGATTTGGCTCTGGCCACTCTTACAGGCTGTGGTCACTGGCTCTCTTGGCAGGCAAGTGACTTTTAAGGAAACAGGATTTTTAAATTTAATGCTATTAAGTTATGACTAAGGTTAACTTTAAAAATGACACAAATACAAAATACACTATTTCATGATATCACTTATCTTCCTGCTTAAAAACCTCTCCTCCCAGTGCCCATAGAGTAAAGTCAGTATCTTTATTAAATCAATATCTTCCCAACAGGGAAGGTACTGCTTACCTATCTAGCCTCATTCTGCAACACTTATCTCACTCCACACATGCTATCTCCCTACCTTGCTAGCTTTTACAAATTTTCAAACTCTGTGCCATTTCAGAAGATATCACAGGAGTGATCTCTTCAGTCTCCTGAGATATGTTGCAGCAACATCATATACCTGCTCATAGCACTAGTTCAAGCCAAATGAATTGCCATTTGGAATGACACAAACAACCGAATATCAGCAACATTACATAGCTTCGCCTTGCAATAACTGGGATCTTAGCAGGCTCCACTTACTTATGAACTTTCCTGAGGCTGAATTCAGGTCTGATTTACCACTGTAATCCAGTGCGCTCAGCCCAACCCATGCACTTTCTCAGTGCTTAATTGCTTTAATTAGTACGAGATGTTGTTACCACCTTTTAATACTAAGTACATGATTTTTACATGGTCACTGGTAGTAAAAATCATGATTTAGTTAAAATATGACTTGTATTTTCTGTAGGAATAAAGTGAAGAAATGGAATGAAACAGATCCATTAAGATTTTTTTATTTCTGGCATTCTGGGAAGCAGTAATTCTAGTGAACACAATCCATACACGAGGGATAGCAGAATTTGACCTGCTGATTGGGAATCACTTATGGACTTTATTTTTTAGAGTCTTCTTACCAAAGGGCGGAAAGAAAACAACTCTCAAGGAAAATCAGGTGATTTGGATTTTTTTCTTTTTAGAGTGTTTGCCATGGTGATGGCAACAACGGGGTAGGGGTGGAAGGTGGGGGGACAGAGTGCTACCCTTGGAATTGAGGAATTTTAAAGCAAGCTTTCCCAAGATATCCAAAAGGAGTGCATCCTACAACATTTCCAGACCAACTTCTCCAACCGGGCCTTATCTGGTGTGTCCCATGAAATGAACAGGCAAAGGCTGGCTCTAAACTGAGTTGGGATGGTAAACAGGGTAGCACTAATTATTGCTATTATTATCAATAATTCAGCATTCATGGGTATAGTGTTATTATGTCCCAGACACCATGCTACGGATTCCACATTCAACTTCTTACTTTATTGTCTGCAATCTCTGTGAGTCAAATTCTATAGTTATACTCATTCCAGAGATGAGGGAGTTAAGGCACAGAGAGGCCACCCACATGGCAAAAGTTTTTTATCCTTTAAATATTCAGCACTAAGGAAGAATCCAATTGCTTCTGTACCCCAGTCTGGAAAAAGCAGGGAACTTAAATTTGTGCTATAACAAAATGGCAATGAAATGCTTGTATATTACAGATTTAGACTCATCTTTAACCAGTCAAAAATCAATGGCAATTCCACAGGTTGTCAAGATCCACTACCCAAAAACTTGTTCTTTAGAGTCCTCATACTCAACTTTGAATAATAAAAGGTATGCTTACCCTGAACTATAAATAATAATTTACTATTTGGGGTAAGGAGCAGAAAATGTCAGGTAAATGTCACGGGCTCAAAAATACCTGGTTATCTGACTTGTCCCCTAGATTCTTAAAAATCTGTCACATTTTAGAAAGTTCTTGAGACATTAGTGCCCCATCGAGTAAATAGAGCCTCCAATTCACTTTCTATTGTCCAGTTATCTCTATCAGACCATTCTTTTTTACTTCCCTCTTTTAGTAAAATCATCTATCTCTTTTAGTAGCAAGGAAAATGAACATACTAACATTTACACTATAGCAACAGGAGTTGAAAATCTATATACATTACTAATTCTCTACCTAAGATTCATAGCTCCTGGTTATTGAGTGGCTCTCACTCCCCACTCCCTCCATCTTTGTGCACTGACATTTGACCCTTTTTATAATATGCACCTTGTACCAGTGAAACTTAAGGCACCAGCTAGTTACTCATTAAACTCAGGTGCCAAGGCCTGACTTGTACAAATGACGTTGTTAACTGCCCAGCCTGGCCTGTGTGCAGAAGTGGAAAAAAGCAATCATCATAGCTGTGAAATTCTGTCATATCGGCAGAATTGAACTACAAATTGCTGCAATTCGTGCCTGACCTCTGATCTGTGAAGTTAGTCTAAACCTTTGAACCTCAGCTTGGAATTGAGAAACAGCGTTTACTTGTTCTGGAGAAGATGGCTAGCAAGTATTTTCTGCTGTGAATAGTTAACTCTTTTGGATGAGCCAAAGCCTCTCCGCACCCCCCACCATCACCACCCCACACACTCCAAGAGTCAACCGGAACAAGAGACTTATGAGGACGATCTTGACGGTAGATGTAAAAGTAGAATTTTGAACAAATTAACTACAAGCGGAAAGGTTCCGGATACCAATCTTTTAAATGAGTATGTAAAAATAATAAGTGGGAAAGTGAGGTAAATGCGTTAAAAAAATACTCTTCTTTACCAAGTACACGAAAATAGTTTTAATGACTTTAAAAAGTAGTGATGGTATTCTTGTTTATAGTTTTAAACAACTACATCATTTCCATGGGGATTACAATTGAGATGAAAAAAAAAAAGTACAAAATGATGTAAAAAATAAACTATTATATTATTAAAAAAACTACATCATTTAATTTCTATTATAAAATTTCTACATTAGTTACTTTCTGTTATAATTTCTATTACAAAATCCATGTTGAGACACCTTAAATATAATCATGGGAGATCAGTTACACTTTTCTTTGAATTCAAATTACCTTCTAATACCAAACATTAAATGAAAGCTAATGAATTAAGTATAAGAGACATTTTCTTGCATAGATATTTGGTCGCAACATTGAATCACAACATTTTGTGCATAGTGAAGAGTCCTTCGTGAGGATTAACATTAAGTGGTTTTCAAATAGTTCCACTGTCAAGTACAAAGAACCAAGTTAAGATTCTATTTCTCTGGCTTCTTTGAGTTAAGATCAGAACAAATCTCAAATCATACATAAAATATAACTAAACTGTCATTTGTAATGAAAGTGAAACTAATTTGTATACTTGTTAAAGCATATGACCTAAATTTAATTCCATTTCAGAAACTTTACTATTGTTTTTAAAAAAAAAGATTGATACAAGAAACTTTTGTTATACCAGAATTCACCCCAGCAAGGAAACATCATTATCGCTAACCTTTGTGAAACACTTGTAATAATGCTAATTCCATTAACGTTTCTTAGTTCTCATCACATATCTTAGACTCACAAATTTCTCATCTAAAGACAGGTACTAAAAGGAAAACAAATGTGAAAATTATCGATAAACTCCTGCTTTTTACCCCAGAGTTTATGTAGCATTGGTCTGTAGCAAAAAAAAAAAAAAAAAGGCTTTACTTTGTAAATGCCTAGTTTTTTCCGACTGTGTAAAGAACTGCAGACAAATTGATTTTTTAAAAAAAGTTTATAGCAAGCATTTTGATCTTACTGTCGGCAAGGCACACTGTACATTGAAAATTCTCCCCCCTTTTTGACTTTCAATTAAAAACAAATAAAATGAATCATGTGTTTATTCAATCTGATTTAAACTATATTAACCGATACAATCATCTCTTCCTCTCCTACAATTGAAACAAATAAGGTGTCCCCTACCTTTCCAGTCTGGAAATCTGGATGCGAAGGCTAATAGTAACAAAAGCTTTGCTTAAGCAACCTTCACCCTGATTCCAGGAACTGCGTAACTGGGTAATACATGAACATGTCTCCTCATTGGTCAATGAGCTTTGGCCACTCAGAGGACTTGGGAGTCATTTGCTAAGAGCACCTGGAATGCACTTGCAGTGGGTGGTAAAGATGGAAGGTGTTAGAATTGTCAGCATTAAAATGCTCAATAGCAGTCTGGAGACAGAATAGAAAACTACTGTAACAAATAGGGAATGAACAAGAAGACAACAGCTCTGGCATTTCTCAGAGACAGGCAGTGAACTGAAATAGTCTGCTTAAACACCAATATTGACTGAAAGGAAATGAATGTCTATTTTTTTTTTTTTTTAAATCCACCTTCCTAGAACAAGATGGGTCCTAGTTCCTTGTACGGCTCAATGCAGACAAGAAAAGCAGCCACTCCTGCTTCAAGGTGTTTTGGGGTGAAGTGAAAGAATGTGCATGAAGTTACTTTGAAAATTTCCAGACCTATAAAAAACACTCGAGGTACTACTATGATTTCTTAGAAACATTATGTAATTTTAACAACTCTTGCTTTTTTCGTCTGGTGATAGCTAAGCTAGCTAATTTGGTTGGAGTGCCCTGTATCTTCGTACCACTAAAAGTTTATGAAAAGCCCGGTAGAAAAAAGGGATACAGACAAAAATGACACATCGACTAAATACTCACTCTATAAGTCTGGGTTGGGAATAGATTTACCGAGAAGTAGAAAAAGAATCACAGGGGATAGGAAGGAAAAAACTGGAGTGGGAAAACTTGATTTATGATGGTGAAAATAATGTGTGTCTTGCAAGAGGACATGAGGCAGAGTAAACGCACACTTCTTGTCAAGCTGTTAAATGGAGCCTCATTCATAGACTCTGGAGGGTGAGTTTGTTAGTTCATGCAGTTGGGAGGTTCTGAGAGAAGGGTACAAAAGAGGAGGCCTCCTTAAGCCATATCAAACTGGGGCTGGAGGTCACCTGATGCACGATGAAAAGGGCCCCAGAGAAAAATAAACCTGTACCTCTTCCTAAAACAAAAAGTTCAAAATCATAGTCTTAAGTTAGTTTTCCCTTTGTGATTATTCTATAATGGTTAACTTTCTTAAGCCTTATTAATATAATTGGTCAGGGTGGAAATTCATAAAAGGGCCTGATGAGTGAAAAATTTTAAATCTACCTATAGAGAGTAGAGTTTTATTACTCACAAAAAAAAAAAAAAATCTAAGGCTATCAATAGTGACTAAAAAATATCAACAGGTTAGTAAAGGGTCAAAATCCAGAACAAGTCTAAGATTAGAATCATGTTAAGTAGTATATAAAACTAAATTGCTTAAGTTCTGGTTGAAGGAAACCTGAAGCAATGACACCTTTGATGACAGTAAGACAGTTAAAAAAAAAAACAACTACTAATAAACTTTTGTAATAAAAAAAAACTACTACTGATGCTCTTTTGACTATACAGAAAGAAAAAGAAAAATGGTTTCACTGATAGGAGAAATATAGGAAACTCAAACAAAGGGTTGAACCCCTTGCCACTCCCCCCAAAATCCCCTCTCCCCCACACAACCCCACACACCCCACACAAAAGAGAGACAAAACTTGCAAGTAAACTGTAGCTCTTAGGCATATAGCAGGGGCAGGGGAGAGGAGTGAGAGTCAGGGAGAGAGGAACACAGGGGCTACAGTGATGGAGAATTTGGGGGATTACACCTGAGGAGAAATTAAATATTGTACAAAAACAAGCAAAGATGTAAGGAAATAAAAATAAATTTTAGAATTTCCTCTCAACTACAAATAGGACCTAGAAAACCTGCCTTTGAGGATGTTATCTAAGAGTTTCTATAACTGTAGGTGTATGTCATGCTTTAACCATTAAAAGGTACTTTTGGTTTGGAGATTTGGTGTGTGTGTATATGAGTGAGAGAAAGATCATTTTTAAACATCAAAAATAAATCATTTCAAAACAGCTTTTCACTGAATACCTGAAAACAATGATTATAATTACAGTCTGTTTTAATCAAAAAAATAGGCCATTCTGAATACCTGGAAACAATTATAAAAGTAGGTCATTCTGAACTAAGTTAACTAAAACAAAACACATGCGCCAATGTACACAGCTATTTGTAATCTTTATAAAAACGATAGACTCTAGTTATAACAAACTCAAACACTGAAAAAAAGAAAGATGACACTCGTTCTACTGCCACTGACACAACCCCCCAACACAGCCCTCAATATGGGCTGGTGTGCAGACGAGTGCTACATTCTCTGTATAAACGTCTGATAGACTGGGCTGGCAATGAGGCAAAATATATCTCTGGAGGAGTGTCCCTTTGTATTTACAAAGCACCTTTGTTTTAGAGTGAAGTGACAGCTGGGAAATCTGAGGTCTTAGATGGTAGAAAAAAGAAAAAACATTGCAAATGCAAAAGAGCATGAGACACGACATATTCTAAAGCAGGTTTTGAAAAAAGTAACAAAAATCAAGATACAGGAAGAAATGGAGCACAGGTAAAGAAATACCATGAAGCCAGGAAACTGATAGTGGGCTATTTTAAATTGATGTTGAATCGATCAAGTTCGCCTTTCCATCTTACTAAGCGAAAGGGTATTACTTCTTTGTTTTAACTAAGGCTAAGCAAGAGCCAGTGTAAGATGAAGTGAATGTGGATTTGCTTTGTATCTACTAATAGTATATAATTTTCCAGAAGTAGATTTCACTCTGCTTTAGCACTTCAAAATCTTTGATGAAAATATTGTGTGTAAAATGGTGGGAGCACGTGCGTATACATGAGAATCCTAAGGAATATGTAATACCTACAGCTAGCTTTTGGTTTGGGCTCGGCCTCAGCTGTATGCATTGTTAACTGTGACCTGTCATCTTCTGTCACCACTTCAGACCAAAGCATCTTGCTCTGCTTTTGTAGAGCAGTGTCCACAACCTAGAGACCCCAAAGAACGGTGATATTTTCTTCCAGGTAATTTCTCAAACATCCCATTATGGTTTCAACAGGTAGAAAGAGGTCATGGATGCTGTCATTTGGGATGAAGGATTTACCCTATCTGACACGATAGGTACTTATTGTGATCCTCAGGAAAGGATCACAGGCTTTCATTTTACATTTCAAAATGGTTCCTCTCATCAGTACAACTGCTGTAGAGCAGAATTACACTAATAAATAGTATCTGTGTATTTCATTCAATCAATATTCAGCAAGAACTTTCTCAAAGTCAGGCACTCTGCTGGGACTATAGTGGTGAATAAAACAGACCAAAAAATCCCTGCCTTTATGAACTGTATAGTCTTGGGAGACAAACAGACATTAAATGAACAAATCAGTAAAATGTACAGTATGTTCCAATGCCAGAACAAAAAAACCTTGGAAGTTATGACTCAGTGGGGCTGCAGGGCATGACAGAGGGTGATTCAAGGCAACAGTCCATGCAACGCTGGTGGAATGTGAAAAAACAGAGGGTCTAACACAACAACGGAATAAAGATAATGAAAAGATGAGGGAAATAAGAATAGGAAAAAAGGTGGAGTGTGCAGTGTGTGAAAGTGTGTGTGTTGTATGGGGGAGTGGGAGAAGTATATAATTTATTACTTATAAAAAGTGAGCCTGAGTCCATTAGATTTCTAGTGGTATGAAACCATAGCACAGATCCTCAGCATAGATGCTGATGAGCCTAAGCATAGAGCTAAACTCACATGAATCACACGTCAAGCGCTTTGTGCTACATGGCATTGCGCAGGCAAGGCACCAACCTCAGACGCAGCAGCAGGATCTAGCATGTAGTCTGATGGCACACATCCAAGAGAGAGCACAGGCTTTATGGATGACTTTTTGGAAGTAAATCTACTGCCTTTCCATTGCTTTTTCAGGCTAGTAGGAACTTTAGAGGTTTTAAGTTGGTCAGGCTCAGACTGCAGCTCTGGGATTTTTTTTCTTTTTTTTTTTAATGTACACAAGAACTGGGACATAGTTGGGAGAAAATCAGGCAGATCTACTGAAATACACTGATGAGGGGATCAGGGGATTAGACAGGAGAGGTCTGCTGCGCCATGCACATCAGCTTCCTGGCTGGGGATTGAACTCGTGCTGCAGTGGTTGCCAATAGCCACTTGACACTCCACATCCATCCCCCACCCCCTTCCCTTGGCAACTATCCTCAAGACAAGGGACATTTCTTCTCTCTTTTACATTTAAATGCATAACAAAAACACAGCCATTCTGTGGTTCTTGGTCTTCCTGAGTAACAGACAGCTCTGAAGAGCCCACAGACTGCAAGCACCTGTGTCCATTATGTACAACCATGACAAGAGCACATCTGCCCGGCAGCCAATGAAGAGACCAACAAGAAGAAATCATCACTCATGTTCCCTTTCATGTAAATGTATCGAATCTGCAATAAAGTAACTAAATTCGCTATAAATGCTTCCCATAGACTGACACATGTGGACTTTGGTAGTACATTTGGAGATAGGTATTAGTATTAGTCCCATTCTGCAGGTGAGGAATTGAAGATGTTCGGCATAAAGTGAATTGACCAAGACCAGTAAATTCGCATAGTGGGAAGATCTGAGCCAGGCCCTCTGGTGCAGAGACATCACCACCTCTAGGCCTGTAGTTGATGCTTGTTCTTTCCTTCCTTCATCTCCTTTCTTTTTGCCTTTCACCTACCTCTCCCAGCCCCTCCCTGCTTCCTCTAGAAGTTCACTGACTCAGCCAGGACAGGCATTTCTGTACCATCAGGAAAAGCCTTGGAACCTTGAAGGGTGGAACCCTTAGAGCCAAACAGGGAAACTGTAACAGGATAAGCCCCCAAATCTAATTTAAATCTCAGCATCATTCTCCTTGTATTTTCTCCCTAAACACTTCCTCTATCCTACTCAGCATTGTCCACTAGTTCACTAATCCTCTGGATCTTACAGTGCTTCCTTCTGCTCTTGAACACAAACGTCTGTGGTGTTTTATAAGGTAAGCAATTATCAGTCTTTATATATTCTGTGGTAGTTTTAACAGATGTTTATTTTTAAAAGAGGAAGTTAGAATAAATATTGAATAAAAGTAGAGGGGAGGTGCCTATTACAAAGTCATAAATAATGTGTAAAATCCAAAACCCATGTTCCACTTTGGCTAGAGAACAGTAGTTACATTAAGTCTTAATGTAAAAAACAGACTCCCCCCATGCCCTCAACCCCTTCAGACAGGCAGTCTGGTTAAAGAGAGCTCAGGAAGTATGTGGTTTTGCCAAGTATTATGTGAGTTTTACTCTTTAATAATTCAATAATAAAGCAGTTTTACTGCTTTAATAGTTTCCTCCAAATTACCACAGAAATCCCCTTCCATTCCAGATTTACCAAGTATTCTGCTTTTCCATTCTAATAGATGTTTATAAGTACTTTCAAAAATACTCTGAGAGGTGCTCAAGTACTGTGAGAAATGGCATTGAAGACTTGGACCATAGCTTGGTCTGTTAAGAAGGAACTAATCACCTTTTGGAGAGATGATTAAATGTCAGATAATTAAAACATAAAAAAAGAAAAATATAAAGCACTATGTGCTGTGTCAACACTACGAGCTACAAAATCAGGTAAAGAACAGTTTGAGGTGCCGAGCACCCAAGGGCACAGCTTGCTGACAGAGATGTCCGTCAGTCTGCTTTTTGGCTTTTTTCTTTCTTTTTCAATCTGCTGAGTTTAGTTTGCTTAAGCTTAATTTCCACCATATTCTTTTACCATTTTCTCAAAGAAGCTCTTACTTGTTGAGAACACAAAAGTAGATATTCTAAAGAAACAGAAATGTGGAAATGGAAACCATACCAAAATAACAGCAACAACAGATTTACTCTAACAGATGAAAACTTTAGTTGTGTGGACCTGTAAATAGGGGTTAAGCCATTAATCTGGATCATCAGACCATCTTTACCAGATCAGTTGAAAGGCAGATCAATTTGTGAGATAGCACACTAGAATGAGCAGGGAGTTCAAGAAAAAGACGCAAAACAGCCTGAAGCAAATAATTTAGACATAGTGAACCTAATTTTCTATGAGTAAATGGTACCTTTGCAAGACACTCAATTTTGTATCGGCCATGAGTCACTCAATCATTCAACAAATAGTTACTGATCATCCACGTGTGTGTGGCTTGTGCTATTGTGGTGACTGAGAACGACAAAGTTCTCCTCATGTCGGAAGAGTAAATAAGCACAGTAATGTCTGGGGAAGGGATACTATGAGAGGGAATAAGGCAGGATTAGGAGGGAAAAAATAGGGACTGTATTGCTTAAGATGGTCAGTGATGTTCTTTGCCTGTAAAGCAGAGACCTGAGAAAGTAAAGAACAGCCAGTTTAAGACCCAGAGAAAAGGCATTCCAGAAGGGAAGACTGCAGCTGGGGAGCAAGCTTTGGGCTTTGGGTCTGTGAACAAGAAAGGGGTGGTGCGGCAGGAGCAGGTTGATCAAACTAGGGACTCCACAGGATTCTAGTTGACTTCTAGGAGGCTTCTGAGCAGAAGGAATGTGATTTGATTTTCTCCACACCACACTGGTGTGGAGGCGAGGTGAGAGGTATGCAAAAATAGCAGAGAGGTGGACTGGAAGCTGATCTGGTCAGACAAAGATGGAAGAATGGTGGCTGATAGGAGAGTGGCCATGCTGGGATATCAAGAAAAGATGACTTGGAGTTCCATTGTAAAGATGGACAGAGAGCTGGCTGATGGTGGTGTCCAGCATTCAGGTGACAGTGTCTGAATCATCAGTGGGAGAAAAGGCTGGTACCAACAATACCCTCTTAGGAACATGCAGTGGTTTTTAAATGGCATGAATTGTAGTCATCAGCAGTAAAAGAACAAATATATGTGTGATTGTTGTAGTCATCAAGCAGTGCATTACAATTTATTTTCAAAAACATAAGTTTCAGTCAGCCATTACCCTCAGTCTTCAACTTCATTACTGAATAAATACATTGTGTATGAACTCTGAGGTCCATCATCTCCAATTCAAGTTTTCTCAGATTCTTTCATGGTTCCCAAATAAAAAAGAATACAAACACTATGAAAATGACTTCAAGGCTAAGAAACAAAGAGAAAATATAAAATAAAGCCTCAACAACCTACTTACATTATTTTGTAACTGTTATTTTACAATTATTTTAACACCAAGTGGCAATAATCAGATTAGTGGTGATTATCCTCAAGTTACAGTAGTCATCTATCATTTCTTGAAGTTATTCAAAGACCCTAGAGTCACATTTTCCACAAAATGCATCTATAAATCAGACTTGGTTTATTACCAGCATCTATAAAACCAGACCCAGGGCAAGTGGCCTAGGGACACATACATGGTCTTAATATAGCAAATGCCCTAGTATGCATGTTTTTTAATCTTCCACTTTTAGCAATTACAGATGACTCTCAAACTTAACAAAATATTCGACTTCATTGGTAAGAACGTAAATGTATATTAAACAAACAAAAAAACCCTTTCAACCAATAGATTAGCATATATTTTCATGGACTGTGCTAAAGTCACTCTAGTAAGACAAATTTAAACTAATCAAAATCTTTCTTAAATTTTAAGCTATACAAAGAGTCATAACAGCATTCATCCTTGTACTTAGCATTTATGTCCTTAAGAATCTAGCCTAAAGAAATGATAAAAAAAGAATTTTACATAGATACCTCAGAATTTTTATAATAAATTGAGAAACTAGCCTAATGCTTGCTTATAGAGAATGGTTAAGGAAATGGTGGTAAAGTCACTACAACCCATCATTAAGTCCTGCGATTCTTTCCTATCCTTTCTTTCTCACTTAGCTTAGCACTAACCATGCACTACCTCCCACTTCCACACTTTGCTTCCCTCTCTGATAACCACTTTCCCTGCCAACCTTCCAGAACAGCAAGGAAGAGCTGTCCACCTGAAGTGTGGTTGGAATTATGTTACCCCATGAAGGGATATAATGTGATCTTGGGCATTCATCACATTGCAAGCTTTTGATCATGAACTGTAAATCTTTGTTTAACTTCTGATTACATGTCCCTCCCAACCTCCACAGACACACACCCACACACAAAAGCCCCAACATGATCTTTTTTATTCTTTTTCAATCTAAACAGGTCTTTGTTTTCCTCCACAATCTCTGGTAGAATCATCTTCTTCAGAGAGCTTTCTTATCCAGGTAGCTATCTTTCTCCAAACAACTTCAGTGCTAGGCAGCTTCAGAATTCCCTCCTCTTTTTTATTTTTGAATACATTCAGTTAATTGTGTGTTTGCCGTCTGCCATTGAACTTGCAAAAACGGACGGAAATGTGTTTCATCACATTATCTAAATACTTCCATTGTATATAAGCTATAATTCCCTATTTAAGGATTAGAATGTACAAGTTTAAGACTGTCTCCTGTAAAAAAGAAATTATAAAACACACACACACCAAAATTCAACTATTTTATTTGTTTACATAGTTGTTATTTGCTGCAAGGGACATAGATCCAAGCACTGGCCTTCAGCCTCTTGTCCCTACCCAGTGAAAACACACAGAAATTCACTAACCTGGGTGCTTAATCATTGTTCCCGACAAGAATTACACCTACTGGTAAAATATTTTTGACTTACAACATGAAGTCAGAAAGCATAACAAGAAAATTTTGCTTATTAAGAATCATTATGAAACCAAGACATCAAAGTTCAATTTCTTTAACTGTTTAGAAAGGCAGAAAAATCACATTCCCCCACCTCCTCCCCACCCCCACCCTCCTCATAATCAGCCTCAGTCTACTCATAGGGACTTAGGTTCATTTTGGATTCCTGGCATCAATGTGAGTGCTTCTTCAATCCCCCCAGGATGGTGGTGTTCTAAGGATCCAGTAGCTCCCCCTCCCCCAAATTATTCTCTGCAATAGTTCACAAGGTTCATGGATTATGAGCAACCTGAAGTGGTCAGGAGTCATTTATTAGCTCTTTAATGCCACACTTTATTGAGGGTTGACAGATAGAGCAGGATGAGTTAGAATGAAACCAGGAACTGAAATACTCCTCAGGGTCTCCTCCATCTGATGGTGTCAATGATTTCACCTGACAGCCTCCATCTCTTTTTTAATCAAGATCCAGTGTCCATGTGGCTTAACTTAATGTCTTGGCATTCTTCAAAAATGGTAACTTAAAGTGCTGATGATCTCTCATTCTGGCTGGCCTTAAAGTTTCAGCGAATGTAGGCAGTCAATGTAACACACTCATTGAGAATACAAACTTAGAGTGTATTTTATCTAGCAACTCCCGAAAATACATTCTCAACAGATCACAGAGACTTCTGCTGGATAGTCAAATGTTGAAGGAGCTCAGACATGGAGAACTGTCTGCTGTTGCCGACCCCAGGCCACTGGACTTGTCTCTCTCAGAGCCCGCCACACCAGGCTCCTCAGCACGCCCGCTGCCCCATTGCTCACAGTCCTGTGTAGCTGCTGGTAAGTGTGGCAGCACGAGAAAAGGAATGGCAGCCCCATGCATGAAGGGACAAATGGGATTTAATTATTTCATAATATGCGCTATGTATTGATATATACCAACTGTACATTGGCTATTCAAACTAAATTCAATCTTCTCAAATTAAATTAACTTCTAACCCTTCTTTGAATAAGATTCATCTTCTTGATATATAGACCAGTGAGAACGCATCATCAGTTTGTAGACTAATGAGTTATTTCTCTTTTCTCCTTATGGATAGTTTGTATTTTCTGATTTCTCTCCACCTACAGACCAGACAAAAGAGGGCTCCACATCTTATTTGCTACTTAATGATGTTTTTGTGAAACGGTTTAATAAGAAAAATAAGAAAGTGAGAAAGAAAGGGAGGGAAAATAACTGAGTTCTGGTTGTGTTTATTTTACTAATCAGAGGATTTGAGGAAATCTCTTTATAACATTTTGTTTCTTCTTCCTATAGAAAATGACATAATAGCTTCCCTATAACAACATTAATGATGTTTTGAGGAAAGGAAAAAAGTATGATATGTAGCAAAATATCTGAATTTTTAGGAAGAGAAAACTATATTATTATTACTACTACTAAAATGATGCCTATTACTTTGTTATTAAATACTAATACTTATATTCAAATGGCATTAACATAAAACTATTAGATAGCTTTTAGTTAATAAAATGCTTTTATTTAACTTTACTTTGCTTAACACTTCTACATTATCTCAATCAATATCACACATAAGTAACTTAAGATTGATCATATTTTAATATTCACTGAAAAGTTTCATAAGGAGGTTCGAGCCATACCTTTCTTCTTCTTGTAAAAGCTAAGGAGCCACTCTTTGGTTTAAGGATAAAAATAATAATGCTTTTTTTTTTTTTTAAATCCCTGACACATGCCTGTTAGACACATAAACATTAGTCACAGACCGAGAAACTTCAGTGGGAAAGCAGCCTGTCCCCAGGGAATCTCAAGTGGCAGCTTCAATGTTCCTGCTCTGGTGTGTTTAGCAAAGGGCATTTCTATCGGCTCATTGCGAACTTCCAGCATTGTAAATCTTAAATTAGAATGTTTTAGTGGTGCCATTTTCATAATTTATGGTGCTCCCATCCTGAGCTCACTCCACATTTGCTTAGGAAAATACGTTTCCTGCCTTAGATCTAGCATCATAATATGGGTGAATGATCAAATAAGATCTGTGATCTTTTTGAGAAAAGAAGCGCCTTCGCTGGGAACTGCCATTAAGGGCTGCTGCAACCCCAGAAGGAAATCAGCACTTGGTGGCTGATGCAGGTGAGGCTCATTCTCATGGCACACGCGGGTGAGGTCACAGATGGTCGCCGAAGAAGAACAAACTAATGGAAACTCCGCTCCAGAGCACATTGCATTCTCTTGGCACGGGCCTGTTTGGGCCAACCACGAGAACAGTGAAACAGAAAAGCTAACGCTTCCTGGGCTTTTGCCATTTACCAGCTCTGGGCTAAGTGCTCATTTAATCACAAAGCACTGGGAGGTAGGAACTGCCCTTATGCTTACCTTTAGAAATGCCTCAGAGCTATTAACTATCAGAGAGAGAAAACTCACAAGGAGCCAGAGACCATGTCTGCACCCAGAGTCACACAGACTCTTGCCATGGTGAGAAGGCCTGTGAGTGCCTGCCTGTATATGTAGTTGCTCTGTCACTCTGTCCCCAAGAGGAAGGTCTGAACGCACTGGTGTAGATTTAGATTCAGCAGAAGTCACTCACACCAGTTGTCTAATGGGATATCATTTAGGGAACAGAGACAATAAAAAAGAGCAAACTCAACCTGATACAACAGAAAGAAAGAATGAAGCTGAGTAAAAGAAAGTAATTTCTACACCAAAAACATCACAACAAAAGAGGCTAAAAGTTGCAGTTTGCCAAAATTATGTTTTTGTACCTCAAAGGGCATCACTAAAAAGATGAAAGGACAACACACAAAATGGTTTGTCTTTTTGTTTGTGCTTGTGAATTACTACTCTAAAGAATTTACCAATTTATTCTATTTTTTTGTTTTTAAATTATTCCTCTAAAATATAAAAACAACTCCTACTTTCAATAATAAAAAGACAACTCAATTTAAAAATAGGAAAAGCAAAGGAAAAAAAAAAGGATCTGAATATATATTCCTTCAAAGAGGAGAGACAAAAGCCCAAAAAGCACATAAAAATACTCAACATTAGGGGCTCTCCTTGGTGGCACCATGGGTAAGGATGCAGCACTGCAAGCTAGCCCAGCCACTTCAGTGGGGGTTCTATCTCTGGCCCCAGAGATGACCCACATGGCGTGGCAGACCTCTCCTGACCCGCCCGCTGCTCCCCTCAGCAGTGTACTTCGTCGATCTGCCTGTTTTGCTCCCCACTCTGTCTCTGGTGAATCCTCTCACCATCCCTGCATCTCTGGCTTGTAACCCAGTTCTATATGCATAAATAAATCAATCTTAAAAAAAAATCAATATCAGAGAAATGCAGAGTAAATCCACAATGAGATTGCACTTCACACCCACTAGGATGACAATCCTGCTATCCAGTCTCCCAACCTTAGCATAGTAGGAAGATGATACGTTTTATTGTCTGGTAGACATGAGCTCAAAAACTAATCATATCACTTTCTATATAGTGACCCACGCAAGCCTCCTATACTAGAGTTGTAGAATGAAGATCACTCAACACAGAATTTAAAAAAATACTTATTTCTATGTTCCTATGATGGAGTGGGTAATGAAGTTACCCAGACATGAGTTCTGTGGCTGAAAAACTCAGTCTAGTAGGAATCACTGACATATAAATAATTATTACAATACAGAGTGATAAATACCATGATAGATGTTCTCGTAACTAATGGAAGGAATGACTAATCCTCTTGATAGTTGAAAAGGAGGAAGTCTTTGTGGTGTGGCCATGAGACTCGAGAAGCCATTGTATCTACAGAACACTAAATTCACATCAAGCACAGCAAGTGCTCATTGTGAAGTTCTTTCCCTATAAAGGGCCCAGGGATTTTAGTAGAAAAAATATATACATACAAGCTTTGGTGAGAGAGATAAGGAACTAGATGACTTGTCCACTATTCTGGCCAGAGTGTTAATTCAACTAAAGAAACTGGACACCTGTGTTTTATGTCTTCCTGCTAAGGAAGACACTAACTAGAAAGATATTATGATAAATGTATATCATAAGAAATAAATGCAGGTGTCCTGGAGTTAATATTGTGAATTTCAACTTATGATTCTAATTTTGCCAAACTAGAACATCCTATAAAATGATTTTTAAAATCTTGACTTTTTATATTTTAATCATTTAACCATATTTATCAACCTTTTAATATGTAGCAACGGAGATATAAATTTACAAAAAGCTTACAAATGGCTAGGGAAGAATAAAGAAAAAGTCCTTAATTATTTAATACATGGCAGGCTAGCATGTTGGATTTTTTTCCCTACAAGAATTGCTCAAATTTTCTTGCTCTTGAAAAACAAAGGCAGGGAGATAATATTGGCCCCTTTTTTTTTTCCAGACTTATGCTAATTTCTAGATATCAGATATTTATAAATGGACTTGAGGGGAGAGAAGAAGGGATATTTTCTCAGTAGACAGAAGTACTAAGTGTTCTCAGCAAAATCTTGCTGAAATGATAAAACCTCCACCAGTTATCAAAAAGTCTAATTGCCTAGATAAATAATCCTGAAGTCAGTAAATCTGTGGTTGTGAAAGGAACATGGTGTAATTCAACTTTGGAGTCTATGTCATAAGATGTGGATACTCCCACATCAGAAGGAAGTACTTGCATCAAGGACATGCTTGGAGAATAGCAGATCTCTCTCCTACCACCCCCTTCCCCCAGCTCCCCTATGTCTCCTAGTAATGGACCCCTCTGTACCCAGAACTCAGGAATGGTCTTAGGTTTCGCACAATGTGGATGAGCCAAAGCCCTTCTGGGGATGACCAAGCTATGGGGTTTTCTGTAGGAATGACAGTTTGACAGTTGTGCCAGCAATAAAAACCTGACATTGCTGAGAAAGCAAAAACCATAAAAACAATCCTGGGGATTTTTTTTGAATTCTATGATCCAGTCATGTTGCACCCATTGGACTCTCCTACTAGGTAAATATATTTATGTATGTAATTTTATGTAAATAATTTAATTTGATTTTGCTCTTCTAACTCACCTTTTCATTTCAACAAATGTTCTTTGCAGATCTTATTAAAAAAAGCTGCCATTTTTACTTTTGATTCCTTTCATGAAATTTTACTGATTCTATTATAACAGAAGAGTGTGCTAATCAAAGGTTTTATACCTTTGAAGAGAGTACGAACCTTCTGACAGAAATCTGGCAAAGCCCATTGCAATTTAAACAACGCTCCTCCTAGGACTTCATTTTTAAGTGCTGAAAAATAGTCAGATCTTTCCCTTTCTCTCCCAGAAACTTACTAAAAATACTCATGCTCATGGACGGAGAGTGTACGCAGTGGCTGTCGCTGGACGTCACTGATGTGTGGTCCCTATATGACCCTGTTGCCTGGTGAGGTCACTTCTGAGCCTGCTGCCCTGAGTGTTAATGGGGGCCCCTTCAAAGACTCAGAGGCAACAGAGCATCCTCATTTTTCTGTTTCCTTTTCTTTTTATCTGCCTTTTAGATAGAGACAGAGTGCAGGCAAAAATAAACAAAACCTACCAGTTCGCAACTTACAACTAGAATTTTTAAGTGTCTTGGATAGTTGATATAATAGCTCCTAAATCCTAGAAAATGAAGGTGCACACAAATTTTAATTTGTAATACCATGTATTAATGTGACTGTGATTTCATGCCTTTGCAAACTGGAAAAGAAAATTAGCTTCCAGTAAATTTATTTGATTAGCTTATACTTCTTTATGCAATTATCATCTTAACCCTATTAAGTAGACAATAAATATTTGTTGAATGAATGCATAAATAAGGGGGAATTTAGGGGTAGGGGGTTTATTTCAAACAGAACTTAGACCCTATAGTCATTTAAAAAGAAATCAGAGAGTAAAATGTAAGACTCACAATATGTAAGATTTATGTATTAACTAGGCTTTTTTAGATACCTAAGTATGTCTTTATCTGATTTGTTAGGTTCCTGGAAATAGCATGGAGAAGTTCTGATGTGACTTCATTAGACTATTTTCTTCCCTAAGACTGTGAGAAAACAGTTAACAATTACAAAAATTTAGTTATATCCCTCCACAGTTCCTTGAGCACACCCGATCTTTATTACAAAGGATAGCACTCATGTTTATATTCCGACTGGCTGTAGACACATGAGCAACCATAGCCAACTTAAGATGTTCTTAAGGCTGAAGGTCTGGTTTTCATTCATTCACTCACACATTGACTGTATGGTGCTTTGTCCAACAGGGTAACAGATACTTTACATCTGAAGAACACCATCTAAGCCCTAACACTTTGAATACCAAAAGAAATGTCTTATTTCTATCTACGTCCTCCAAGCTTAGCATATGGCGAGGCAGACCTCTTCTGACCTGCCGGGTACTCCCCTCAGCAGTGTATTTCGCTGATCTGCCTGTTCTGCTCCCCACTCTGTCTCTGGTGAATCCTCTCACCATCGCTGCACCTCTGGCCTGTACCCTAGTTCTGTGCACATAAATAAATATCTTAAAAAAAAAAAAGCTTAGCATAAAAGAGAAATATTCAAAATATTTGATGAATTGAATAACCTAGATGCTCATCTAGTTCAACATCTCATTTCATGGTGATGACTGGTTAGTTATTCCTCAAGGTTGTAAAGCTACTAGCTTGGTGTTTGGACTGGAGCTAAAAATCTGATTTCCTTTCTTTCAACTCAGTGTTCACATAAAATTCACTTTACTATCAACTGCAAATTAGTTCATACCTCAAGTAGTACTAAAATAGTAAAGTTTTTTTAGCTCAAAAGCCTACTAATATGTTCAGAACCAAGTCTCTTTAAAGTTCCAATTCATTGATTTGATACTGCATTTTCAAGGGAGTGTTCCTTACCACTGAGCACTGTGAGTTTTTCCAATTAGGTGAAGTCTTTTAACATAACAGTGAAGATTGATATTAGTTATGCTGTATATTAATACTCTAGTCACAAACTTTATGTTATTTCATTAAAAATGTCATCCACAATCCTAGGTATTATACAAGAGATATAAAAACAAATGTCCACTGCCTTGTACAAGACTATTTATAGCAGCTTTATCCCTAATAGCCCAAAACTTGAAACGACTCAGGACAGTAGATAAACTGTGATAAGGGAATGTTCAGTAACAGAAGGAATTACATGAAATATCAAGCTGAGAGGATTATTAGCATGAAACATTGTGAATCAAAGGAGTCCCTCACAGAAGAGTACATAGAGAGTGAACCCCATTGATATGAAATTCAAAAACAGGAAAAACTAATAAGTGGTGGAGACAAAGTCCTTATCAGTACTTGATTCTGGGAGTTCAGGAGGGTGCATGAAGAGACTATTCTGGTGTGACGGTCACCTTCTTTATGCTGATGGTCACATGAAGGCGTGCCTTAGTTAAGTTCATTAAATGTACACCTAAGATGGGTGCCTTACATATATGCAAATTTAATCTTGATTAAAACTATAAACAAGTGTTTCCCTTTGGTAAATGAAGTGTTTTCAGGTTAAGTGTCCTCATGTTCAGCAATTTATTTTGAAGGACAATAAAATAAGACGGGTTCATCATGGATACATCAATGGGTGGATGGAAAGGTCACATGATAAAGCCAGTAGAGCAGTGTTAATGGCAGAATCTAATTTTTGGGTACGTGGGTGATCACTGTAGAATTTAAATGTTGAATGATGGAAATTTCACTGTCAGAGAAAAAAGAGACTTAAAACAAGCATGCTCTAGGGGTCTTTCAGACTCTTAATGAAGAATCCAACTGTGAAAAGAAATTATCAAGACAAGTGCTAAATGATTGTGTAAGCTGCGTATTGGATGATATCAAGGCATTACTGCTAATTGTTAGATATGATCATAACATTGTGATGATATAAAAATATCTCCATATTTTAAAACATGCATCTCAAAATGCTAGTAATTAAACCATAATTTGATTTTCTAGTAAAGACAATGAAGAGGGAGAGATAGATGACACAGTTTAGTCATTAAATCTGTGTGATGGTATTTTGGAATGTTTTGTTCATTCCATCTAAACTTCAATGTGTATTTGAACTTTTTTTTTAAAGTTATTATACACTTTAAGATAGCAAAAACCAGACAGTTAGCCCTAAATTTTTGAAATTATAACATTTGTGATTGATGGAATAGAATGTATCTTTTGTTTAGAAATACTGTTAGGATTATTTATTTTTTAAAATTAAAGTGAATCAAAGTTTAATTTGCTGCTAGAATTTTACAAAGTTTTATGACTCCTTTGAATGAGTAAGAAACACCCACTTAAGTGAGGGTCTTAAAATCACTAAGTTAGTCATGTTAAATTAGATAGCATTCATTCAGTTGTTCGATAAATGCCTACCTTTTGCAAATCCCATAGTAAAATAGTAATATAAATATAAATAAAAATCATTAAATATAAAGATGACATAATACCCTAAAACACATTGGGGGGTGAGGGGTGGGTGAAGAAGTCACAGCTACTAGCTAGCTTAAAGTAATTTTAAAGCACATGGTTGTAACCAGTAGAAATTTAATCTACTTGAAATTACTTGACCTAATTTTATATTAATAACTGAGTTGATGAGGTCCAAATAAACTGATTAGATAGTACAACCTTTGTGAAATAATCATATAGCACATGAACTTCTGAAATTGCCAAACAGATGAAAAATTTCAAAGGTGATTTACATCACCTAACAAAATACTTCTTTTCATCATAAAGTGATCTACCACAATTTTCTCTTATGCTTGCTCAATATGTGTAAAAAAAAAATCAATTGGTTTACTAGTTTTCCCTTCAACTACGCTTTTCAGTAACACATTCATCACAGAAAGCAGACTATAGTTCGTGACATTCTTTGGTTCTATATCACGTCTCTTATTCAGGTCTTACTTGTTTTGGAATTTCAAGCTCAGAGTTTTGTAGAAATGTCTGCAAGGTCAATATTTAAACTGGCCTCTGGCAACAACTATGTTCTTCGTTGAATTCCACAGTGTCAAAAAAAATCACAGCAATATAAAACAAGAGGCCCAAAGTGAGGGAAGTTTTTAAATAAGAGTCTTAATTCAGAGGTGCGCAAAAGATCAGCTGAAACTTTCATTTATCACGAAGAGTGACCACACATAAAGAAATGCTCCTGGTCTTAATTCAAGCATAATCTGAAATGGAACTTGATCATTGCATCTGGAAACCATATCTTATATAAAAACATGAAGGTAAAGGTTACAAGAAAGGTTCTATAGCAAAGAAAACATGGAAAGGAGAAAGGAAGAAAAGGTTAGGTTTTGCTGTTTGCCATTCTAACCTCAGAGGGTGGTAGGTAGCCTATACTGCCAGGCCCTCAAACAGCTTAATGCTGTCCAACAGAATTTTCTGTATTGAGGGAAATATCCTATATCTATATGGGCTGTCACCAAGTAAGTGCTATTAAGCATATGAAATGTGTACAGTACAAAAGAGCAACTGAATTAATTTTATTTAACTAGACGTAAGCAGTAGCAACATATGTAACTATTGGCTACAATATCAGACAACACAAGTCAAAATTCATAGGATAACCCTGAAGACAGAATAAGAGCTTTGGAGCAGATTTAGATTAGCATGGCTCAGAAATTTATCTACTGTGGTAAAAGACAAGGAGCTAATCTAATTTATTCCCTTTCTATTCGAAGGATAAAGAGAAACCTCCAGAATCATTTAGAACACCATTAAAACGTCTGTTCATATTTTCCAAGATTCAATAAAGGCTCAGATGAGAGTCAAAAGCAGACAATAGCTCAAGTTCCTCCTCTCCAGAGGCAGAATTTCCTGACTAACATGACGAACTGACTAACATAAGTACCCAGTTAACCACCTCTACCAGCTACACACACCTCACCACAAGTCCCACAGGCAGGCACCAGGGCACACACTCCCCCTTCCCTCCAACTTCCTTCTCCCTCCAGCTCAAATGTGTCCGTCCACATAGTCTTAATCTCTAACTTGATCTATAGCAAAACCCTGTCTTTGACCTGTCATTTCATCAGAATGAAGAGACACAAGGTCAAGTCTGGGCATTTTGTAACTGTTTTTTTTTTTTTTTTTTTTAAATAAGTTAAAGCATGTTTGATTGCCCAGCTTCTTGGGAGCACATGGTGCCCTGGGCAAATCATCTGCTGTATTGTAATCATGTTGAGGTACTTCCCACAGCATATCTGTTTGCTGTGTACTTGTTCCTTTGCTCAGTAAAGGGAGTTCAGGACTTCATTCAATGAAGCTGAATTGAGCCCAGTCTGAATTGAGGGCAAGTCAAGCATGAAGGAGGAAGTAGACTGAACTCCCTGAGTGTGGCTGTGAAATATTTTTCACAACTAAACTAAGAGGCCATGGTTTCCCACCTTGCAGGTGGGGAGGTTGGCAGAGAGAAGTGAGAAGAGTTGACTACACGTGAGTCAGCCAGTGTTCAAAGACAAAGAACTTGGCAACATTTGAATTTGTTAAGTTTGAACAGACATAGGGCCATGTTATCACAGACTAAGAAGTGGAGACTAACATTTGACATTTATATCTTCTCTATTATATTTTTCCCTCTGTCTTTAAAACAGGACTACAAAGACTTGAGACCTGAACTCAAAGCTGAGCTTGCAGAACAAATGTAATATGAGTACAGTGAGCCTGCAGTAGGCAGGGTTTGAAAACCCTCCACAATGCATTCTCAAAGCAAAAGGAGGCGAGACAGAGGTGAGAGCTGGAGAGATTTCTGGTGGTATTGATAAACAGCTGTAGGCAACAGGAACTGGAAGAAAGTTAAGTTCCAGATTGTGGATGAGAATTACTAAGAAAAGGTGAATTATATATTTGCCTTTGGTGTAGGGGAAGTGGATACAATAATGTCCATCCTTAAGTTTCTGTATAGACTTAGGGGATTTAAGAACTTCACAGGTTCTAGGTCAGTATATAATAGGAAGGTCAAAAATGTCCCCACGGTGATTGCTTGCTGCTGCCCTTTACCTTGGACAGTGTTTTATTTCATTTTGTAGATATGCTAAAAGGAAACTTTGAATTTCGATCATTTTTAGAAATAACAATTTCATACGCTGCCACTGAAAAAAAAAAAACAAAACCATGTTCACCATGAAAAAGCCCTAAACAGGTGGATGGTACGGAACATATACACTCTCTCTAGATGATTTACAGAAGGTCATAGGGAAGAAAGAGCAGATAAGATGGAAACATGGATAATCAAAGATGATTTGTAAAACGGCTCCTCATGGGTAGGAATTTGACTGCTGGTTCTTCAGAGGTGTTTCTTTCTTTTGCATTATTTCTTTTGAGTAGACTCTTTTGAATAGAGTTAATGGGATAATTTCAGCATTTCTAAGGATTTTAACACATACTGCTAAAGTGTTTTCCTACTAGGCCAGACCAACTTGTGGTCACCAGGAGGCTAGAAGTGAGGTGGATTCTTTTATGCCAGGGAAGTGGCCATTGCTGCTGTTTTCATTTACAGGTTTCTGTGATTCCAATTTTCTTCCTTGTCACAACAAACACTCTTTTGTGATGAATCTGTTTCTACTTTCCGTTCACCTCCCCCATTCCCATCATTTTTCCTCTTAGATTCTAAGACATTGTTAATAGAGGACTGGATTTATAAAAAATGCTGGATTGATTTATTTGTACTAAAAATCCCTCCCCAACAAGAATCATGGCTATCACCTTAATTTTTTTGCATTATACTGAGAAGCCCTTCTTTGGTGAGCATTCTTGGAATTCTCACAATTAGCTCAGAAAGGCTAATTGTGAAACATATGGAAATAGCACGTTCTTTACTGAAGAAGAGTTTAGAGAGGGCCACAAACTGCCAACTGCCGAAGGTAAATTGGGGGAATGTAAAGGACTTTTGTTGTTTTGTGTTTTTCAGAATTAAAAACAAAATCCCCAAATTTTCCTTTGCTGTAGGGCTAATGAAGGCATGGACTAACAGCCCACTACACAAATCAATGCTATTTCCTAGAATTAAAACTTATAACTTGTGACAAGAGAGTGCTCGTGAGAAAATAAAATGTGTGTGAATCACACACTCATACAGCACAAACTGTTGCAATATTTTTTGTTAGGTGAAGTGCAGGCATTTCCCATGGCTTTACCTAAATAGCTAGTTCATTATAAAAGTGAAATAAAAGCTTTTGTTTTGTTTTTACTCAGAATCCAGGTTGGCATTGATGAGTGACACAGAGATGACATTTATTTGGACAATGCCTAACTTAACTGGAGGTTTCACAATCCTTACAGGAAGAATGAAGGCCCTCGTGATAATGTTCAACTTTTAAGTTCACTGTTTAGTAAGAGTCCTGTTCTGTTCACATGTGCACACTTCCGACCATGGAACTCTATTTGAGAGGAAGACAAACTTAAGACCCAGCAGACACCCATGGTGTGCCAGATACACCAGTATACCACACAGTATTTCCATTAATCCTAACAGGAATGCCAGAGGCTATCTATTTGTAGAAAAAGCAAAAGAGGGGCACTCTTTGGTTGGTGAAATGGGTTAAAGCTCAGCACTATGAAGATATTGCAGCCATTGCAGCATGATCGCAGTCACTGCAACACGAGTTCCATCCCCAGCCCAGGAAGGGACCCACAAGGTGCAGCAGACCTCTCCTGACCTGCCTGCTGCTCCCCTCAGCATTACTTCAGTCGATCTATCTGTTCTGCTCCCCATTCTATCTTTGCTGATATCTCTGGCCTCCCTCCACCTCTGGCCTGTACCCCAGTTCTGTGTGCAAAAATAAATAATTAAAAAGAAAGAAAGAGAAAATACTGCACAGAACAGAACAGAGGCCTTAGTGGCTCCTGGATCTTCTACTCCACCACCCAGGACAAGACCAACATGAGGTCACCTCGTGAGAGCACTTTTTGTGCCCAACTGATGCCCAAGGAAACTGTGCCTGACATGGTGTCTTCAAGGCCTCTCATCTGCCAGTCACAGTTGTCACTGACAGGTTCTGGAATCCACCTGATTCTGCTTCTACTGTCTAGACTTTGCCCTTTAGTGGAGGGAATGAAGCAGAGGGCTAAATGCTTCTCTTTCATGGAGTTGTGATGTACAACACAACGATCTTGAGAGTAAAAGAGATGGACCAATCTGCTGCAAAAAGAGCTACCCTGTCTTCAGTATCCTCAACTGGGGCTTCCCCTTCTGCTGATGGACAGTATCCTCTGCATAAACAGCATGACCCATGGCAACCTAACCTGTTTCTCTTACAGCTCCAAGAGTTAAAAAATAATTCAAGTGAACTGCATTCACTAACTGTCTTTTTTAGCTCTAACACTAAACCAGGGAGGAGAGGGAAACAGGATCAAAACGGAGGTAGGAAGCACACACGGGACTATGTGATGGCACACGGGTGAAGTGGTGGTGGGAAGACTATGGGGATTACAACTGAGATGAGAAAATGTAAAAAATGAAGAAAGATGTGAAAAATATATATAAAATTAAAAATAATAAAGCGTATTTCTTCTTATAAGTAAAAAAATATAAATAAAACTAAACCATTTGTTAGGATAGTGGGTTGAAGATGCATCAACAATGAATCTTGTTGATTGGGCTCCCACCCTTACCTCAATATAACTGAGAAGATAATTAAAAGACATTCTTTTCTAATGGAGGCAGGATGGCATGGGGGAAACTGAACAAAATGAGGTCACATTAATCATATTGTGAAGACAGAGCCCTGCACTTATTAACAAGACTTTGCTCAAGATCCTGAGTTCTTGGTGCACTTTTTCATTTGGAAAAGGGGGATATTGATTCCTAGCTAGAGGAGCTGCTATAAGGCCTGGGATTTGACACATGATTAATGCACACTCAAAGAGTATGATTTGAGGCTAAGGCAATCCAGTTGCAAATTGATACTACTCAGAATATTTTTGATATGATTATACAAAAAAGGAGGTCATAACATAAGTTAGCATGGAAATTCTGATTTTTCAGAGTGTTTCCTTTCCATATGGATCTTGTCAGGCGACAGAAATTGCATAGCTTGTGTCAAGAGTGTTAACAAAGGAGTGCTATCTGTTTTTCTAGAAATGGCAGAGGTTTTACTAGTGAAGTCCCACCCCATTACCTTTACTTCTTACAGAGTTTTATTCTATCCTCCAAACCAAAACCAAAATAAGTTGCTGAAAATATATTGACCTCTTAAGCTGGATGTGTATTTGTTCTGTTTTTCTTTTCTCATCAGAGACAGCTGCCTAAGAACCCAAAATGTATCTGGATATTCCCAAAGACAAACAAAGCATGTATTCAAGTGACTGTTACAGCTCCATAATGTTTTCTTTAACATTTTAAAGAAACAAAAAACAGCAATTTTTAATAGCTGTCAATGTGACATTTCACCAGCCACTGTGGCAGTGTGGACCAGTGCAAACAGCCAGGCATCCAGGTGGTAGGAAATCTGGATGTCAGCTCTTCCACTAACCAGGTGTATATCCCCATTTTCCCTAGTTAAGCTTCCCAGAGAAACTGGAGGATATTTTATATTCCAGAATCTTTTTGTTTTTAAGATTTATTGATACATATTAAGATTGATACATATTAAGAATCCCCTGGGGACAGGGGATAAGAGGAGTCACCAGAGACAGAGTGGGGATCAGAATAGCTGATCCACTGAAATACAAATGCTGAGGGGAGCAGTGGGTGAGATAGGAGATGTCTGCTGCGCCATGTGGGTCACCTCCTTGGCCAGGGATCAAACTTTCACTGTAGTGGCCACCAAATGCTTAATAGTGCTGAGACTCAGCCCCTTGCACCACCAGGAAGACCTCCCCCCCAACAAAAGTTTTTCAAAAGGAAACCATAAATATTATTTAAGAAGACATTTATAAAATATACAAATAACAGATATTATTCCTGTGGTAACCAGGTTGTTCATAAAAAGAATCAACATGAAACCTTCTACCACTGAATTCAAATATTCCATATGAAAGGAACTTTCTGCTAATTTGACAATAACTAGACCTTGGAAGCAGATAATCTGGGCATCACTTGCACCTTCTAGAAGTGACTCACAATGTTTGACTGAGACACTATCGGGGCATTTTCTTGATTCTGGAGCAAAAGTTAGGCTCTCCAATTTATCTGGATGAAATGATTTCCTGACCACACTTCAAATATCTCTGTCAAGCAGAAACATAACCTCTTTCATATACAGCTAGAGAATAATCTAAAGTGCATACTTCCATTTTTTATTCTAAGTGACAGACATTCTAAGCAAGCCTTGGTAACTTATTTGAAGTAAGAATGGAATATTTGTGAATGCATAACTTTGTATGTGGAAAAGTAAAATTAAAAGGAAATTCAGTTTTTTTTCCCCCACCCCAAACTCTGCTCAATTCCAAGGTGTCCAGTTGATCTGGAGACTTTGAACACCAATTGACTCAGCATGGGGAGTGTCCTATGAGTTAGAACTGTAAGCACTTCAAACTTCAGCTTGAAACCCACAACCTTTGCCTCCGAGGACATTTCTGACTTGAAACTCATTGACATTTATTTTTATTGGTGATTAAATATTTATTTATATATGGCTACTAAAATTTTTTTAAGTTGTTAGATATAGATTTTAGACTATACCACATGTATCTAAAAATAACATTCCTTTCATAAGCAAAATAATTATTCAAAGATGAGAATGACAAGTATAGGCAGCCTTATTTTCAAAATGAAGGTATCTTTGAAGGAAAAGATCAAAGAAATTCAATAGCTGGCTTTTCTACGGGAGACACATGTCAAGCCTGTTGTATTTAAAAGCCCAGTGTTTGAAACGAGGCAGCACAACCTCAAGAGCTATCTGGCATAACCTCTACCAGGATGGGACTGCTCTTTGGTGTAACTAACAACTTGGGAATTTAGGGCAACCAGGTGGTGAAGTTATGAAGCTTTTTCTCAGGCTCAGTTTCCTCATCAGTAAAACAGTGGCAGTTACCTCCTACGGTGATTGTTTCAGTTACAATAAACAACCTGGTAGAGCACTTAGCAAATACATTCTTAGAATCAGGCTTCTCTCCTTTCACCCTTTCAGGTGATAACATTTTCATCTCACCCTTTATGGTACCCAGTTACTCTAAGGAGCTGGCAGACACAGGAACTGATGTTCCCTTCATATAGTTGTGTTTTGTTTTTTAAGATTTTTATTTATTTGTGCATACAAAAGTGGGGTACAGGCCAGAGGCTCAGGGGAAGCAAGAGGCTTCACCAGAGATAGAGTGGGGAGCAGAACAGGCAGATCGACGAAGTACACTGCTGAGGGGAGCAGCGGGCGGGTCAGGAGAGGTCTGCCGTGCCATGTGGTCACCTCCAGGGCAGGCATGATCGAACTCATGTGGAAGTGGTTTAAGCTTCTCAGTGCTGTGCTTTAACCCACTGTGCCACCAAGGAGGGCCCATATAGTAATGTTTTTAATTCCCCACAATTTTATTAAGTGATGCCTTAAGTTTACAAAGGAATACTATACAGCAATGAAAACAACATGGAGCCATGAGGATAATGTCATAGACATAATATTGAGTGAAAGAAACTAGATACAAAAGAGCACACAGTATGTGGCTCCACTGAGAAGTTAAGGAACTTAATCATCAAAAAACTAATCTAAGGTGACAGAAGTCAAACAAATGGTTACCTGACAGGTGATAGGAATAGGAGTGTGGGTGTGACAAATAGAAGAAGCACTGGAAATTGGGACACAAAAAAATGTACTTTGATCTGAGTGTGGTTATAAATGCTCCTAGATATGTAAAAGTTCATCAATCTGTGTACTTAAGAGGTACATTTTACTGGCTTTATGTTATTTCTCATTAATGACTTTTTTCAAAAGATTTATTTGACCTAATCTTATTATATGAAAGTTTTACTCCTAATCTTATTATATGAAATCTTAGTACATGTAGTTTTCTTGTCTGTTTTATAAATTTACATGAGTGATAAATGTATTAATTGGCATCTCATAACTGTAGGAATAAAGAATCAATTGCATAGGAAAAATTTCTACTAGTAATTAGATAAATAATTGATTTTATCCACGTAAAATAAGAAAATTTGCTTTGAGATGAAAAGCTTTATGAAATGACTACAATCCTTGCTATCATTTTAACCAGAGGCTACTGAGCACATTCTTCTTGGAAACCAAAGTCAGAAACTTACATGTGATAGAGTTAAAAATTTCAGGCCCTCCCTTGTGGCGCAGCGGGTTAAAGCACAGCACTAAGAAGCTGAAACCACTTCCCCATGAGTTCGATTCCCGCCTGCCCCGGAGGTGATCCACATGGTGTGGCAGACCCCTCCTGACCTGCCCGCTGCTCCCCTCAGCAGTGTACTTCGTCGATCTGCCTGTTCTGCTCCCCACTCTGTCCCTGGTGAGTCCTTTCACTGCCCCTGCGCCTCTGGCCTATACCCCAGTTTTGTATGCATAAATAAATAAACCTTTTAAAAAAAAATTCGGGGGCACTGTTTCTATACAGGATGATAGTAGTTTTTGTTCCTTCCCTGTTATTTTTTTAAAATTTTTTAAAAAGATTTATTTATTTATGCATACAGAACTGGGGTACAGGCCAGAGATGCAGAGGGTGACAGAATTCACCAGGGACAGAGTGGGGAGCCGAACAGGCAGATCGACAAAGTATACTGTTGAGGGGAGCAGCGGGCGGGTCAGGAGAGGTCTGCCGTGCCATGTGGATCTCCTCTGGGGCAGGCAGGGATCGAACTCATGTGGAAGTGGCTTAAGCTTCTTAGTGCAGTGCTTTAACCTGCTGTGCCACCAGGGAGGGCCTATCTGGGTCTATTATTAACTACTACATGCTTGCCTCTATCCACTCCAGTTCTCATTTTCTTTCATTATCTACTTAAGCATTTGGTACATAATTACTGAATGTCTGGGGTATGCCTACCATTGGAGATAGAGATAGTACCTCAATCTTACAATAGGTATGCTATAGAAACAACACAAATACTCAAAAAGATGATTGGATCAAGAAGATGTGGTATATATACCCAATGGAATATTACTCAGCAAACAAAAACAAACCCATGCCATTTACAGAAACATGGATGGAACTGGAAGAGATTATACTCGGTGAGATTAAGCCAGAAAGAAAAAATATATATCAGATAGTCTCACTGGTAAGAGGAATATAGGGGGATACAAATAAGGGATCAGGAAAAAGGAAAGTAATTATAATAAAGTAAAAACCCAAAATCAATAGGCAATTACAACCAGAGGCACTCTGCAGGGAGTGAGGGGGGAGTAGGATAAAAATAGGGGTGGGAAGATCACAAGGGTCTATGGTGATGGTGCATGAATGAATTGGCAGTGGGAATTTCACCAAAGATGACAAAGCATACATTGTATAAAAATGAGGAATGATGTAAAAAATACGGAAAGCAAATAAAAGAAAAAAAGAAAGTGTTAAATGAATGAATGCATGAATGCCCACTAGCCAACAGAAAAAAAATGTTATTAATTGTGGACTGAGAAACCAGAAATGTTACTGAAAGCTGTCTAAACCAAGAATCAACAAACAATGAGAGAGACCTTGATGAACTTAATGACATTGACTTTGAGTGCAATGATCACTGTTTTTTGCCTCACTTATGACTCTGAGTTACTAACCAAGTGAAGGATTTTTAGTCATTGCTCAACTAACCTCTACATAATATTTAGTTTTTATTTCATCCAAACAAAACAACCAGCCAAAAATAGTGATGATAATTCCTCCAACTTCCCTGAGCAGATTGGACTCCAAATTCCCACCAACTTGTCTTTTCTGGCAGTCACCAGAATCACCTTAAACATTACTGTTACCCACCCATGCCTTAGTGTGAAATATCTAAGCAAGTCAAATCAGACCTCATCCTGGGCACCACTGCCTAAATGCCCTCCTTGCTTGTAGCCTATTATTATCTCCAGAGAATTTACCTCATGACATATTACAAATGGACAGCTTATAGTTGAAAGGATAGAAGGAACAGATGACAACTGTCATCTGTTTGCTTTTGTAAAGAGAATTTTCTCGATGATAGGACTTTACTCCAACCTGCTATAGAAGCATTATTACCATATCTCATATAAAAACTCAAAGTTTAAAATACCAGAGGTATGGACTACATTTGACAGGGCTTAATTTAATGTCTGACTTGATTTTTTAGTAATTATCATATATTACTGTAAAACTCCTAAAAAGAACCTATGGTGACCTCAGAGTCTAAGGTAAATATAGGAAATACACCAAATAAAGATTGTCCTCTATGAAATAAAGAAAAACAAGAAACGATAAGTATCTGGAAATGGTTTACTTTTACACTCCTCCCCACCACAAAGTCTTTGTTCTTCTGATAAAATTTCAAACTTAAAACGAGAGCAATCTGCTTTAGAGATAGTGGGGTTAATTACATGAGCTCCTCACTGGATGGGGTCTATATTTTGGATTTATGTAATATCACAAAAGGTCAAAAGCTGGACAGACACTTAGGCAATCCAGGTACATCTATGGGAACTACAAATCAAAAGCAAGTGTTCTTACCTCTGTTTTGAAAAATCAAGAGACAATTTTTAAAAAGTCCACCCACTAATCAAAAGTTAGGGTACTGAAATGCATTCCTGCTAATGTCGATTTTTCAGATATGCTCACAGTTGTTAGCTTTAGTCTCGTTCGCACACAAAGTCACAAAAGCTGCTCCTGTGAAAGAAGTTGCCTTGAATTTTGAAAGGACCATTGCTTCTAGCCATTTTTCAAAGACTGGGAAACTGTCAGCTTCTTACTGACCTGACACTGGGTGAAAATAGACCAAATCACATTCTTTTCATATCAGTGTACTCTTAATCAAACTTCAGTATGCTTCCTATTTATTATCTCCTACCATAAGGCAAGCCGCCTGAAGATTCCATGTCCACTATATTACTTACATTAGATAGCAATTCCTTTCCATCCCAAAAGGACCATCCCAGAAATCTTTAAGTTATTTTCCCCCTTGATTTTCCTATTTAACTCGTTGGGTTTTAGTCGTAATAACACGGCTTCAGGATATCATTATCACAATTGAGCAAATGTAAACACTTGATTAAGGCTCTAGCTTTATTATATTATACTCATATTTTCTTAAAAACTAAGATAAAAATAGACTAGATTAGAGAAATTTAATATTCCCAAGATGTATTAGTCATTAGTTTCTCCAAAACAATCTGTGACAAGCATAGAAAGTCATTTTTAACTGCTGTATTCTAAAACCCCAGATTTGAAGATAAGAAGCTGACCTTTAATCACTATTTTGTCGAAATTTAACGGGGGAGGGTGAGGGAGAGGTTGGTTTAGAAAGAAAATTTAAAAGTATTTTCATGAAACCAGAGCCACCATTTAGCAGAAGCTTTTAAAGGAATGAGTCACGGGGCATGCTGTGCAAATCGCAAGGTTACACGTTGCCTCCTAGAAACACCTGGCTCGAATTCTTTGCTCAAGCAAAGGCTACGGTAACCTGATTCAGCCCGCTGCGAAAGCTCCAGCACAGGAGATTTTTACCTTACACTCCATGACACGCACGTCCCTTTAGCAAAACCGAAAACAACCTTTGACCGCTGCTGGAGATTACCATTATCCGGGTACTGGGAGCCAAGCATAATCCTCAAGGAAATCACTTTTGCCCCTTCTTCCCTTCCCGGCATACCTGCTCCTTTGGCGGAAAGCAGCCCAAATCACATTTATAATCTGAAATTTTAAATCTCTCTAAGTACTGAAGTAGGAAACAAGTACCTGCCAGACACCTGGAGCTCTCTTCTCTGCTGTTCTCTCCTCCCACACTCTGGCAACGGAATGCCCTTCAAAACCATGGCTCAGTGCTTTTGGTAAATGTTTTACGAGACACTAAACAGCCTTATGTCCCACCCTCAGAGCAAACACCATTGAGAGAACACAATATAATGGTCAAAAAGATACCGTGTGATGTACAATAATGTAAATGAACAGGCAGGCTCTGTTTCCACACTTCCCCTTAAGGGGGGTGGGGGGGGGGAGTCCCAAACCAATGAGGGACTGAGGGACGGGGGTGACTTTCTGCAAGCAGGAAGAGCTTGAAGAAATAAACGTTGATTCTAGAAGCGTTAGAGTTGTGTGTGTGTTTAACGCAGCATTATGCTAAGTTCATTGTTCCAATCCTCAAGCAAGTCCTGGCTTGCTAAACTGAGAGTGTCTAGTGCAAGAATTAATAAATTGGAGCATTCACTAGTAAATCTGTGAAAACAGCAGCAACGATCCACTTACCATACATTTCTATTTAGCAGAGAAAATGCAGCTGAAGTAAAAAGCAAAACAACAACCAATAAACCCTGCTCATAACCAGCTTCCACAACAAAATGTCCTCTCTCTCTTCAGTATCCCTCAAGTCACTCACAGTTAAAAACCAACTCTGCTCCAAACCAGAAGTTTTACATTCCATTCAAGTTAACAATTACAAACTGGAGGATAACAGAAACTTGCTGGCACCAAATTATTAGCATATCCAGAATGTCAGGTGCCTCTCGGTACCACCAGGGTTAACAAGAAGTGCCCAGGGAGCCTCTGCGGGGTTTTACAGAAACTACATAGGACAGCTAGCTGGAGCCCATCTGGCCAGCAAGAACCTATCTGCTCTCGGAGCGCTGAGTGGGTCAGTCTGAGGAAGCAGA
Source organism: Condylura cristata (assembly GCF_000260355.1). Taxonomy (NCBI): domain Eukaryota; kingdom Metazoa; phylum Chordata; class Mammalia; order Eulipotyphla; family Talpidae; genus Condylura; species Condylura cristata. The sequence continues at coordinate 37,288,839 of NW_004567113.1, read as the reverse complement.
ATTACTTAGTGGTGTGAGCACACTCACAAAAAAGAGGCCAAGGCCGGCTGGATGAATTGACTTTGGCCTTGGAATCAATCAAAAAAAACCATTCTCTTTCCCTGCCCCCTACTCCAGTTCCCAAGAATACTCAAAATTCTTAATTTCATACCTTTGAGATGTCCGGTGGATAGAAGAAAACTGAACATGGAATTGAGATAATAGCCTTTCTACACAAGTGGCTTGAATAAGCCACTTAACCTCTCTTTCTCTTTTTCACATCCACCACTGTTTTTTAAGAAGCCTAGAAACAGGCAAGAAATCCCACAGAACTGATAGCTCTCCCAAATCAGCCTAGAAAATGGAACAGGGCTGTTCTGTACCTTTTTAACCCATCTTAAGGGTTCTGGCAAATTTCCCCCGCCCCCACCTTGTGTATATAGTTTCCACCTTATTTCCAGTTTCCTCCTATCACAGAGGCCTCAGGTCAGGGCTGTTCTAAGGGTAATTGACTTAACTTCTCTTCAGTCCACTGACTAATCTGATTTGGGTGGGTAGCTGAATTGACCAGTTATCTGCTTCTCCAGGGTGTGGTGGGAGGGCCTCCAGCCCCAGCAGCTTTCTCATTTTTGGTGTTGACAACATTTCTTTTCATGAATTTACCTACCCTCTGACACAACTGACTACTGCCTTGGTTTCCTTTCCCTTTTTTTTTTTTTCTCATTTTCTTTTCCCTCCATCCCATTTTCCTCCTTTCATTTCTGCTTCTCTTCCCTGAGAGATGGTGGAGTATAATGAAAATACTTATTCCTGTCATCCTATTTCTACTGATATTTTATGTGACATAGCAAGGCTGCTATTCTAACATCCTGATTCTATATCCAGGCAAGAAACAGAGATTGAGTGAGTTTACGAACTGGTTACTGGCTGGCGGCTAGAGGATCAGTGCTGAAGCTTGGCTTTCCTGACAGACCAGGATTTTCCTGCTGTCCTGGTGACCAATTCTCAGCCTTAACAATCCTCTTTTCAGTGCTTCAGTCCCAACTGGCCCAATCGCTTCCTCCTGCAATAGTGCCAAATTTTCCTCTTAAATCACTTTTCTTTTCATTGCTTTCCTTCCTTCCATCTGGCCTGGTTAACCTTTTATTCTATTTATAGGGTGTATCTCATTTAACCTTGTCACCTACCTACTGGCTACTGTTGTCCCTGTGTCCTTTTCTGTGTCAAAAATTGATCTACTGTCAGTTGCTTTAAAATTCCCTGTGTTATGTACAGCACTTGGTGTGTCTTCAAACATTATATTTCATACAGCTGAAAGACTAAAAGTCAGTGCCCCTAAGAAATTACTGTGTATACCATGCAATGTTTGTTTTTTTTTTTAAATAGCGTTTGCTTGTTTCCTGACATAACCCTAAGTCAAGTCCTTTGCCTTTTGTCCTTGGTAGAGTGTCCAGAGGCAGAGTGGGGAGCAGAACAGGCAGATGAACTGAAACACACTGCTAAGGGGAGCAGTGGGAGGGTCAGGAGAGGTCTGCCATGCCTTGTGGGTCACCCACTAGCTGGGGATCCAAACTCAGTGCTGCAGTGGCTGTGATAGCTTCATAGTGCTGTGCTTTAACTCATTGAGCTACCAGGGAGGGCCCAACTCTGGAAAGTTTAACAGCAGAGTTCTGGAAATGTAGATCATCAAACCCTTGCAGATACTGCTCCCTCACTTCTATCACCCTAGGCTGATTCCAGAGCCCCTGGGGCACACTTCTAGCTTAGATATCTTTGAATCTAGCATATATTTGGTCTGTGGGAGGGTTCTAGACTCTGAAAGATTTGAAATTCCACGGGGCAGTAGGGGGCAGAAGGGGAAGCAGCAGGAGGTAAAGATTTTATTTGGAGTTGCTGAGTCTCCCAGAATCCACCAAAGGCCTTGGTATTCCCCTGAATCATTGAGCCCCCTTATTCTCTGGAGAGGGCTTCGGAGGGCCACATGAATTTGCCCTCCACATCTGCTCATCATCCAGTTTAAACTAAATCAGATTCTGAGCTAGGTGCCAACAGTCCTTGGTATTTTAAAATTGCTCAAGGAAAGAGACCCAGAACAAGTAGGAGGCACACAGGATGAATCAATCTACCACCCAACACCGTGTGTCCACAGGAACATTTTCGCTAGACTAGACGTTCTCAGTCAGAGTGAGGTTTCCCCAGGGAACCTGAGACTCTCCTGAAAGTCTGCCAGGCTATTGCTACTTTCAAAATAACTATAATATTTTTGCCTCTTTCACTGTATTAACATTTTCATAATGATGAAAAGCTGGGCAAAACTACTGGTATTGTTAACAGGTACAGGTTTCACGGACTCCGCCCCCACTCCATGCTGGAACTCCAAATCCCATCAGTACCAAGAAGAAGCACGCAGGGACGTGAAGGCGGAGCTGAGCAGCCAGGTTGGGATAAAACCGGACATGTGGGCTCTTGGGGTCTCTTGGCCTGGTGGTTCGCAGCTGATCGTTTTGGCGCTCAATTGGTTTTCAGCGTGCCGGTGGAGTCCACGTCAGCAGAACTGGTAGGACATCCTAGTTAACCTGTGTTTCTCTCCCTCTTTCCCTGGGTTATCCCTTTACCTTTCTCCTTATAAATAAATCCATTATTTAACCTTTTGAAGTGTGTCCATAATACGATTGAATTGTAAGCGCACGGGTGAAGACCCACAGACAGGCAACCCAATTCACATTGGGGTGCCCTGTAACAGTATGTCAGCACAAAATAAGCTAGTGCCACCAAATGTCCTAGTAATCAGAGCATTTTCCACCAGCAGGTAAATTTTTTTCCTTTAAGAGTCAGTTTTTGGGCTCTTCCTGGTGGCGCAGCAGGTTAAAGCACAGCACTAGGAAGCTAAAGTCACTTCAGCATGAGTTTGATTCCCGCCTGCCCCAGAGGTAATCCACAGGGCGCAGCAGACCTCTCCTGACCTACCCGCTGCTCCCCTCAGCAGTGTACTTAATTGATCTGCCTGTTCTGCTCCCCACTCTGTCTCTGGTGAATCCTCTCACTGCCCCTGCACCTCTGGCCTGTACCTCAGTTCTGATTGCATAAATACATCTTAAAAAAAGTCAGTTTTCCTGAAAATTGTACTTGATAAAGTAGGAAAATATTAATTTTATATCTCAAAGTGTGTGTATATATATGTAATTAATATTCTGTGGGATGAAATGGGAAGGATGCATTACACACTGTTGACACATACTTCATTATGACAATATACTGAAGGAGAAACGCTTGTGTAACTGCGTGACAGAGAGAATTACTACTCTGTCATGGAACACCAATTTCACTGCAATGAATGATTAAGAGAAAAACTAATGCTTTCTCACTTGGATAGTTGACAGACATTTTTCTAGAGAATGAATGAAGTGTGGCTCTCATTTCAAGAAACACAATTGATAATATTGTTTCCAACAATAAAATTCAAACTTCCAAGGAAAGTTAATTTTGTTAACCCACTTGATTACCAGTTTACTACAAAAGATATGAATGGTTACAAATCAGTAGCTAGATGAAAATATACTGAGGGTGAGGCCCTGAAAAAAGAACTTTGGACTTCATGCAAGTCAGGGTCCAGTCCAACACAGTAGCACATGAAATTTCTGGTTACCAACCTGGAAACTGTCAGTACCCTCCTTTTGGGGTCTATGGAGGTTTGATTACATAGGAATGAATAACTCCATCATTAGCCACTGACATCATTAGCCACCCTCCAGTTCCGCTCTCCTCCCTAGAAATTGGGCAAAGGGATTGAAAGCTCCAACTCTCTTCATGTTTGCTGCTCCTAGCAATCAGCCCCCCTCAAAGGTTAATATGTTGATGAACTTGTACTAGTCATCATGAGCTTGACAGCTTGCCAGTAATTAAAAGCTTTCTTGATGAGAATAGTTGTAATATTAACAAGTGTGATTTTTAAATACTGTATAATGAAATGTGCTAATATTTGGATGATCTTTGTTTGCAACACAGTAAACCATATTTTCCAAATGACCAATTCATGATGTTATAGAATCGTGCATGAGTAAAAGATCCATATCAAGAACAAGATAAACCAGTGGGCGTCTAATGTAACAGAGCATAAAAAATTCATCGAGGGCCCTCCCTGGTGGCACAGTGGGTTAAAGCACAGCACTAAAGCTAAAGCCACTTCAGCATGAGTTCAATCCTCGCTCTGAACTGACCCATATTGTGTGGCAGACATCTCCTGACCCGCCCGCTGCTCCCCTCAGCAGTGTACTTCGTTAGTCGGCCTGTTCTTCTCCCCTCTCTCTGGGCAATATTCTCACCACCCCTGCACCTGTACTTATACCCCCAGCTCTGTATGCATAAATAAGTAAATCTTTAAAAAAAATTCATTGATGAGGTTTCAGGTACAACATTACAACTAATTCTTAACAAACTATGTTATATCAAAATATATGAAACAAAAGAGAATGTTTATAAATATCTGAAAAGGTTATGAAAATATTACCTTCCATTCCAAATACATATTTTTGCGAGGCTGAGTGTTCTTTATGTACTTTGATGAAAATAATGTATCCCAACAGATTGAAGGCAGAGACATGAATAAGAATACAACTAATGTCTATCTATCAAAGCAGTCATTAAGAGGTTTAAAAAATTTTTTTTGCAAAATGTAAATAGTACACTTTTGTCACATTTTTTGAGAAAATAAAACTTTTTTTCATATGAATGTTATTTATGTTGACATAACTATGTGATATTTGAAACATAGTTATACTAAAAAGAATTACTTATTGCTTACCTGAAGTTTATGCCTAGTTGAGCACACTTTATTTTATTTGCTTAATAAGAAATGCCGAATCCCAAAAGATTGAGCAACATACCCTCACTAGACTGTGCCTACCCATGTATGCACTGAAACCCTAATGCCAACATTTATTAAGCACTCGCTGTATATCAGATGGATTGCTAGCTCTTACCTCTTCAGTCATTTCCCAACTTCTCTATGGCATGTAGAGATATAATGCTTACTTTACAAAAGAGGACACAGAAACCCAATGTGGTCAAGTCAAGTGAATTACTGGTAGGAGGTAGGACTGAAACCTACCTACTCAGACACCAAAATTGCAGCTTGTGACTATTACACTCAAATCAAGGGGAGTCCCACAGATAATGGACTCTATTTGAATACTTGCATTTCAGATTTTAGTAAATCAATTTCTATTGCTTATTATCCTCTATCTCATACCTTTCTCTGCTATTAGGACAACAGTGAGATCAAAGCTGTATCAGGAAATTCAAGAATCAGCCAACATCTGGAATTGGGGCTGACTCTCCTCAGCCTGCTTCCTGGGCAGTATAACAGCATTGTCCAGAGGTGCGTATTCTAGAATGGAGCAAGGGTGCACAGGCCCTGCTCATTGTATCAACTGGATGTCAGTGGGAGCTTGGTACTGAGCCAGAATCATCCTTAAAATTGGGAGTTTCTCCAAATAATTCCCTACTAACCGAAGCAAAGGCAGCCGTCATTGGAAGAAAGCCCATGATCATGACCAAGACAACCAGATACAGTTGAGCTCAAACTCGACAGTAAATGAGCTAGAGAAAGAAAACTTTTTCATGATCCAGCATGGGGGGACGGTGTACACACCACGACCCCTCATGACCTGCCAATACAAAGATAACTTGCTTGCAGTGAACTAGGGACCCATGTCCCATCAATTGTGGGCAATCTTTATCACATAATGTAGAAAGTGATCAACTGGCAAGTAGAGAGATGCTAATCTGGTTTATCAAATGAGAATAATTTCTTTCTTTATTTCATGATTTTTTTAAAGACTTATTTTATTTGCTTACGTATGCATATAAGAAATGGGGTGTAGGCCAGAGTTTGGGGGTGGGGGCAATGGGCAGTATTCACCAGAGACAGAGTGGGAAGAGAAACAAAAGGATCTTTGAGAGGGTAAGAATGCCCCATGGCGGGACTGAAGTACATTGCTGAGGGGAGCAGCGGGCCAGGCAAGAGAGGTCTGCTGTGCTTATTGGTTGGCTCTCTGGCCGGAGATGGAACTCATGTCACTCAGGTTGCAGAGGCTGGTGATTACTTGAGAGCACTGAAACTTACTGGGCTCCTCCTCCCCCCCCTCCCCTTCCACCATAGACATCCTGGGAAAGCTTTCTTTAACAAAGAGAAAATTTACTTTGCAACTTTTTTCGCTGCTTAAATTAGGATTTTCTAGTAGGTGCGAGGAACATGGGTTTACACTAAGGGCAACAGAACTTGGAAAAGTAGTTAGCCAAGTTGAGGATGGGGCAAGGGAGGGGAGGAGGGAAAGAACTGATCAGAAACTATGCCCAAATCAGAATGTGAGGTAATTGAGAAGAAATGCATGTTAAAAAGTTCTAAAACTTGGTGGAAAACTGGAGGAAAGCCAGGATAGAAAGGTCTGGGGGAACCCCAGGGCAGGAGACAGCTGGACTAAGGGAACAAAGGGAAAGAAAGAGTCATATTGCACTTTTAAAACTATCCGCTTAGTCGTTCACCTCAGGCCCACCTGGCAGTGCTGTCTTGAGTTCAGGCACTGACTCAGCCCTGCCGTGGGCCCTGCCAGCGCCCCCAGATCAACCCTCCACTGCCTACTCAGTCTAGATCCAGCCCTCAGCGCTGAAGGGAGTTGGAGGAAAGCAGGGAGAGGAGAGAAAAAGACCAAGCTCAGAAGCACAACTGGGCTCCCTCCTCAGATAAGCTTAGCACAGCAAGGAATCTTGCTGCTTCCCCCTTTCTGAGCCTTCAAAATGTGTTTTGTGAAAGCTGAATGTTAGGGAGGATATAGCCAGAAACTATGACTCATCACATTTCCTAAGTCAAGACCAGAAGGCACAGACTCTGGGTCCCAGGAAGCACTACCTCTGAGCACTGACCAAGGGCCCCACCTCCTTCAGCTCCAAAGGTGACAGAGACTGGTGTGAGTCTCACCAGCAGCCAGCCTCTCCAGGCTGCAGAGCTCCCAAAGTGAGGGGATGGGGGTGTGGGGTGCTTATGTGACTGTAGCAAAGCAATGTGGTTTGAAACTTGATAGGGTCTGTACTTAAAAGTTCATTAGCGCAGAGCAGCGAGTAAATGCTTTAGATTTGACAGGGCATACAAGTTTTGTTATATATTTTCAGATTTACTCTAAGACCCTTAATGCTGAAAAAAAAAAAAATTTCTTGGTTGCATATAAGACAGATAAAAATTGTGGGATGGGCTACCGTTTGCTGATCTCCACTAAGCACGGAGGCGTTAGCAACCCAGCCTGACCACTTAAATAAAGGGTCAAATGTTAGGTGCAGGCTGGCTACAGTGCCTTCTTGATGACAAAAGATCTAATACCAAATCCTCCATCAGGCCCACCCAAGTCTGACATTTTCTACTTGCAGATTGCCTCGCCTTTGCTATGATCTTCAAAGAATTTAGTGCAGATCTGAGAAGGCAGGGTATGGTCTCTAGAGAACAGCAGAGCAAAAGGACGGGAGAGCTCTGTGGTTCTGGGGCAGGGGGGCATTGATTGTGCTGGGTGTGGTGGGCAATAAGAGCAGAGGAGGAAGGGTGGGGTCGATCAAGGAGACCTTTGGATTTCAGGAGTTTGCACTTTTCACAAGAGCAATAGGAGCTCCTGAATGCTGAAGGATAATTCCAGGAGAACAACTTTTAGGAAGTTTTTAGTTTTAGGAAGGCGAATCTGATGGTAAGTCACCGATGGGTGGCAAACATATACAAACAGTAAGACCAAAGGCTACTCCAACAGTGGCTTCTGGTTTTCCTTTAGGAAAGTAGTACTTGTTTATAAAAGAAAATATGGAAACCCCAGAAAAGCAGATATACAATTCGACAGCAGACCTCTACCTAGCAATGCAACTACTGTTGGTCATGTGATATTGTTTCTTGCAGGTTGGATTGTTTTTCTTTCCACTGAGAAGGTGCCCGTGTAAGTGAAGAGGAAAAGCTACAGAAGAAATCATTCAGGGCCCTCCCTGGTGGTGCAACATGTTAAAGCGCAGCACTGTGAAGGTGGCCACAACCACCTCAGCACAATTTCGATCCCCGGCCAGGGAGGTGGCCCAGATGACATGGCGGACCTCTCCTGGCCCACCCATTGCTCCCTTCAGCAGTGTATTTCATTCAGTATGCCTGACTGTTCTGCAACTTACCCTGTGACAAATCCTCTCTCCCCCCAAGGCCTCTGGCCTGTACCCCAATTCTGCATGCATAATTTTTGGAGAAAAGAAAAATGAAATTTTTTCAGTGAGACAGCAGGATGAAGAAGCACCCTGAATCTGAGTTCAGGCCTAGCCTCCTCTCTCTCAACCTACTTACTGATGTCCAAACAATAACCTTTTCTTACGGGTGTCTGAGAATCAGATGCATTTGGAATTTTGTTGCTGGTCTTTAAGAGATCAAATTGGTTTTATTAAACAATTCATCAGTCACGTCACATCCTGTCTAGACACTAACCAAGTGAGACTTTGAAACCATGACTTAAAATGGAACTGAGATCTGTTGGATATTTTAAATGAATATTACATAGAAATAGCAGGGGTTTTCATGACATAGAAATGTTCAGGATGTGTACATAGTACCAAGATTAATCAGTCCACTGCAATGGGTGAGATTTTCGACTTTAAGTAACGATGCTGTGTGATCTGAGCTTTGTTGTAGGTAGGATGTGTTAGCAGGGTCCACATTGTAGCGATGCAAACAGGAGGTCCAAGCATTGGACCAAGCAGTGACAGCATTTGCCTGCCAGCCAAAGATGTTTAAGTACCAACCTGTCAAGTGTGCCAGCTTTTCCAGGCAGTAACCGTGTGACCTTGAGCAAATTATATATTCTCTTTTAAAATCTCAGCCTCTTTATTTATCAAACAGGGAATCCTAACACCTTCCATGTGGGATTATTGTAGAAATTAAATGAAGCCATAAAGGATCGTGAGTAAAAAGTTCTTTTGTGCCTGACAGATTTAAGAGTTCAATAAATATTGCCATTATTGTCATTATCGTCATCACAAGTAGGATTTTTTATTTTATGATTCTGAGAAGTACTTGGAGATTAACAAAATTCACTAAGCACTGATGTCTTCAGATTTGGAGCCCAGGTTTGGATTCTACCTCCTTTTATCCCAGCCTGACTTAATAACCACTTCACTCTTTGCTAAAGCAGTCCCTTATGTGTTGCTGACACTGTCTTAGTTTTGAAAGGGCCACACTTAGTTTGCAGGCATGGAATTTTTGTCATTCTTCATCTGGTTGTTCTGTTTCTGCTCTTGCATGGCTGCATAGCTGCCCATGAGTCTGGCCTAAGTGCAAGTCAGACATCCTATTTCCACCTGTCTTTGTTGCGGCAACACCTGGAGACAACCTGTTTGAACCAGTGTCTAGCCAGCAGTGAGGCCTTGACTTTGAAGCATGAAATGAGTCGAGACCTTGTTCTTGGAAACTTCAGGGCTGACATTTGCGTGTCGCTCACCCATGAAATTTGTCTAAAGGTTCCGTGCTGACATTAGCCACAGATTTCAGCTCCATGACCTTGGAGTAGTCTTGCTTTCCACAGAAACCAAGTCCTGATACAAAGAGTAATGCCACCACTGATCTGTCAATCTGCACAGAGACACAGGTTTTGTATCTGCCTGCAGCTTTCTTTTCCCTTGCCTACGGAGGGCACCCACCTCCTCCATTTGGGAACACAGTCCTCCTTTGGCAGACACACATGGGCCCGCCATATTGCTGTGTAGTCATCGCGCACAGACGATGTGCACAGTCTTAAAAATGGGTTACTTTGTTTGGCAAAGAGCAAGTCTTGGGGAGCAGGTTGCCAAACTAACCGTGGATTCTATGAAACTTTTGCTCATGTGAATGAAATACTTCTAAAAGGGGAAATCATCCAGCTTGGGATGAGCTATAAACTCCCTGCAAAAACCAGTTTTCCTTATGAAAACCAGTTTTTTCATGGGTTCAACTGAACCCCAAAACAGCTCAGTATCATCTCAGATATGGGGCTCCCACGTTATGAAGTCACTAGGTGACTGCATCCACACAGGCTAAGTGAGAGGTGAGCCCAGCTACCCTGACACCACACCTTGGAAGCTTCTTCAGCTCTATGTCATCATGGTAATCACACATTGATCATTAAAACTACAAAAGGGGGCCTCCCTGGTGGCGCAGCGGGTTAAAGCACAGCACTAAGAAGCTTAAGCCACTTCCGCATGAGTTCGATTCCCGCCTGCCCCAGAGGAGATCCACATGGCGCGGCAGACCTCTCCTGGCCTGTCCACTGCTCCCCTCAGCAGTGTACTTCGTCCATCTGCCTGTTCTGCTCCCCAATCTGTCTCTGGTGAATCCTCTCACCCTCCACATCTCTGGCCTGTGCCCCAGTTCTGTATGAATAAATAAATAAATCTTAAAAAAAAAAACTACAAAAGGATTTTCAGGGTTCCTTTTGCCTAAATTCTCAAAGCCAGCAAGTTCTATATCTGAATTAGCATGGATATTGGGCTGGATCAGATATCAGACAAAAGAAAAAGAGAGCCAGAGGTCCAGGGCAGAGGTTAGTAAATTTACTCCCAGGTAAATCTGGATGCAGATAAGAAATCCATTGAATTCTACTGCATTTTCAAACATGCTGTTAAATATTTGAGTTGTGATGCTTGCTTATTCTAGTTTGTTTGCGTTAGTGTTACTATTTCTTTTTAACTAAATACTTAAACTTTCATTCTTAAACTCTTCTGGGGCAAGATCATGACTACATCATCTTTGTATCGCTCATGTTTCTGCCCCAAATTTGTAGGTTTATCAATATGAACCAGATTGAATTATAGGTTCCTCCCGCCCTAGCATAGAAGGTATGTAGTACAAAATAAATAGTAAGAGGTAATATGTGATAAGAAGATATCTCTTCTGTTTTCAGTGACAACAGGTTAGAACCTGCCTTTGGGGATTGCCTTGAGCAGCTTGGGGCTATTTTGTGGCAGGTCCCTATGAGTAGTTGACTACACAAAAGAGAATCTATTCCAAGGCAGTCGCTTCACCTTTGTGTATATTTGCTTTTCAACAAGTTTCCTTTCTATGGCCCATGAGTTGTGCAAATGTGAGGAGCTTAAGCCTTACCTGAGTTATTATTTGAGTCGTATTCCAAAGGTATACCTTTTGGGAAATTTGAGACAATTTTTTTTTTAATAAGCCTGTGACTTGCCTAAGTGAGAGTTACAATTCAGATACATTGAGAGCCATTTTTACCATAGACAACAATATCTTAAACAACCCACTTTTCCTACTTTTCAAAAGCAACTTGTATTGTCAATTTGCAGATAAATAAAATCAACTTCTTAATTTATTAATTTACTTGGAATAGAAATCTAGACTGATCACAGTTGGAAAGAATCAGCACTCAAAATATTTTACTAGTTTATTAAGGTTTTCACCAGGAATCTGATGATTTTTAAACTTTGGTCGCTACCATCTGACTTCCACAGCTTGACAAAGGGGTTAAGACTTCCTGTGGCTTGAGAAAAATTGTTCAGGACATTAAGTTTGGAAGAGGATTGGCCAATGAAGTCACCAGAAGATCATACTAAAAGTTCAAATGTTCATGTTTTTATCATAGTCCTTCTGTGTCAGGGAAACACGCCAATCTTACCTTCAACTCAGGTAAAAATCTAGCTTCCTACTCCCCACCCCAAAATAAAAGATGATAAGCTTGTTAAAAAGATCTGCCTTTAAAAAAAAAAAAAAAGATCTGCCTATCTGCCTAGCTCTGGTCAGTTCCTACACTTGAAAGACCTATCAGAAGATAATAATATCAAATCAAATCTGCTTGTAACTCACATTCAGCAACCAGTTCAATGCAATTGGGGTTCTGTATATGTCTCTCTCCCTCCCCCCACCCCACACACACGCAAAGAGAGAGAATTAATGTGTACATGTGTGACGTGAATTTCTGAATCTTTGAATTTAGTTAAGTTTCAAAAATGCCTCAGTTCATTAGTGCTATAGATAGAAAGTGTCAACATAAGGCATTCGGTGCAACCTGAGAACCTCATAAGGGTTCAAAAGTGGAAGCAAAGTGAGGTAGCTGGCGTCTGTTCTTTTTCGACTTTTTTTTTAATCCAAGTCTTTGGGGGAATCATGTACTATGCCAATGCCCTCAAGGAAGCAAAGAGAGAAAAAGAGAGTGGACACATTTATTGGTTAAAACAACCTCTCTCTAGAAGCAGATCACCTAGCAGTGGAAGGAAGGTGAGAAAAATTAAAAACATGGATTTGGGGAGAATTCAAATGGCAGGGCTTGGGATCCACTCTAGGAAATAATGTTGATAGAAAAGGAAGAATATATGTCTGAACCAAAAAAATAAAATCAGTTAGAAAACAATCCCTAAAAGAGATTTCAAATATTCTTCCAGTAATTTGACAAAACCCTTATTTGACAACAGACAGCTGGCCATCAGAAACTACACTCCTTTACCTTTCTCCCTGTGAGGTTTATACTCATTCTTCATTGAGGACCTCAAAAGCTTCCTCATTTAGTACAGTAGCCTCTGCCACCTGCCTCCCGTCTCCATCAGCCTAGTAAACCATTCCTTCTTCTCAGGTCCCAGTTTAATTCTCAGAAACCCTTCTTGATGGTCATCTCTTGTATATATAATGTTAGTGCTTAGATGATGTTTGAGATCCTGATAGTTTTAAATTCCCTTAACTCCTCCCCCTTCTTCTTTAGTCTACTCATTCTTCTTTTTTTTAACCTGATGCTTTTTTAAAAAAGATGTATTTATTTATGCATATAGGAATTGGGGTACAGGTCAGAAGTTTGGAGTGGTGGTGAGAGAATTCACCAGAGACAGAGTGGGAGCAGAACAGATTGATGGAGTACACTGCTAGGGGAAAAGCAGGTGGGTCAGGAGAGGTCTGCGGAGCCATGTGGGTCACCTCCTGGGCTGGGATTCAAACTTGTGTTGCAGTGGCTATGGCAGCTTCATAGTGTTATGCTTTAACCCACTGCACCACCAGGGAGGGCCCCATTCTTATTTTTTAATGTTTGCCTTGAATATTAGGTCAGCTTCCTGGGGGCAGAAATTTAATCCTTTCTGCCTTAATCTCTTAATTCCCAGTCCCTAGCACAGGGCCTAACGGCCAGACAGTGCTCAGAAAATCTTTATTGATTTACCTGTATCCCAACAAATTCAGGATTAATGTACCCTTGACCAGGGACACCTACAATATAAAGAGTCTGAAAATCTTAAGGCCAATATAAACAAGAATCATGGAACTTGGAGAATCAGGGCCATCCATAGCATTAACCTATAAAGATGCATTTCCCAACACCTTTGACATGAATGTGGATTTAGACTCATTATAGATAAATGGATGCTAGCAAATAATTCTGGGAGCATGGCATGGAGAAATTTAGTTAAAAATGCCTACAATGCTGACTGTTGACTTTGGATAAGAGTGTCTTAACTCTGCCTAGGAGGCAACTCTGTGATCTCCCATGAGCTGTTCTGGACCAGCACTACAGGAACAACGCAGTACTTAAGGAGCTTAAGCAAAGTCACCCAAATATAGGTTGTCATTCCTTTCTTCTGCCCAGTTTACTGAGATATAATGACATACACTGTGTAATTTAAGGTGCCCAGCCTCAGATTGAGCGAGTCCTCTGGCGCCATTCAAACACCCAGGGCCTCTGACTGGGTCAATTAAGCAGACACCTAGAAGTCAAACCAACAATTTTTTAACCAATTGGTTTAAAAAAAAAAAAAAAGGATGTTACTGTGTAATTCTCGCCTACTTTTCTCCACCCTGGATAAATGTCAGTTTGAGCCACAGTGAAGGCGGAAGCGGAAGCCACTTTGACTTACCAAACCTCCTCAGGGAGCCCAGGAATGGCTGATCTCTGTGGGGTGACTGATGCAAGGTGTCCTTCCAATGCCTCGTTACTTCAACTCTGAAATGGAAAATATAAAACTATTCATCGAGAGACAGCAAATGGGGAGTTTGCACTTAGGAAGCACTAAGTGGAATGGGGAGCAGGGGAGAAGCGTTATCATCACACACCTGTGTGTGCACGAGCCCAAGTGACTGTACAGCTACACGATGGAATGGTGGGGAAGTTCCCACCACACACATACGGGGGAAAATAGGACATCCTTTTGCCAAGTCCACAAGGTTATGCAGGTTCATGTCAGCTAACGCCATTCAAGGAAGAAAATCCCACTCTGACAAGGGGATAAAAGGGAAACGGGTAAAGAGGTAGGGTGACAAGGAAGAGGGGTGCACATATGTGCTCAAACCTCAGCTCTCCTGCTTGCTAGCTGAGGATACAGAGGACATGCTTGGCCTTACTTCTTTCCTCTATTCATATTCAGCTTTTATCCAAGTGCCAACCCATCACCTTACAAAATATACTATTTTAAGATTTAAAATAAGGTCTTGGGCATTTTACTCGACTCTTCTGGGTCTCGTCTTTGTCTCATCTAACAGGGGCAGAATGTTACCCACCTGTTAAGGACATTGGGGCAGTAAATAAGGTGACAGCTATGAAGTCCATGGAGCCGAGGAGAGACAACACTCAGCTGTCAGTGTTTTAAATACTCCCTTACCTTTGAAGGAAGCCCTTTCCAGCTGTTTTTGTTCTGCCCACATGTAAATAAAATTCCACAACTACTCAGCTTCATCTTAAAGTGAAAAACCATTTGATCAGGTAGGTTGTGTACCCTAATTTTCTTGTACTATTCTTCCCCCCACAATGACTATAACCATGACAACGCGCTGGCTGTCATCAACTCCAAGAACCACCACGAGTCCACAGTCTGCCTTTGGGAAAGAGAGATGGACTTCTGCTAACTCCTGCAATCCAACTCAGTGCTTGTTTGCTCCAAAGTTCCCTCAACTCAATGGCCTAATTAACTAAGCTTGAGCTTTTGATTAACATATGGTGCTTAAAGGAACTTTGACCACAGAAACTTGGCGTTTGACTTGCTTCCCTGAGTCCAACCTGTGTCACGAGTGCCAGTTTCAAGGGTAATAAGGACCTAGCTGTTTGCTTACAGCAAACGGAGGTGATCTTACCTACTCTGTCCTCCAATCCCTTGGCAAGAAAAGTTTTCAGCCTGTTTATCAATTTGGAGAATGAGAGGACTAAAAGGATATATATTTCCAAACTGAAAATCACCTAACTTCTAGCTGGTGTTTGTGGTCCCAAGATCAAAGTGATCAGAGATGAAGCATTTCACCAGGTGCATGCGATCGACTTCCAGATTCTGCTTTGGTGAACTAACCGCTCTCTGTGACAGTTCCTAGCTTTTCTTTCCTTAACATGTCATGAAATCCGCATCAGACACAAGGCGGGACCACAGCATTTAAGAGTTTGTGACAGCATGTAAGAGTTTGCGTTCCTGGGCCCTCCCTGGTGGCGCAGAAGGTTAAAGCACAGATTCTGTGTGAGTTCGATCCCTGCACCAGAGTTCATTCACAAGGTGCAGCAGACCTCTCCTGTCTCACCTGCTGCTCCTCTCAGCAGTGTATTTCATTGATCTGCCTGTTCTGCTCCCCATTCTGACAATGGTGAATCCTCTTATCGCCCCTGCAATTCTGGCCTGTGTCCCAGTTCTGTATGCACAAATAAATAGATCTTAAAAAAAAAAGTTTGTGGGGCCCTCCCTGGTGGCGCAGCGGGTTAAAGCACAGCAATGAGAATCTAAAGCCGCTTCAGCATGAGTTCGATTCCCGCCTGCCCCGGAGGTGACCACATGGCGTGGCAGACCTCTCCTGACCCGCCCGCTGCTCCCCTCAGCAGTGTACTTCCATGATCTGCCTGTTCTGCTCCCCACTCTGTCTCTGGTGAAGTCTTTCACCACCCCTGAGTCTCTGGCCTGTACCCCAGTTCTGTATGAATAAATAAATAAAATCTTTTAAAAAAAAATTTTTTAAAAAAAAAAAAAAAGTTTGTGTACCTGCCTACTATGGAATGGATGTTATCCCCCACCCAAACTGACATGTTGAAGTCCAGACCCCCGTACATCTTAACTGACTGTACTTGGAAATGTGTTCCATATAACATAACAAAATGTGTAAAATTTTTGATAGCTTTGGTAAGGACATTGTTTTAAAAAGTATACATTTTATTATGTAAATTTTAATTCAATAAAAGATTAAATAAAGATGGAAAGACTGTAAGACAGGACAAAGGGAAAATCAAGGGGAAATGGATATTTATATTCCAATGAGAAAGGAAAAAGACTTCAAGAAAGAACTTGCTTACAATGATGCCCCAAAACATCATTTCTTAGAATCAAAAATGTTAGCTAAGGGTGTAAAAGCTTCTTTATGCAAGAAACATTGTGAAAAATATATATTTTTTGCCCTAATTATCCTTTGTGTAAAGAACAACACTTTTTACCCTTAGACACACTGCACAAGCTGCCCTCTTGTGGCTTTGATATTTATTTCCAGAGCACAAAAGTGAGCAGTCATTGAACTGTTGGGGAAGCAATCCTAGCTGCCCACAAATATTGCCCAAGGTAACCGAGTGGGTGGACAGCTACTTCTACATAAGCATCCACATGTCAGTGGGGACTTGGGGCTTGGCCCAGCTTTAAGTAACTAAGAAAATAAGGTAGCCACAAAATACACACGGTTTGCGGGTAACAGATTCAAAGGATTCAAATTTAAATCGGTGCTTAATGTCGATGCATTCTCATAGACACTTTCACTTTCACAACATAGAATCCGTATATCAGACGCAAGCGTTTGCCTCAAACAAGGCAAGTGCGAGGAAAACAGACCACATAGTTTTTGAATTACACCATCTGTGAATATTATTCACTATTCCAAAGGTATCTTTTTACAAAGAAAGAAAGCAACAAGAGTGAAGCAAATACTACCCAACATCAGCTTGTATTAGGGAAATCTAGGTGTCTCATGAAATGTTGATTTTGTTTAAAAAAAAGGAAGGAAGGGAAGCAAGAAGGAAGTAGACAAAAAAAGGAGAAAGGGTAGATCAATGACATGTCTTTCCGAAAGCTGCACTGTAAAAGGAGACGGAAAAGTGGCACAAGCTTTAACAAAAATGGCAACATCTTACCTTTAGAAAGTAATCTATGTTCACAAATACACACACACACACACACCTGTGTGTGTGCATAAAAGATAAGGTAAAGGATGGAAAAAGAAATTGCGATTCAATTGTTGAGGTGTTAAAAATTCATCTCAATCAGATCCAGTAATACAAGACAGTCCTCAATTTACACTAGGGTTAAACATGCTCCAGAAAACTAACGGCTGAATCTACATTCTGTGACAGTAGACTTTCTTTTTAAATCCAATCCTGCCACTTTCCTTCTCAGAACTCCCCAATGACTTCTCCTCACACTTGAATCAAATCCAAAGTCCTCCCCAAAGCTCCTTCCGGGACCCACCCACTGAGTCTCTGGTTCCCTTTCGACTTCATTCTCCAACTCATTCCCTCACTCTTGGCCACACTACCAGCCTACTGGCTCGCCAATATTCTCACCTTCCGGTTGCTCCCACTCTCCTACCAGCACCTGAATTCCCTCCTAGTCTTCCCTACCCAACTCCCTCCTATTCTGGTTCAGGTCTCTGCTCTGGTATCACTTCCTCCAGGAAGTCTTCCCTGACCACTCTTTTAAAGCAGCTCTCTAGTCACCAACACTGTTCTTTTCTCTACTTTTACTATATGTTCATTTTGTATCACTTTTTATCTCTCTGCCTTTTGAAATATTAGCTCCATGAGAGAAGAGACTTTCACTTCTAAAACAGGGTCTGATGCTAATCAGTACTCACTATGTGAGAAATGGAATACACCCAGTGGGGGAGACAATAGGACCTAATCAAATCTGTCCCAATGCTCTCTTGCCATCGACAAGTCCTTCCTTAGGTCTACCTCAAGTCTGTCTTATTGTAACAAAAGCCTATGTCCTTTACTTTCTTCATAGAGTGATGAATTGTAATTGACCAACAATCTTTATTTAGGGCTTGGTTAGGGTCAGAGGTTTTTGAAGATAAAATGGGATCTTCCTTCTAAGTTATACCAGCCCTTTGTTTTAAAGCAAGTTAGCTGTTTTCTCCAGACTCACACAGAAATGGTGGACACTGGCATACAAGTGATCACTTCAAGGGTGCACCGTGTCAACCTCATTCATCCCTGTACCCCATGAGTCAGCACGGTGTCAGGCAAAGAATGAACTGAGCAATAACATGCAGAGGAAAACCATAATTTCCCCAACTAAGAGGAATTTTCAGTCACTTGCATGGTGTCATTATTTCCTGCCCTCTTTCCTCTTAAAGTCCAGTTTGACAATATATTAGGCATAATTGTGTATCTGGGGGGTGGCTGTATTCTAACAGAATTCAAATAGCTGGGGGGGGGGGGGGTGCAGGGGAGGATGTGCTATGCAAAGCAGGCACACAGGACTAAAAGCCGCAGTGCCAGGACCACAAAGCAAGGCCGGAAGCTCCCTGGGGGTATTTGTTTTTCTGCAGCACCTAGGCTGTGCCCAGCCAGTCAAGGCCCATGTGTTAGGAGGGAGAAGAGATGACACTGCAGATTGAAGCTTTAGCCCATCTGGGTTATGGGCCTAGGGTAGCTTTTATGAAGTAGTTTCCTCTGTAGCAACAGCTCACATTTGCAAAGTGCCTTCAATTGTCACATACTACATGTATCCTGTCATTGACTCCTCCCAAGATAAGGGGCCAGAGGGTCTTGTCTATAAGGAGGATTCTACAAGGCTGAACAATCAAGTATTTTTTTTTTTTTTTGCATTTTTGCATCGAATCTAGGCCACTAGTCTTGAATGAGACTTTGCACAGACATCCTTTCTTCCATAGGTCAGAGCTGCCACAAGCTTTGCCAAAATAGTGATGGATTTGATTACGGGGTGTTGCCTCAGACCCAACTAGTGGTATTAAGCAATGCTGAGTATATGCTATCTTTCCAAAATCTGAAATATTCTGCATTCCCAAGCCCCTTTGACCCAGCAGTTTCAGATGAGGAGGTCTCAGGTTTATGGAAACAAAGACAAGTAAGGAGCACACAGTCCCCAGGTAAGCAGGGGCAGAGCTATGATCTAAGCCAGGTGGTCCACACTGTGCTGCCTCTTGAGGTTGGTGTGATTGAAAAGCAGCTGCTTTAAGAGAGTTAAGCTACCTTAACTCTCCTTCCTCTGTGGCTCCAGGAAATACGTCATAAGCAAGGTAGACTTGTGTTGTCACCCACCAAGTTGGATTTTGACAAGCAATGACCCCACCTAAATTAGGCTCAGGGATAGTCACATGAGCACATGGACATCCAGGAAGCCATGGCAACATTTGGGAAGAAGGGACAGAGCTCTGAGTCACCGAAACATCCATCTCTTTGAGGACTTCTTGGTGAGCTTCTGGGAAAGGTTGGGGCAAACCTCTTTGGGATGTGGGGTGACATTTTTAAATTGAAATTACTCTATGAAGGGGGAAGGGAGAGCAGTGGTTGGGGTGTGTGCAGGAGAAGCTCCAAGTAAAAAGGGGTGTTTGTTCACATGCATGGAAGCATATACCCATTACAAACAGAGGTCCCCCTAACATCCAGAATCCAAACCAAGGATAAATTGTATTTTGTTTCCTAAACTAATCAAGTAAAAGATGTTACTTAAGGTGGGCCAGGGTGTTGTACTTCACCTAAGTACTTGGGATCAGCAGTCTGCTTGCTGGTCTCCATTCAAATGTCACTTCTGCAGGAGGCCTTCCTGTACACCCCTCTTTTCATGTCTGGATGGAAGTTTTACCATCACAGTCTGTAAATGAAATGGCTGTGAGCTCAACTCTCCACTGCCTGACTGTCTCCAGCACACAGCAGTCTCCATGAAGGTCTATTGGCTCCCATGTGGGTCCCCGGCATGAAGCACAGTACAGCATAGAAGCTCAAAAAACCTACTGAATGAACCTTGAATTTCACAACAGATAATCAACCAGGAACTGGCCAGTGGCTCACCAGCACACACACAAGGTCTTCTCCACCTCTGAATTGTGAAAGCTTTACAGCCTGAGCAATTCTGTTTGGCAAGTATTGCTGCCTGCTGACCTATTATCTCTCTAATACTGGATGGTTACTTCACCTTATAATTCTTTAACTTTTAACCTGTTTAGAGCTTGTCTCCCCAACCAGATGCGAAGAATACTGAGTACAAATGACACCCCACCAGAATTCTTCTTAGATAAAGTTCACGGAAAACCATTTTAATCTGCTCATTTTCCATGTCCTTGTTCACTCAGGGTTCAAAACAGGTGTCATTGAAGGTGAGGAACTAAAGTCTCAAAGCACGTCACATGAGAAAATCTGAAGCAAACACTGAAGATTTTATTTTATTTCTTTTTTTGGAATGAGTTGAGTGTCCAAAAGAAAGATGTAGTGTTGTTTAAATATATAATACAGGCCCTAATTCTGCTCAAGTGAGTGAACAAACACACAGGCGGAGATTATCCTAACTCAGCAACGTTCTTTTTGCTTTCATGAAACGTCCCCTTCCACCATCCTTCAGGGTCCACCCAAACCGTGGACTCTTCCTGGTGCAAAAGTAGGATTCTTGTTGTTTTGCTAAGTCAGGCCCTTATTATAGGGCAGAAAGAACACTTGTTCTTGATTTTTCAATTCCTCATTCCTGCTGCAGCACAAAATACACCCAGCCCTGACTCTCAAGCACAATGGACCACGAGTGAAAAAGATCACTTGGTGTCCCTCCACACCTCTACATTTCAAGCAGTTTTTAATGTTTATTTACCTTTTGTGTTTGTTTTGGTCAAATTGTTCATCAAAGATACTGGATGGATAAGCAAAGTTGGTCTGTGAATTCCTCACCCATGGCCCTGTCCTACTCCAGGACATTACGCTGTTCTCATTTTCTGTCCCAAACCCCACAGAAACACACCGCTCAAAAACCACGCCAGTCAGCTGAAACACTGCTGCCCAAACACAAACCACTCAAAATTTTCCCAACTGTCAGGAATTCCCTAACACGGTCAGGGGCACTGGCAACGAAAGTTTGTACCAACACCACCTGCAGGGATCTGAATCTATTCCATGAGAAAGGCAGGAGTGCCCCAAATGCCTTACACACTTATTAGGGTCTCCTTCTACAATAGAAGGCCATAGGAATTCTCTACAACTCCCCAGGAGTTGACTCTTAGGAGTGCGACTTCACCAACACTTTCTTCCATAAGATGAGCCCATGTGACAAAAGAGCGCAAAGCATCATTATTGCTAGGTTCAATTTTTCAAGAAAATTGACTTGGAGTTCAACCAGTTCCTGCAGGGACTAGCAGATCCCCCAGCTCTCCCTGCTCCTGCACTTGATGTCCCTTTTTTTGGTCCCTTGCAAGCCTGGATGTGGCCCCTGCCCTCACCCACCTCCTCTTGCACCTCAAAGTTTAATGATATCTGGTAGTTGGTGTTTATCTACAGTCTTTTTGCTGAGCACCATGGCAAAGCCAAACTTGAGGCCATTCCATTTTCTTTTATTCCTTGCCACCATTTTAGTGCTGCCTAAGTGCCAGACACTAAGTTAAAATGTGTCTGGTTTTAATCCTCCCAATGGCCAAACAAGGTGGGAAATGTTCGGCCTACTTTTGGTGAAGGAAAGGAAGGCTTGGAGAGATTATCTTGTTAGGAGATGGCTAAGAAGTTGAATGACCCAAATCTTGGCCTTTCCAGCATTAATAAAATAAGAACACTTTCCACTAGTCTTAGTGGAAATTTCTGGAAATCTCCAACACTCACATGCATTCATCCATCACAGCCATTAGCACTTTTTAGAGACTCACAGAGAATAATCTACTCAATAACATGAAACCTGTTTGTTCCATTCACAGTATACCAAAGTTTACATGTTGGCTTCTCTCAAAAAGGAGCCTACTTTTCCTGGAAGCTATTATTAAAATCACTAATGTTTTACAGTTGGTACAGATGACAACCTGTGGACAAATGTTCTGAGAGATAGTCTGTAAGACCCACTAAATTTAAAGATTTCAAAAGCCAAAGGCCACCAGGTGAGTCTGGCCCTTTGACTGCAAAAATGACAGTTATTTTAAAAACTCAATATGGCTCTCAGAAGGAGAGATGGTTCTCCTTTGGAAACCTAGAAAAAAAGATGGTAGTGCCCACTCGAGGATCTGGAGAGGGATTTCTGAGGTCTATGGACTTAGCAATCAAAGGCTTTCCATCCCAAGCAGAGGTCCGCCCTGTGAAATAGACTAGAAGGGGGAGCCACTACACTCTAAATCCCATCTGCTCCCCAGCTCTAATCCCATGGTTATCCACTAGTTTTCTGAACGTGCTTTGACTCTCTCTACCGACCTTAAGCTCCTTAGAAAGAATGTGTAGGAATCTGCTTCACCACCAAGTGCCCCTGCCCCAGCACATCACTGTGTTCATCTGTGTCTGTCAAACTTGGAGAGTGTGTGAAAAATCAGCTTCTTGAGGGGGCCTCCCTGGTGGCACAGGGGTGAAAGTCTCAGCACTATGAAGCTATCTGCAGCCATTACAGCATGAATTCAATCCGCAGCCACACGGCGTGGCAGACCTCTCCTGACCCGCCCACTGCTCCCCTCAGCAGTGTATTTCAGTAGATCTGCCTGTTCTGCTCCCCACTCTGTCTCTGGTGAATCCTCTCACCCCCCATAGCTCTGGCCTAGACCCCCGTTCTTGCATGCATAAATAACTAAAAATAAATCTTTTAAAAAACGCAGCTTCTTGGGCTGTGTCTTAGACCCTTGCAGTCCCTAGTACTTCTGCTCTCAGAGAAGTTGGTCAGCCTGTGGGTGTGAGTTCAGGAAGAGACACTATAGTCAAAGCCATGTGATACACTGGGAATTCAGAGTGTTTCAGTAATGTCTTGTAAAACAATAACTCATCAGCTTTTATTATCAAAACAAGGCCTCCTTTTCCTCAATCTTTTGCTACAAATCCTACCAAGTAAACCCCAGAAGCCTGGTTTCTATCTCAGTAATCCCATATGACATAATATTCCGGAGACCAGCTACTGTTAGGTGGCCCAGACTCAAGGGAATATCTGGAAATGCAAACACATTCTTTGTTTAATATTTCGTGTACATCAACACACAATACTTTTTCAACAGCCAGCCTGCCCGCCTCATTCTGGTCCGAGTCTACAGGAGTCGTTATGTGCACAAGGCTTGATTCCTTCCAGCAAACAGACACACATCCCCATAACATGCCCACATCCTGCCTCCTCTCCAGTTATCACTATATCCTGGACTCAAAAACCCATTTCACTGATAATGTGTTTTATCCATACCGAGCAGTATTGGTTCAATATAAAGTGATGCTCAGAAGCAAAGTTAGGAGACATCACCTATGAGAGATTCACTCCAAGATGTAAAAGTGGTTGGTGCTCTGATCACCACATCCTGAAGAGGCACGAGACCAGTGACACAGCAGCATAAGGCGGCAGGTAACATTCTTGGCCTTTGCTAAAGTCAAAGGTAGATTTTTTTTTTTAAAGATTTATTTATTTTATGCATACAGAACTGGGATACAGGCCAGAGGTGCAGGGGTGGTGGAAGGATTCACTAGAGATAAAGAGGGGGGCAGAACAGGCTGACTGATGAAGTACACTGCTGAGGGGAGCAGCTGGCGGGTCAGGAGAGGTCTGCCGCGCCATGTGGGTCAGTCCTGGGGTGGGGATGGAACTCATGTTGAAGTGGTTTTAACTTCTTAGTGCTGTGCTTTAAACCTGCTGCACCACCAGGGAGGGCCCCAAACATAGATTTTAATGTTGGTGCTGACCCCTGAGCTGTCAGGACTCACTCGGCTGGCTCCTAATAAATCCCTTTGTTTCATAAACAGCCTTTATGCTGGGTGCTTTTCTCTTCATCTTTTTTCTTCTTAAAAAAAAAAAAAA
>NW_004567113.1:37241978-37264495 GCF_000260355.1 Condylura cristata | reverse complement strand
TGCCTATTCTGCTCCCCACTCTGTCTCTGGTGAAGCCTCTCACTGCCCCTGCACCTCTGGTCTGTACCCCAGTTCTGAATGCATAAATAAAATAAACCTAAAAAAAAAAAGCAAAAAGATTAAATGGCTATAAAAGTGGGAAAATGCTCTCCAAACTTTGTGGTCCTGTTGTAATCATCCTGCATGATCCCCATAGGCCAAATTCTTTGGTCAGTAAAATGCCTTTGATATCTACTAGTGGATCAAGATAAGAAAACTGAGCTTCAGAGGGTCTGGGTGACTTGCCAGGTCACGTGACCAGTCCTTGTTCAGCCAGGCCCAGACCTGTGCTGACCTGCTGTGTACACGGTCATACTCAGGGTAGAGCCCAGTAGGCAGAGGACGACTCCCCCAGAAATTTGCCATGCACTGTGCTCTTTAACATCACCCCATCCAGAGAGGTAATGAACACACTTCCCAGTGCAAATGGGCTCTCCCCAGGCTACTTCTTAAAATTAAAACACAAGAGTAACAGGACATCAGTGGCTTATCCTCCAAGCACGTCCTTCAGAAGGGTCCATTTACTACTGAAAGTCCCCAAGGGACATGAAAATTCTGAAAAGGACAAGGGACAGAGGTGGCCGCCTTCCGTGGACCAAGCTAGGCCATAGCTCCCATGCTCAGCTAGTGGGATCGTTTGCTTTGCGCTGGCAGATGGGGGAGATGTGGGGCCGGTGCGCTGGGCTCTCTGCTTCTCTGACTGACTGAGAAAGCTTGCCAGGCAACTCTGCACATCATGAGTTAGAAAAGGCAAAGCAACTTTTTATGAGGGTCTCTGAGTGGAGGTCAGCTAACCTGTCAACCCCCACACACCAGGATTGCGAGAAATGCATTGCTCCCAGGTGATTCATTGCCACTCTGGAGCCTGGATGTCACTTCTACTCAGCTTGACCCAATGCGTATTCAAGGGTCCTCTGAAGATTAGGGGGAAAGTATGGTTTAAAGTAAGAGAAAGAAACAGAACAGGGTAAGACTTCCCCTGACTTATGAGCAACCACAAAATAGGAAGGAATGCACAGCAGCTGGAAAAGAGGAAAACTTGCTAGACTAGCTTATTTTCCTCCTAGGATAGAAGAAAAATTTGTATTTGGTTTTTGATTAGTTCATTTATAAGGTTTTTTTTTTTTGATAAAAGCATACTTTGTCCAAATAAAAACATGTTTAAAACGGTGATCAAAACCCCAGCTCCTAACAAAATTCTTTTGGCCAAATGCAATAAAAACAATTCTAGAAATAAGCGACAGTCTTGTGGGCTTCTCAAGCCTGAGAAGCCTCTGTGGGTAGAGAGAGTATGAGAAGGGGCAGAGATGCCCCTAAAGGAGGGAATTCAATGCCTAGAAAGTAGGCTCTGGCATGGAGACTTGAATAGGTCAGGAGATAGTTTAGGGGATTGGATAAGGATGGAGGAAATGCTTCTTCTGATGTCCCCATCTGGGTGAGAACACAAATCTGTCTGAGGAAACACCATTTTTCATCCTGCACTTTACATGAGTTTGGTTCAGTTGGCAAAGTTATTTTCTCACTCATCCTGAGCTGTCCAAACAGTGCTCAGCAGGGCACTTGACACTACCTGGGGTGTGGTTAAGAACAAAAGTACCCCAAGGGCACCCCCACACATCTGCCCGCACCAGTTTTGATGCTACAGCAAGGTCCTCAATGCCCTTGCTGACCATCAACCTTTTATGTCCTGGCTGGTGAGAAGGTCCCTGGGGGAGCCGCTAGTGAGGCCAGGTTGGTGGTGGGTGGGGAGCAGGGAATGTATGAACAGTGTGTGTGTGGGGGGGGGGGGGGGGGGGGAGTTAGTGGTTATTTAGCAGGAGTACAGAGAGTTGAATGTTTTAACAAGCAGCACAGCTGCACCAGTGCATAGGACTCATTATCAGCCCTGGTAAAAGTGTAAGCTTTGGAGGCAGACCTGGAATCAAATCTTAATTCTGTTACAAGCCAATGGCCTGAACAAGGGTAACTTATTAAATACATTCTGAGCCTGAGTTTTCTCAACTGCAAAACGAGGGTGAGAATATGGTCAGGACGGCTCCTGAAGCCAAGTCTGCGGGTGCTTAGTACAGCTAGCCTCCTTGAATGCTCGTCTATTCCCATGCCAACTTCAGAGAAAGCCCAAAGTGGGTTAAAATAAAGGAAAGAGAGGATAATTGAAAAAGTTGGACGCGTGAAGAGAGAAAAGGAAAGAAAAAAGCGGAGGTACCTGGAGGAGATTGCTACATGTTTAAGAATTGCTTCAGAAATAGGTCAGTGGTAGGTTGCCAGCTCACACTTGAACTTTGGGTTATCTGGACACTCATTCTCAGAATGTTACCTAACAGGAGCTCTGCCTCATGCTGGAAACTGGACGAGAGTCGTTCTGAGGCCAATATCACTGAAAGTCCTGTCTGCTCAGCCCCTACCTGCAATTTTCTAGTTGTATGTGTAGCATTCACTTCTCTCACCTTGGTTTTCTTATTCGTACAATGGGAATAATCATAGTAACTGCCTTCTGCCTAATACGAATAAAGGGAGTTTAATAAAGATAAAGTGCTAACAGCCAGGTCTACCTGGTGAGAAACATACACCTTAGCTGTTCTTTATTCGTTTTTTTTGATGGTGGTCCCATGAAAAGAGCACTGGACTCAGGGACAAAAAATTCTGCAACTCTCTCACTATTAAGGAATTTAAAGCAAGTGAATTAAAAGTTATCTGCAATAGTTAAAACTAAAAAAAAAAAAAAGGTAATAAAATAAAGTTGTCTGTAAAATGAAGGGATTTAATTATAATTAACTTTTATCGAGCAGCTACTGGTGCTTATTAGTGTAAATAAGATACATTTCATTCACTGAATGTTCACAGTAATACTTTGATTGATGACCGTTCATTATTATGTCCATTTTCCAAAGGAGGAAGCTGTCTTCAAAAGGTTATACACCTCGTCCAAGGTCAAAGGCTGGGAAGAGACGTGGCCACACTTCAAGCCAGTTCAGTAAGATACCTGATCCAGCTCTCTCAGCATTGCAGTCAATTGTCTCTGACCGCAAGATTCCGTAACAAGCAGGTAGCACAGACAATAGTGGTGGATAGCACAGCAAACGCACGTGAAGAAAGGCCAGCAGTCCTTTCATGGACACTGACTCATAAGACACAAGCATACAACAAGAGGAAAGGACTAGAGGGCTTGCCTCACAGGATCAAGATAATGGTCAGGGATCTGGTTGTCCAGCAGAATGCTGGATGGAGACAGACAAGATAGGAACAGAACCAGAAGTTAATGCTGATAACAGGTTAGGAGAATCAACTATAATTTTACCTATCATTTATAAAGTTGTCATACTCTATAGATGATACAACCTAAAGTGATTATTTATACACTAAACCACACTAGTTTTCAGTGTAATCTCAGAGAATGCTTCTAAAGACCCAAATTGAAAAAAAGAATCTTACCAATTTTTTTTCTTCATTTACTTATACACACAAGAACTGGAATGTAGGACAGAGGTACAGAGGATAAGAGGATTCACCAGAGACAGAGTAAGAAGCAGAAAAGGCAGAACTACCCTAATTCACTGCTATGGGGAGCAGCGGCCAGACTGGAGAGGTCTCCTGTGTCATGTGGATCATCTCCCTGGCTGGGTATTGAACTCATGCCGCAGTAGCTGGCAACAGCTTGACAGTGCTGAGACTTAATCCCTGTGCCACCCAGAAGCCCCACAATGTTTTTTTTGGAAGTGCTGACTCTACCATATTCTGGTATAGAAAGGCTCAATATCATAAGGTGCCATTTTCTTCTTCTGACTTAATGTACAAATTTAACCCATTCACCTCCAAAAACGAATGACAGAAAAAACAAATGAGAAGTTTTTTAACGTGGAGGAGGTCTGTAGCCAGACAAGTGAATCCTAATTTTTATGACCAGGGAAATACTTGGCCAATGGACAACAAGCACTATCTGATATGGAAACACAGTTTAAAGCTTCAGTAAATAAATGATGTGAAACATAATTTAATGTTAGAGCCTTGAATTATTTCTACAAAGCCATTTTCAAATCCAAAATGCAGCATCTAGTCAAAAGAACCAATCCAAGACAATTATGAGTGAGCCTTTGTTTTTTTCTCTATAGATTCCACACAAAATCAAAGCAATAACAAAACCTAGAAGTCTTAACCTAAGTACCCAAAGGACTATTGTGGGGGACTGTGGGTGCCCTGGTGGTGGTAGGTGTGGTGACATACATCTGAAGGGGTGTGAGCCCATCTCTTGACATATGTAATTATAGTCTCGTAAACCAATGTCACCTCAAACTCTCCAAAATGATGACATTGGTGATAACCAGCAGAAATACGAGGAACAAAATTAAACTCTCAGGGACTTTCTCGATATTGAAATTGCTAAAGACTATGAACAACGGTGCTTATTATGCAAAATGCACTTATCAGCAAAGGACTAATAACCTTTCTTAGCACCAACAGTAGAAGCCAGAAAACCAAAGAGACACAAAATACATGGTAAGTGTAGCACAAGTCAGAAAGTAGATAAATGAACTTAAAAGCAGTCTATGTTTTTTAAAAGACAGAATTCTAAGCCAACAGTAAAAAGGAATGCTGAAATATGGACACCTATCAAAAAAAAAAATTCTGACAGGTAGAAAAAACAACTGATAAATACTCAAGTACATACAGGAGTTGAATAGACAACCAGCAGAGAAAGGCAGTTCATCAAAAAGTATGATCATGATTCACCATAAAATGGTATTATTTTTTTTTTGGTGCCTGGCAAGAAGTGGAAAAAAATTAATCTGATAAACACATATAATCTCATTTTTCATAGAAGCATTATCAACATTATTGGCATTATCGCTGGGCTGATTTTTATTTTCTCCTGTTTCTTGTTTCTCTGTTGTATTTATGAGTGCATTAAAATTTGCTCTAATAAAATGCATATTACAAAAGGGAAATTATCTTCAGTAGTTAAAGAAAAGAAGAAATTTTGACTGGGGGTAATTTAAAACAGGAACAATTGAGAACAATTTACTAATAAAGAAAACTGGAATTTCCATTTCTGCCCAACTGTAAAAACAGTATTAGACATTTTTTTGCTTAAACACTCATTTGTTAAAGGCTAAAAATGTGGATCTGATGACTTTGGCCACATAGCTGTCAGAGCAACTAAAGTATTTGGGATATTTTTTTCATTTAAATCATTAGAAAGAATGGTACTGACTGAACCTGAAGAATCTAAACTGTGCACACGACTTTAATTCTGCAGCCTCCCTGCAGATGCTGTAGGTTATTAAACACCTACGTTTAAAAATCTTCAAGAATGTAAAAAAAAACTCCTTTAATGTTTTACATAGAATATAATTCCATTATTTCAGAAATGACTTGGGTAAAGCTAGTACCATGAGAAAAAAGCAGCTTTCTAGTAAGATCAATTTTAATTACAAGTTTTCTAAGAAAGAATGAAGACTTATTGTTTGATTCCAGGGAACTTCAGGGAACACCCAACTGACACAGAGAAGTCAAGACAAAAACAATTTTCGGATTCTAAAAAATTGAATGAAAATCCTTCCTGACCGGTTGGACAGACTTGGATTCTACAGGTATGTTTTAAAATTCCCTAAGTAATCACAAGACCATATGAAGCATAGGACAAGAGGACAGCAGAGGGGAGAAGAGAAAGATTGCTATCAAAATGGTGGAAGGGGAAAATTGGTGAGGAAAAAAACAAACAAAAAATCAAGAAAGTGTAA
The DNA here is from genome assembly GCF_000260355.1 of Condylura cristata. Classification (NCBI taxonomy): domain Eukaryota; kingdom Metazoa; phylum Chordata; class Mammalia; order Eulipotyphla; family Talpidae; genus Condylura; species Condylura cristata. Next base: position 37,258,718 of record NW_004567113.1, on the reverse strand, counting down.
GTCAGATTGCAAAGAGAATCAAATGGTCATTTTCCTAAAACATGGTTATGGTTCTCAACTGGGTCCATTTCAGCCCCCTATGCCCACCTCCAGAGCTATCTGGCAGCGCCTGCCTGAAGATACCACTTGGTGAGTGCTACTGGCCTCCAGTGGACAGAGGCCGTGGGTGAGCAAAATACTCGGAGTCACAATGGCGATAAAGTCACCATAGCCAACAGCAAGGAAATAGCTACAAAACCTCACCAAGTTTCCAACCTTGGAATTTGAGTAATGATTTTGTCCTTAATCCCACTTGGGACACTTTGATCAGAGTTTACTGTGTGCCAGGGTGACCCATCCCGTCAGGTTTGCCCAGCACTGTCCTTGGTTTTAACACTGAAAGGGCAAATGAAGCCACTCTGCTTACTGAGAACACAGGGCCATTTGGTTACTTTCTCTTTTGAAGAGAAAAAGCTGGTTCCTCCACAGTTCTCTGTGAGCTGTTTCTTACACAGTAATCTTCCAAGGCCTGTCTCCAGGAGGAAAAGAGTTTCCTCTCTTAGATGCTCCTGGTACCCGCTGGCTACCCCTTGGCCAACAAACCGCAGTCGAGAGGGTGGAGCTGCTGCCTCTTGGGGCCTCTGGCTCGTCAGCAGTTCCTCTCAGCCTACCCCCTCCCAGGTCTGGGGTGGAGGTTTGCTTTTGGATAGGGGCCATGGGGGAGAAACTCCTGCCCACATAGCTTGCTACAGTCAGGATATGCAGTCAACATGACTGGAGCCACCCTTCCTAACTCCGCCTGGGGCGGCACCCCGGGTGGTGGAATGCATTCCTGCAGCTGGAGGCCTTCTGTGCTTAGCCCTTATCGCTCCAGACTACACTCTCTCACCACTCTATTTCTGACATATGTGAAAACCTACTCTCTGATCAAATATACATGAAGCATTTCACTCACTGTAGAAGACCAAACAGACAGAATGTATTAACGTGTGTTAATGTGATGATGAGAGGTCCTTTCTGGGCTAACAGTTGTCTCTTCCTCTGGCTAACCGTTCATAATTTCTGTGTGGCAAGTGCTTTTGTAAGCACTGTGCATCTGTGATCCCAGAGAAAGTTCAAAACTTTGAACTGTGAAGGATTATGACTGTGATACCAGTGTTACCAAGGAAGAAACTTTTACAAAGTGGGCAGGTGGGTCGGGCAGGAGGCAGCTAGGTGCCAAGGCCACACTGAAGCCAGTGACACAAGAGAAACAACCCAGTCATCATGAACCAATGGCTTCGGTCCATCCTGTCCATTTGCTGGCCTGAGAGTCACATGCAGGAGTGGAAACCCTGAGTGAGTCGCTCATGAACATATGACCACACTCTTGGTTCCTTTCTGGGTTCGCTTCCTGAAACGGCCTTCCTCGAGGAATGGATTGGGACCAGTTTCGGTTCTGGGAGCCAATCACGTTGTCTGCATGCAGCTCGCTGCCTGCCAGTGACCCGGTGTCACACAAACCACAGGGACTTCCTCAAACTGGGAAATGCCTGCTCAAGAGGGTCCTTGCCCAACAGCCTGTTTGCAGACTAAATACCTCACAGGCAGCCTCGGAAAGGTGGGGGCATTAATAGTTATACGTAGACAGTTCTGGGAAAGGGCTCGTGTGACCTTCCAAACAAATGCCCAGTCTACGGGGACCCAGGTCAAGTCAAAAAAAAAGTAAAGATGGTTCCTCTGTTTTCCTTCTATGTCCCCCACCTTTAAAAAAAAAAAAAAAATCCCATCTCTCTTTTCTGGATCCCCCCCCTCGTGATGTTTTGTACTTTAAAAAATAATATGCTGGGAAGAAAAATACTGGATGGTTTCACTCATAGCAGAAGTATAAAGGATCGGGGGGTGGGGTGAATAATAATAATGAACAACTATACACAAGAGACAATTTATGGGGGTGGAGCAGGGAATGGGATCAAAAACAGTGGGGGGAGGGAAACGCACTGGACTACGGTGAGGGCCCAGGGTGATTTGGTGGTGGGAAGCCCACGGGGATTACAACTAAGGTGGGAAAAGGCACAAAATGATGTAAAAATAAATTATTATATTAATTTTTTAAAAATAGAAGGGATAGGCCCTCCCTGGTGGCGCAGCGGGTTAAAGCACAGCACTGAGAATCTGAAGCCACTTCGGTTGAGTTCGATTCCAGCCTGCAGCCTGCCCCGGAGGAGACCACATGGCGAGCCAGACCTCTCCTGACCCGCCCGCTGCTCCCCTCAGCAGTGTACTTCGTCGATCTGCCTGTTCTGCTCCCCACTCTGTCTCTGGTGAAGCCTCTCACCGCCCCTGAGCCTCTGGCCTGTACCCCAGTTCTGTATGAATAAATAAATAAATCTTTAAAAAAAAAAAATAGAAGGGATATTTAAAGAAAATAAGTACATTTAAAAATTGTAAAATAAAATAAAATGCTGGAATAACCTTATAGTTACAAAGAGGCAGGAATGCAGCCGAACCAGAAATGTAAAAGCTCTGAATAACTGCCTTATCACAGACATTTTCAAACTCAGGTTCTTCCCCCCACCCTCCACTTCTACACAAATCTAAGCATTGGGTAGATATAATCCCTTTGTGTTATATCCCTGGTAAAGAAACCTGATTAACAAACTGGGATTTCTGCTTCCACCCCCACCCCCACATAACTGCTGAATAAATGGTCTCCCTCTAACTCGATCTTCTACTTTCTAGTTTTCTTAGTTCCTTCCAAAATCCCCAGTGGTGTCAAAGTCTGGATCAATTTCATTGTTCTGATATCTGAAAACTTATCTTTTGGGGCTCTTCTATAATCCTCTCTTTTGCAGTAGCTTCTATAGTCACCACATGAATTAAGGTGTAAAGAGAACGAGGGTTCACTCTGTCTCTGTCTGCTTCAGCAGCTCACCGTAAATAGCGGCAGAACTTGGTGTGAGGAGCAAGAGACAACATTTGTGTGAAGCCTCACAGAGGCCTGGAGCCTGCTTGACACTCACAACAAAGTAGCTGTAGTCAAGGAACGGGAAACCTATATTCAATGGACTCTGCTGGTTCCTCTTAACAAGGTAGGTAAAAGGCTATTTGACTTTTAAAAGTAGTTATGAAAAATAAGGTCCGACTTCAGTGAGAACTAATGCTAGATCATTCCCTGGGCCTCTTTCGTGGGGGCCATTCTGCTCAGAGCACTGTGCCACTCCCACAGCTACATCCACAGCAGCAAGCAGCTGTCCTGGGGAGAACCCCAGATGCCTTTGGCCCTTTTCTGCCTCCTTCTCCACTGGTCTTGGAGCTACTCTGTGGGGAGAGCGGGTTTTGGGGTAATTACTAGCAAAGCATTTCTCCCAAACTTATCATTACGATACAAAAGGTCTTTTATGAATTAAACATATTTCCTTTGAATGCACTCCCAAATCCTAATGCCATCTAAGTTACAAAATACCAAATACCACGGATCTCTCTGCACTAGGAAATCTTAGTCCAACTAAATTTTGTTCCATGCGCTACATCAAGTGGTGAGTCCACACCATGGATATTTTCTAAGTTTGCATACTTCCACTCTGAAAACATCTGAGAATCTTGTGACCTGCCTATACAATTGAATCCTTTCCTCTTCCTCATTTGCCCTCTCCAGGTTACTAATACCTTCTCTTTGTTGTAAAAGATAATCAAGCTGCTCAACAAATAAATTTAGCTCTCCCCTTCCTGGTTTCAGGACTCCAAGAATTCCTCAGAACAATACAGAATAAGCTGTGGATACCAAACAGAAAAGTTGAGATAGCAGCCCTCTGTCCATACGCACAGTGAAAGTTCAGGAACAAGTTGGGAGCTCCCATTGAAGACTCAGAATCCCAAGTTTTGGGTTGCTGGCATCCCACAACCAGTCAACTGCTAGGATTCACTGGGACTAAGATTAGCTGCTACATCTTGGCCTTTTACACTTCCTTCTTGGTCATGGCTACTACTTCCCACAGTGTGGCAGCAAGCAAGAGAGTGACCACAGTTGACCAGTTCCAGTCTTACTCTGACCCCACTGCAAGCTCCAAATGGAGACACCAGTGGAATATCTTGAAGGCACTCTGCATGAATCAAGAACTTGACTGTTGATTTCAGACAGAAATGAGTTTGGAACCTATACCTACTCTCTCTTACGAATGACTTTAGTCTATCTCTAACATAAAACTGGGCTCATGATCTCAACTACATGAGGCTATTGGGTATCATGCCAAGTAGTTCAGTCGCTGATATACTGTAGGAGCTTAAAAGAGGGGGCTGTTAGTTTTTCTTTACATTTAGGATTTAGGATCTACGATGGGAGTTCTCAACAAATAGTAAAGAATAGATTATGTTAGAACTTAACTTTGTTATGCCTTTTTAACATCCAATTATATCATTCCATAATAATGTTAGTATGGGCTCGGAGATGGAGAATGCCCTGGAGAGTCATCAGTTGTTACTTCCCTGGACAGAATATGTGTGACCTGGGAAGAAAATGGAGCTTTGTGATCAGTGTCAAACATGATACACTATTTGCATCATGGAGCATCAGGAATCTCCCCTGCATGCCAGGAGCCTGGAGACTGCTTGCCACTCACAGAGAGAAGTTATAATCATGAAAGGGAAAACCTAGATTCAGTAGAATCTACTAGTTACTATTAACAAGGTAGGTATGAACAAGTTTGCATCAGAAATGACCACTCATTCATGAACAGCAGCCCTTGGGGTGCTGAGGAAGTGCTATCGTGGAGGATTAAAGGTTGCTTGTCATTCCTATTCCTAGGATTTACCAAAATGTCCTGGCTTTAGACACATTCACTTAGCAAGTTTTCACATATCATTCAAGTAGGCTCAAAGTTCACATACTGCAGAATGATCTTGTCATGTCATTCTAGTTCTTAAAAGGAGCGCTAAGCCCATTCTCTGTCCTCAGAAACCTTTCTCTCGCTGGCATGATGCAACCACATAAAATAACTAGATAATGATAGAAAGCAGTGTTTGCTTCAGGGACAAAATAAGTGGCGTGGGCATTATAAGACATCCAATCCAGATGTACTCTGCACCCCTTTCACCACCAGAGAGCCCTGGAAGCTGGTGGATCTTGTCCCTTGCCTTCTGGCGCCCCACTGAGTAAGCCAATGGAGGCACAAGCAGAAGATGAGGGGCTGGGTTTAGAGAGAGGGGTTCCCTCCCCTCTGGGTGACAGCAGGGTGATATGACCCATTGCCAAAGGCTCCTGCCAGACGCCCTCCAATAGAACTATTTTCCCTAGGTTTTTGGCAGTACTCCACAACCCCTTCTTGGTTTTCCTAAAACCTGATAATCCTTGTATTAATCTCTCCTCAATTATGCTGTTTCGTGTACATCTGTTTCATGTACATCTGTTTCCTTCTGGGAATCTGACTGATATAGCTACTGGCTCCCCCCACCCACCCACCCACCCACGCACACATATACACCTCAAAAAAAAAGATTAAGTCACTTCAGAAATGAGTTTGTTTCAAAACAATTTAGCTGAAGTGATTGTGGGGGAAACACTTTAATGGAGGAATGTTTCATCAAGATTTCAAACTCTTAAAACAAATACCGAATGCCTCCTACATGTCAGCACCACCACAGGTGCTGTGAACACACGGATTTGAGCGCTTATGTCCTGACCAGGAAAGAAGCACTGCATGAGAATAAGCAAATGAGATCATTCCAGAAAGCAGGAAGGCCCGGGGGGTAAATAAAGCCGGCCAAGAGGATGGAGCATGTAGACATGGACAGAGAAGGCCATGCTGAGGTGTGGACCAAGACCACGAAGGGAGCCTGGGAGGTCTGAGGGTAGAACAATGTAGACAAGTGCAAATGTCCTGTGGCAGACACAGGTTTGTGTGTTTGCCTGGCTTATCTTTAAATCCAGGAACAGGCGTCTATAACTGGAACCCGGAGGGAGAAAGACAGGGAGCCAGGGTGGAGACATGGCCAGGGCTCTGTGGGGGAGGGCTTAGGAGTCAAGGTAAAGACCTTAAAGACCTTAGGTTTTATTCTAAATATAGTCATGGGTCCTTAATGACAAGGATACAATCTGAGGGATATGCCCTAACGCGATTTCGTCATTGTGTGACTGTCAGAGTGTGATGACACCACCTGGCTGGTCTAGCCCACTATATACCTAGGCTGTGTGTTGTAGCTGGCAGGCCCACCATAATCGTTTGCTCTGTCAGGCAACTACGACTATACAAGGAAATGCTGATGGCGAGTGCTGAAGTTTGCAGGATGGGAAGATAAAGATCATTTGGGAAGATGAAGAATTAGAAAACAGTGCCTTTAGGTTCTTGGGGAGAAAACCTCCAAAGTTGGTACAATCCACTTTGAGATGATTGGGGGGAAGGGCAGGGATTAAGAGTAAATGATTCAATCTTTTGATGAACATAAATTACCGACAAAAAATGTTTTTAAAAATAACCCCAAGAGGGCCCTCCCTGGTGGCGCAGCGGGTTAGAGCACAGCACTGAGAAGCTAAAGCCGCTTCCGCATGAGTTCGATTCCCGCCTGCCCCGGAGGTGACCACATGGCACGGCAGACCTCTCCTGACCTGCCCGCTGCTCCCCTCAGCAGTGTACTTCGTCGATCTGCCTGTTCTGCTCCCCACTCTGTCTCTGGTGAAGCCTCTCACCGCCCCTGAGCCTCTGGCCTGTACCCCAGTTCTGTATGTACAAATAAATAAATCTTTAAAAAAAAAAAAAATAACCTCAAGAGCACTGAGAGTGTGTGAGTGGAGGGGTTAGTGGTGGTGAGGGAGGGATCGATTCTGCAAAAGGGAAGAAGCAGAAACTTCTGAAGAAGTTTCAGCCCCCTCAGCCCACAAGGCTGGAGGCCCAGTATTGCTCCTGAAGCCCAGCTCTTCAGAGCAATCGCCTGCTGGACAGTCATCGTCGCAGCACCTCACTCTTGCCTTTCCCTATGCCCTTCCCTACACCCACCCCCTCATGCCTGCATGCCTTCCTCCACATCCACCTGAGCAGGTGGATGACCCACCTCCCAGGCCCGGGGTGGTGTCTGACTCTCCTACAGCTATAGTTTTTGTGGCGGCTCATGGGGTGTACCCCAGGGCCCTGAATCTCCATGCCTCTCCTCTTCTCGCCTGGGTTCAGGCTTTTCACTCAGACTCCACCAGAGTTGCCTCACCAGTTTCACTGCTAACTCCTATCCTTGCTATCAAAGTCATCTTTCCATAACTGAGATCTAGCTGTCACTCGTGACCGACAAATCAGCAAAGCCTACCAGGGAGTCCACTCTCTGTCCCCTTCCTCCCTGGCTTGAGTCTTGTCCCAACTCCATCATTTAATGCTACATCCCCCAAAGTCCATAAACACTACTGACATTTACTGACCACATTATTCTGGTTCTAGGCTCTTTCATGTGTCTATACCACACCCTCCTTCTCTAAGCTTACACTCTAGTCGCAATACATTTTTTGCTATTAAAACAATTCTAACGTCACTTCCTCTATGAAATCATTTCCAATCATCTCCTGGGTGGAACTCTTTGTCTCATCACTGCCCTTGCCTACACTAGACACTTTTTGACCTTCTACCATGTTCGCTAGGCCATTTTATTGTTCTTATTTATGAACTCTCTCTCTCTCCTAGTTAGTTTAACTTTGCTATTCATCTTTGAACCCACAGTATCCATCAGAGTCTGGTACATAGGAAATGCTCAATGCACATCTACATAGAACTTTCATAAAGATCTGGAGCATGGCAAGAGCAGAAAAACAAAGAAGAGAAACTTCAGGATCAAAAACTAAGTACAGAATAGAGGCAAACGATAAGAAAGACAAAGAGGAGAACACACACAATTTAAACACTAAACATAATTTGCAAGTGAAAGGAGTCACAGGTAGAGCTTTCCAGAAACAGCAAGATAGTTCACAGAATCTGTGAGGACAACCCTTGTAAGATCAATAATAGGAACAATAATAAAATAATCAACAATTACGGTTATACCTTTTAATCCTCCCATTTTACAGCTGAGGACATCAGGGCTTTATAAATTTAAAATACTATTCCAAGGTCACACAACTAGGAATTCAAGTCTAGGCCTGCCAGACTCTAAAACCTGGCGCCTTTAACTACAATTTCTCTGGTACTTATAGCACAAAATATTCTTTAAATGGTGTTGAATGACTCTTCATCAGTTGAGTTGTTTAAACTTTCAAAGTTGAAAATTTGAAGAAAAAAAAAGTTGAACACCTGAGATTTCCGCATGATGAGTGGAATGAAATATGGGCTGGAGTTTTGCAATCACAAAGTATCAAAGCCCACTTGGGTTTGACAAAATAGAAGTCAAAGTAATTTTCAATATGTTTTACGCTTGGCTAGGCCATAGAGTTGTCATTCATGTGTTTCACTGAACTCACGGTGAGGCTCTCACAGACCAGGCTCCCTCCATACTCATCATGTGAAGCACATGATTTAAAATGGTATCATAGCCACAGTTTCTTAATTCCAGAACATGGGTGACATTCATTTGAATCTATCTTCTTCAGCTCCACATAGCTAAAACATTACTCCTCCATCATAAAATCAGTATTAAAAATACTAATGAGATATTTCACATTCATTTTTTTACTAAAGTTACAAAATCTGGTGTGTATCTTACTCTTAAGTACATCCCAACTTGCATGCTAAATTTTCATATAGCAGAAATAATCTGCTATATGAAATTGACAGTTATAAAAGCAGAGTCAGGGTGGCAGTTACTTATTTTTTTCTTCACATGTTCAAATAGAAAGGTCAGAAAGCTGAATGGAATGCACTCTACTGTTGTGAGGTGACTATTCTCTACTCCGAGGGATGAATGAACTCACACTCACTCACTACTGACATGAAAGCTGCACAACCTCTGGTTGAAAAATAAGGCAGCGAAATGACTCTGAGGAAGATTATTAATTTATGGCTTTGCTTTTCTTACAGGTTGCACTTAAGGTCATTAAATGAATACCTAGTCCATGTGACTAGACTACTTAGAGTTTTTATCCCAACAAATCCTTGTTTGCAAAAATCAAGCAAACTAAGAGGATTAGGTATTTCCATGTTAGTTCACCTAGAAAGACAGAGTTGCTGCTGTTTATTTTATAATTTTGCTGTGCACAGGGGAAAAAAAATCGGTATGGAATGGAATTCATGTGCCAAATGAAAATGAAAAAGGGAACATGAGATCAAGTTCACTGGTGCCTAATTTTTATGCATCCTTTTCATTTCGAACCACCAGAACAAGTTTGCAGTCATCAGGAATTACCGCTTTTATTGCAGAAATAAGAATGCAACTAAATTACCCCACATATATAAAACCTGTTTCATTAGGCTCTAATAAAGTAACCTTTAAAAGCTGTGTGTAAATAAAAAGTGCATATATTATGCAACTGCCTATTATTTTTCTTCATATTGGCTTCTGGCTAACTAGAATAACCACACTGGCAGGGCTCGGGGGAAAAAGCCAAAACTGGCCTTCTATGCATACTTCCCAGCAAAATCAAAGCAAACGCAGGCCCATCCAGAAGACAGAGGTTTCAGCACACAACCCAGCGTGGTTTATTAGCCGTGCTCCTACTGTTACTAAGGAGAGCATGACAGGTCATCCATCAGCACTACCTGGGAGAACACAGCTCTTTAGGGCAGACAGAGAGTCTATTTTTATTCATAGCTAACACCCAGCTCCGAACAGAATGCCTGGCAAATAGCAGGCTCTCTAGAAATACTTGTTGAATGAGTGAATGAATGAATACATTCTGGAAAACAAAAATGGAGTGGGCATTCCTTGGCAGTCTGGAAGGTGGTAAGCAGGATGGCATCCTTTATCTCTTCCACACCTCCCACACCCACGTCCTTTGGCCTCCTTCCCCACCGTACTCCTGATGTGTCAAGTCCACTCAGTGCAACACAGGTGCTTGAAATGCTCAACGCTGCACCCATGGGACGGAAGTGCATAGGAAAGAGAAGAACAGGTGCAGGGATTAGCGGATGACTACTAGGGAGATGTCAAAGATGTTGATCTCCCACCCCCACTCTTCAGTGGAGCTTACTGAATGTGGGGTCACCTGTTTTATGATCTTACTGGTTTGTCCTGCTGAGATTTAGGATAAAGAATCCTGGTCAGTCGTGGCCACGGTAGGTGTCTTCCCCAAACACTACGATTACTCCTAAGTTAAATGCACTGACGAGAATCTGGAAAATGAGTCTTTGATTATCGAAAGAGAAACTCCAGTTATTTGGGGTTTTCAGGTAGGTGTGGTGTTAAGGCTGTTGGAGGGTGATCTTGGGAAACAGGGGGTTGATGGCAACCCCCATTCCGTGGAAATGGCAAGGCGGGAGACTAAAAGCAGAAGCCCAAATCTAAGATGGAAAGGCCTTAGCTTGATAACCAGACTATTCAGTTGTATATGATTTCTGTGCTTTTTCTACCCTTCACCCCCAAGTGTCCTACTACAGTTTTAAAGAAAGCAGAGTTCCTGAGAACAGCCAGTGGGAGCAATAGTGATTGGAGAGCGTTGTCCAAGGAGAAGGTACTTCTTGGAATCAGCCATGGTTGGTAGGTCCAGAGGGCTTCTCCACTGCCAACTTGGAAGATCTGAGTTCCCTTTTAAGGGTAATCTCTGGGTTTTCTTAGAAAAGCCAATCACACAGACATCAGCCAGTAAATACACGATGGCCGTGTGACGGACGGGCAGCTGCAGAACAGCTGCTCCCGGGCAGTGAGCAAATATTTTAGATAAGGGTGTGACCTTGGGCCTACTGCATGATTTCCTTGGCATCAGTGTCCTTATCCATAAAATGAGGGGTTTGGACTGATGAATGTTACCAGAGGGCTTTTCTGCTCTGACATGAACTATCAGCCTAAAACCTGAAATGGGGGAGACACTAAGTACTCAGAAGATTTTCAAATGGAGGGTTCTACTGTCTGGTGTGGTTGGAACAGGATTTGTGAGAGAGGCAGGAATTGAGTTGGGACAGAGGGTGGAAGAGGATTCAGGCTTCTCAGAGATAAGCAGAGGGGAAGGGGTACAGGTAAGAACATTTCCAAGAGCTCAGGCTCTGGAATTAAGAATAGTGATGGCAAAGGTGGGGGAAAACCTAGCTGCTGAGTCGGGCCGAGGGTTCCAGGGGCAGGCGCTGAGATCCCAGGACCACAGGTGGCACCCAGGATACAGCTGGGCGGAGGAACTGTTAGGATGCCCAGAACAGACTCCACACAGGTTTTGTGGACTCCACCCCACTCCATTCCAAAACCATCACGACAGTGGGAACTATAAATCCCATCATCACGGAAGGGAGGATGCGGGGCCTGAGGGTGGAGTTAGGCAGTCAGCTTTGGTATAAAAGCAGACATGTGGACCTTGGGATTTTCTCTTGCTCTCTTGGCTTTTGGGTCTCTGGCTCTCTTGGCTCTTGGCCTGACTCTTAGGTTTTTGCCGGCCCTCAGCGTGACATTGGGACTCCAGATCAGAGGAACTGGTAGGATGTATTTACAATAAATAAACCCTTTCTTAACCTTTGTGTGTATGCCTACAGTTGAGCATTGTTATAAGTCACTTTGAGCACACGGTGAGGACCCACAATCAGGTACCCCAGTCCATCTTAGGGTTGCCCTGTACAGTAACATTAAGGAAGAGACCAGAGCTTCCATGCACCCCATTTACCTTCAAAAACATGTATGAAGCCAGAGTGTCAGGTACCAGAAGCTTGGGGGGTGGGATGGAGGAGTGAACACAGACACTGCAAATAAGACAGAATTGGTGAAACTACCCTGCCTTCACGTCGAAGGATTCCTTTCCCCTCTAGGCATGCCCTGTAGTTTATTTTGACTTGATCTTTCACTAAAGAATATACTGGAGGGCCCTCCCTGGTGGCGCAGCGGGTTAAAGCACAGCACTAAGAAGCTAAAGCCACTGCAACTTGAGTTCGATCCCCACCCCAGAGGTGACCACATGGTGTGGCCGACCTCTCCTGACTGCTTGCTGCTCCCCTCAGCAGTGTGCTTTGTCAGTCTACCTGTTCTACTCCCCACCTGTCTCTGGTGAATCCTCTCACTGCCCCTGCACTTCTGGCCTGTACCCCAGTTCTGTATGCATAAATAAATAAATCTTAAAAAAGAATATACTGGAGGCAGTGGAGTGAGACATCCTCAGCACCTTTACTTAGACTGAAGACCCTCCCCAGTATTTTCCTTAACCCCTCAGCACCTGGACTTCTCTGGGTACATAATGAGCATAATGATACCTTTCAAAGGTAACTGAGGAAAATAAATGAGTTCCCAGAGGCAGTGGTGAGAGGAGGCGCCCCACTAATTAGGAGTGCTAATTAAATTAAACCAGTAAAAGGTAATGCCCTAAACAAACCCTGGGCTACTGTATTTGCACTAGGATCATTTCAGGGAAGGCAAAAAAAAGTGAATTTGCAGTTCTAAGAAATGAGTGACTTGTCCAGGGTCAAGATCACAAAGCCTCCAGCTGCCCTACGAAAGACTCCACTGCATGGCCTCACCACTGAGGCACTACCACTGCCACCACCACGTGTGGCACTGGAATCTGTTTTTTCTATTTGTCAGTCACTTGACAAATCTCTTTTTTCTGGCCCAGTTTAGGGGGCCAATGACAGCTGGGAAGGGGATCCAAGCTTAGTGCCCGCTCCAATTCTTGGAGCTCCCCGACTCTGCAAATTAAAGAAGCAATAAAACAGAACAAATACAAAGCCAGAAGAAGCTTTGCAGAATAGTCAGAGAAGCCTAAATTTGAATTTCAGAATTACAACCAATAATTTTCATTTGCTAAATATGGCACCCTTAGGCCAACAGGAAGCTCAAGACTGCTGCTAGGTGAGTCCTGCAGGCTTTGTAAACATTCCAGCTCCAGTTTGTTTCATCACTTAAAAGTCCAGGCTTCTCCACCAGGTGATTATTTCTGGAATGGTTGCCCTTTCAGTACTCATAGTGTCACAATTGAAAACTCCAGGAGAATAATGACAACATCTAGAAAGTTCTTCCACAGTTCTAATTCAAATTGAACCTTTCCTCAAAGGTTGTGGAACTGATCCAGAAATGTCCCCTGCAACTCCCTTAAAACCACTAAAAGCCCAGAGAGCATCAACAATTTTGTTTGTGACAATCTCACTGTCTAGGGTGAGAGTCTAGAAGCGCCCCAGGTGTGGCAGCAGCTAGACTTCGATCAGAGACAAATCTCTTTCTGTTCCAATTAGGTCCGTTCTCTTGGATGCCCATGAGGCAGTTGTATGGGTTGGTCTTGGAATGTGGTGATGAATTGCTTACAACTGTAAATTACTGTGCTAGAATTAAACCTCCAAAGAAAGATCCTGTATTCAATGGCCTAAGGGAGGGGGTTGCACCATGAGCTGCGTAAATTTATAAGAGTAGGCAGGGCAGAATGCAGGGTGACAAAGAGAAGCAATAATAGCTACTGTAGTCTCAGTCTCTGTCTCTGTCTCTGTCTCTCTCATCAGCACTGGGAGACACTGTCAGACTTCCATACTTGGAGGTGTCTGCATGAGAACTTTGTTGCCGCTTTGTTTTTTCTTTCAGTCCCCTCCACTCCCGGCAGATGTTTGATTGCTAAAGAGTTATAAAGGGGGAGGGGATGGAAGTGCAGTAGCTAAATTGTTTATTTTTGAGATGTAGAAAATGTGTACATCGACTATGGTCCCATGACTATTTAAATGTGCTTTAAATTATCTACTTCTAAGATCAGACAATTAAAAAATGACTCTTGACAGTGGCATGTATCTATGAATAGACTGAAATTCACTGAATTATATGCTTTACGTGGCAAACTATACGAAATGTGAATCACATCTCAATAAAAGCTTTGTATAAACCTCTGGCAATTAGGAAGACGAAGAACACTTGGTAGACCAGAGACCATAGACCATGACCCTGAAGTGCTTGTGACACTAGCAGGGGCAGCCCAAGGGGACTCCAACCGACTGCAAGGGGCAGCCCACATCGTGCTGTAGCTGCCAGATGCCAGGTGGGTAGACACAGGCCAGGTAGCGACAGAGCTTTGTTTCATTTTTTGGTAGCAAGACAGAAATCCAGGGATGTGTGTGTATGAGCGAGAACATGGACGAAATCTCAAATTGCAAATGTGGGTAACTAATTCCATTTAAAGAGACTGTGTAAGACAACAGGGTAAGGAAAAGCAAACAAAATACACCTGAGACCTCTTTCTGTGGGACCCTCCCTGGTGGCACGGCAGATTAAAGCGCAGCACTGCTAGGCTACTTCAGTGTGAGTTCGATCCCCACCTGCCCTGGAGGTGACCACATGGTGCGGCAGACCTTTCCTGACCTGCCCACTGCTCCCCTCTGCAGTGTACTTCATCGATCTGCCTGTTCTGCTCCCCACTTTGTCCCTGGAGAAGGCTCTCACCACCCCTACTTTTCTGGCCTGTACCCCAACTCTGTATGAATAAATAAATCTTAAAAAAAAATACCTGGAACATCAAAATGTTAACAACAACAACAACAAAAAGCCCTATAAACATATCCCCCCGTCAATCCATGGGCAATATTTAGCATCGCCCTTTTTTCCTCTTTCTGTCCTCCACCCACTTCAACATTTTTACTCCAATTTCCTTCCTCGGCCACAGCTGTGGAAGCACAAGAACACCAGAGACAGCACTTTCTGCTCTCATCGGGGATATTTCTCTTGATTTGGAAGTGATAATGGAGCCATGAGGGCCTCGCACAATGTTCCTCAGCTTGGGCCTTTCACAGTTGTTTTGTTAAAACAGTATGTTCCAATGTCTTTCACGTCTTGTGTACTGAGATAGCAAATCTCATGAAGTGGCATTGGACCAAGATAGGAAACGTCAAGGCCTTGTAGAGCAGTTTCCGAAAACTGAAGACAGAGCTCAGACTTGAAAGCTGTCACGACACCTACAACTGGCCCTGCCTGTAAATTCAGCTATCCAGCGCCTCTGCGTGGCACGCAAGGTTACCTGACCAGCCCTTAACTCTCGTCTTCCCCACCTCTTCCTCTACTCTCCTTCACACATGGTAAAGAGATCTATTCCCTGTTCTGTTTGCAGCCTGATATCTGCTTCAGACCTTTGCTCAAACTATGCTTATGGCCTAGAATATTCTTGTCCTAAATTGCACGGATGCCAACTCTTGCTTTTCCCTGCCTCCTCCTTCGAGAAGTCCTTCATATTGTCCCAAGCTGGAAACCCCTTCTCCTTACCACTTTAATACATTTTCTCTTCCTGTCTTGTAGATTTTATCACAATCTAGTTTGATTTTTCATTCTCTAGAATCATTTCCTATTGTTCATTGTTTTTATTTACTTAAAAGCATCTTAAGGCTGAAGACTGAATATTATTACTTTCTGTGTTTTATCTTTTCTGGCAGTCACCAAAGACTGCCATCCCTTTTTCTGCCATGGAGACTCCAAGTTCTCACAGCTAAGAGATGAGTGCCTGGCTTCAAAGCCGTGACCCACACCTTGGCGCTAGGCAGTACCCTTGAATGCTTAGCACCATGCCTCCTTCAGCTATTGCGATAATCCGTTCAGACAATTCTCTGCCTACCTCTGGCTTGGGAAGGGAGAAGACCCATTGTTAAAGAAACATGAGATGGCGCATTTATTTATTTATTGGCAAAAGAAATCTATCTACCCTCACCCACTCTCTTTACTGCTTGTAAGATCATTTGCTCAGTTACTACTCTTTGCTGACTAATCTCTGCCTAGCCCTCGTAGCCAGCAAGGGCACGGTCTGTAGGTGTGCAATAGCCAGAATTCTAAGAGACAGAGACGGGGAAGCGCAAGGGAGGCCATGTGCCAAATCAGAGACAAACACTGGCAAAGCAGGCCTCCAAGCCAGAACTTTCAGGAAGGGGAGTTGACCATCCTCAGGGCTGTTGGAATTTGCTGGGTTTGGAGGGATGTAGGTGGAAGCAAGAAGATAAAAGCTGAGAACTGGGAGGAGCGAGTCAATCACTTCAAGAAAAGGAAGAATTCCTGCGCTTGAAAAAAAGCCTTTTGTCTGTTTTCATCAGCCTCCTGCTGACCACGTCACATATAACTACATACCAATCTTTCTCTAACCAGCTAAGCCTGTGTGCATGTGTGTGCATGCAAAGACTAGATGAGGGTTCAGCAAATTTTTTTTATAAAAAGGTCAAGTAGAAAATATTTAGGTTTTGCAGGGCTTACAGTTTCAGTCCTAATTCCTCAAATTGCCATGTTGCATAAAAGCAACCATAAATGATGTATTTTACACTGTGTGCTGACAGAAGTTTATTCATGGACTAAGTTTCAAGCACCATAAAAGGTTATCCTTTTGATTTTTTTCTCCAGCCATAAAGACTGTAAGAGCCCAGGTGTTGCTTATAGTTATATGCCATAGGTTTAGGGTACAAGCCATTCCTGGAAAGGGAGGAGGAGAATGGGGCGAGTTCACAGCGGCTTCCAGGAACTTCTCTAGTGCTTTATTCTATAGGATGGATGGTGGACACAGGGGTGTCTGATGTGCCATTCTGTAAACTTTTCAGTAGGTCTAAAACACTTCCATGAAACAAAGTAAAAGCACATAAGTAAGTGTGATCAAGTGACTTTGCATTTTTGCAGTGATGAGTCTATCCATAAAATAATAAATATATACCCTCCTGCCATTTTGCTAGAAACTTAAGTCTCACTCATTCAAATTGGGCAAAGGAAGTATCCTTTAAAAACTCAAGTGAGGGCCCTCCCTGGTGGCGCAGC
>NW_004567113.1:37240708-37241688 GCF_000260355.1 Condylura cristata | reverse complement strand
GTGTTTCGTCTTGTCCCCTGTCAGAGGAAACAAAATAAAAATACATAAATAAACAACAGCACTTGTCTAGTTTTTGAAACACCATGCAAGATTTTCTCAGGAACAAAAACAGAAAAGAACTAGGCCTCTGGCAACAATGAGCTCACATCTCTTGTCCAGAGCATCTTGATTTTACTTTTGCATAAAGCATTTTCTGTATTTTCAAACAGCACATTTTGGTCAACTTAGCATGTCAGCTGCTAGTGTAACTCCAGAAAATGGCATATTTTTAAGGCAGGGAGTTACAGGAGGTTCTCAACAGTTGCTTTCTGAAAATTCTTTAGTGTATTATGGCAGAGCAGAGCAGTGTGACAAGGATCAAAAGATTAAAAATAATTTCAAATAACTCTTTCTACTAATTTTGGGAGAACTGAATTTTGCTTCAGTTTCAAATGGAAAATGAAATACACATATCACTCACTAAAATTACAGAACTTTAAAATATGATGTAAAGAAATTAAGTAATCATAAATGCTCTGCTGGGATGAAAGAAAACTGAAAATGAGAAAATAGCGTAAAAGTATAAATTAATGTGTAAAACCCCTTTGATTCAGAATTTAACATTATTTTTCTACGCAATCTCCAGGAACCCTCTGTATTTCCCTCATATGTATTTAAAATGCCAATGAATTAAACCAGAAAGTTCTTTGTCCACTAATCTGAAGGAGCATCCCTTCCAATAGGCCTATAATAATAAAATTGTCATCTTTAATTTCTGCAATTAATTAGTAGTGGTAAAGTTTGTGCTATATGACAAAATTAGAAAAAGATGGCCTCACACTTCAAATTCCTTAAAACAGAAAAAAGTAAGAGTTTTGTAGGACAAGTTTCAAGCCCAAGTAGGTAGTATTGCTTTCTACTCAAGAAAATGGAGCTGCTAGGCTGGTGCTTAGTGCAACAAATTAAAAATGACTGTAATGGGCCCCTCCCTGGTGGTGCAG
>NW_004567113.1:37230652-37239236 GCF_000260355.1 Condylura cristata | reverse complement strand
GCCCGCTGCTCCCCTCAGCAGTGTACTTCGTCCATCTGCCTGTTCTGCTCCCCGCTCTATCTCTGGTGAAGCCTCTGACCCTCCGCATCTCTGGCCTGTACCCCAGATCTGTACAAGTAAATAAATAAGTCTTTTTTAAAAATGTATTTAATATCCTTAATCATTTACACAGAAAAGCAATAATAGATTTGACTTCAATGATGAAAAGCTTGCTTACTCATTTGTTGGCCTGACATAATTAGCTACAACACTTCCAGGGTGGGTTTATCGTGTAGATGTTTCGCCTCTCTTCCAAAATTTAGTGTTGTGCTCCTTCTGCTGTTCTGTCCCTAGAGATTCAAAATTCAAGTACAACTGATCCTGCTGAGTTATGGATGGGACTTAGAGAAAATAGTTTCAGCTCATTCATCTATAGCCCTGTGACTTGGGGCAAATTAAGAAATACCTCTGGATCTCAGTTTCCTCATTTGAAAAATGGCATTATTAATAAATCTTCTTTGAGGACAAAAAGTAGTTCCTCCTTGAGACATTTGAAATAATAGAGTAATAGATCTATATGGTTCAAATGCTTTAAAACAAAATGCAGTTGTTGCTAGTTATTCCTTGCCCTTTTACCCCATGTAGACAATTCCACAGACCATACTTGGTACTTATCTTGCTCCTAGTTCCTGCCTTTGTAGTAAAGCTGGGTGACTGAGTAGTGACTTCAGCACCAGAATGCTGAGATTTAGACCACTTGCTGGCTGGTGTCCTGGGCAAATTGCTTTACTGTCCTGGGCTTTACTTCTTTGTGTCACATACGCAGTCTCATAAGTGTAATGAAGACTCAAAAAGTTAATATTTGTGAAAGTCTCACAATATGCCTGGTATTCAGTAGGTACTGTCCATAAATGTTTTCATTAAAATAATGGTTTTATCCAACCAAAAATGCACCTTCCTTATGCCTCACAAAATAACCTTTCTACTTATTTAAAACCTTGCAGAAATCAAAAGCCCATCAACAGATCAACAAAATGAGGTCTAGCCACTTGGTGGAATATTATGCACTCATAAAAAGTGTTGATACAGGCTACAGTGTAGATGAACCCTGAAAACATGTGAAGTAAGAAAAGCTAGAAACAAATGGCCACCTATTATTCTGTTTTTATGACTTGTCTAGAATAGGCAAATTTATGTAGTTGTAAAGGTTATAAAGTTGTAAAGATTGGTGGTTTCCAAGAGCTGGGGAAGGTGAATACAAAAAGTGAATGCTTGAATGTTGAGGATTGGGGAAGCTGGTAATGAAGGTGTTCTGGAATTACTTTGTGACTATACTAAAAAGCACTGAGCTTCACACTTTGAAAGGTGAAACTCATGGTATGTAAAGAATAGCTCCTAAAACAAAACCAAAACATCCAGCTGAGAGACCCATTCTCTTCCCTGACTGCCAGCACCCCTGGGCAATCTGTGCAGCTTGTATGACTGTTAAGACTACATAAGTTAGATATATGTTGCTGGCTTCACTGGAGTGTGAGCAGCTTGAGGGCAGGAAGAGAATCCTTTTTATCTATGACTCAACCAAATTTAGCAGAATGACCAGAACCAGAGGTGCTCCAATAAATGTCTATCACCGTAAAAAGAGGAACATTGCCATTTTAGGGAAGAGAGTGCTTTGGCCCTTGAACAGCACAGGTTTGAACTGAGAACGTTCACTTCCACTCAGATTTTCTTGTGAAATGACATCACAAACTTATGGTATCAACAAATACAGAACAGAACTGTAAATATGTTTTCTTATTTCCTGAATAACATCTTTTCTCTAACTTAGCTTATTGAGAGAATACAGCACATGATACATATAAGTAGGTGTTCATAGATTCTATGCTATCATTAAGGTGTCAGTCAGCAGCTAGAATTAGTTGTTAAGTTTGGGAATCCGAAGTTACACATGAATTTTTGACCACATGGGGTCAGCACCCATAACCCCAGCTTTGTTCAAGGGTCAACTGTAATTTACTTCCTCAAGTGTGCAGTCTCTAAAGTACCAACCCAGTAGCAAAAGTTCTCATGCCCCTGCATGAGGGCCCAACCCCTGCTGAGTATTAGGACTGTGTACAAAACAGCATGAAAAGCCCTTTCTTTTACTATCCAGATTGAAACAAGCTTAGACTTGGAATTCTTTTTCTCTCCTGTCAACTGGGCTTGTTGGTGCCGGGCAAACATGCAAATCCCGAATCTAAAGATTGCTGGGGCAATAACAACCTGTGCTTTGATAATCACCATCCTGCCAAAGCTGATGTTAGGAAGGCAGGTACAGTCCAAGGAGCCTGGCCTGGAGTCACACTCTGGGAGACCCCATGTATGAAGTCAACATAAGCAGCAGAAATCCCACCCATACACCACCCATGATGAAGCTGAGTGTCTTATATGACACTCAAGTCAGTGAATCCTGTCATCACCCCTGATTTGGAAACAAGAAGATGACATGAAACATTACGCTAACAGCTTTGGATACATTTTCATACCTCTTTTTTTCATATCCACCTTTGCCTGTGTGGCAGGCAGGACACAGAAAGCAGCCAGAACTTCCCTTTAGAATGTCTGCATGGAATTTTGGCTTCCATGTGAACTAAGCTCATTTCCTCCATGTCCACCTCTGTATAATGAGAATTGAGAACATCACAAGATGGAGTGAGGATTAAGTGAGATAAAGTGAGGGGCAGTAGCTTTCAGACTGCGGTCTGGTTGGAGGACAACCATGTGAAAAATGCAAGCATATTACATAAAAGCATAAAAGATTTTTTAAAAAGCTAATGTGGTTCTTGAAGAAGTGTGTCTTCCATTTTTCTATAAGGGCTGAGTTGCTTATGAGATAAATTTCTTTTGATTTGATCTCTTCCGTTTCTTCAGCCTCTTCTCTCTCGCTGGACTCATTAAATGGCAATATACTTGTTTTTCCTATTTCCAAGTCTCCTTCAAGAGTCACCTCAAACTCTGGAGCCAAATTGCCCGGGTTTCCTGGCTCTGCTTAGGTATGGAAGCCTAGGCAGGTACTTAACTTCGCTGTGCCTCAGCCTTCTCATCTGTAAAAGGGGGATAATACTGCTATGTACCTCAGCTATGAGAACTGATTTAATCTTTGTAAGGTGTTTAGAACAGGATCATGCACCTAATACATACTCTTAAATGTTAAGTAAGTTAAAATTCTCCGCCATGAGGACTCTCCTAACTATTTCTCTCTCCCCTTGGTGAAACTGATTCTATTGATTCTTAATAGCATTTAAAACAAATGGCATTCATGCTGATATGTCAGTTTGCACCAAGCCATAATTCCTTTAAAACAGATCTTTTCTTATTTCCATAAGGTAAAGGTGGGCACAAAATAAATGGTTTTCAGTGAATTCATGGATGAATAAAGAGCATCTCTATTATAGAAAGCACAGGATTTTTTTTTTGCTTTGTTACATGTCTCACTTTGTGGGCACCTTAAAAACTTAGAGTATTACTCACTTTGTATTTCAAATGCTTGATTGAGAACTTACATTCACTCCACAAATAAATGGTGGAAGTTATTACCACCAAAAAGGACATTGAAACAGAATCTTCAAGAAAAATTTTGGGAGATTTAAAAGCATTGTTCAAGACAAAGTCATAGAACATCTTAAAATAAGTGGACTGTTTGTCCATCACATCAAAATATCACGAATAAGCTATATGTAGACATAAGTGTGTATGTCCCCTCTCACACTCTCCCTCCCATATCATGAAAGAAGCACCTAAAATAAAATGATCAAGCATAGGGTTGGCCTTCCGCAGACTTATGCCTCTTTAGAACATAAAGATGAAGACTGAGATAGAAGAGGACTCTCGAGTCAAAGCATGAAAGGTCAAGTGTGCCAGGGTGCAGTTGGCTGCCTGTAGGTGCTTGAAAGTTACCTTTGAGGGAAGAGAAGTAAATGGTTCCTTAACACGTGGCAGTACATTATAGAGCGAGTTGTTCTTGAACGTGGAAAGGAGGCAAATGGATGTAAGTTCACTGCAATTTGAATGAACTCACTGGCACAGACTTAATGTGAGGGTGTGGAGAGATTATGGAATTTAGGGTCTGTGCTAACAGACAACTCAAGGAATGTAACTAAAACTTCCAAGAATTACATTGTCCAAAATACATCTCATGAAGCCTGATCTACCAGGTCATATTTTAAACTTTTATGACCTTATGTGACCGGCCTGGCATAACAGGAAAGGTTTCCTTTGATTGTAATTAACTTCTTATGAAAACTAGGTAAACTCAGCTTCCCTCAGCCAGCAATGAATGCAAACTAAAATGCATTTATCTCTCTTCCCCAAATCAGCAGGATATTAAATATTGACCAAAATGTTTCTTCAAAGGAAAATATCAGCTTAGTACATGAAGTTCATCTCCAGCATGTTTGCTGTTTCCCAAAGTTGCTGACAATGTGTCCGTATACCAGCATGCATTCATTTCATTTAACTTCTTCTAATGAGCTTAAAGCCAAATTAGGATGGCTTTCATTTCAAATGAATTTAAGATACAGACTTGATAAAGCATAGGACAATGTCGTGCTACTTAATGCTCTAAATTTGAAGCATTGTTAGGTTTGAAAACAAACTTTCCACAGTCCAGCTCTATCAGCAATTTATAAAAAGTAATACATTTCTCACAAAATCAAATCTAACGAAGTTCTATATGTTAGTGATATCAATGGGGTCAACTATGAGGACTTTCCCAGGATCTGCTAATGAGCAGCTGCCTCCTAAAGAGAGCTTGGTTTGACTTCATCATTGACTTCCCTCAAATTCATTCTTAGGCCTGATTCTTCAGAAGAGATGAGAGTCAAAAACTAAAGTTACACTTAATGTTATGGTGACTGTACTTCTCACCCTTCCTCACTACAGTCCCATCTCCCCTTTAAGTATGTTGTGTGTGAGAATGTAACTTTCTTGTTTGTCTTGCATAGGATCGACGGTGTTGCTGCAGGCAAAGACTCATCTAGAAAGAGTTTTTCCAGCCTTGGCACTATTGACATAAGGGCACAGGCCATTCTTTGTTGTGAGTGGCTGTACTGTGTATTATAGGATGTTTATTGGCATCTGTGGCCTCTGCCCAGGGATGCCAGTAGTACCTACCCTTCCAAACTGTACCACCAGTAATATCTCCCGATATTGCCAAATGTCTCCTGGGGATAATCGCCCCCAGTGGAGAACCACTGATCTAGAACCACCAGCATAGAAAAACCACTTTATACCAACAACAGTCACTATCTCAGTTGGAATTCAAGAATCAAGAATAAAATCGGTAAGATTTGGACAAGTCATCTGACCTGGCAGTAACTTAATGCTATGCTTACTGCTCTTCTCATCCCACCCCCCCCACCCCTGCTTTTCTCCCACACCCCCATCTTACCTTTAGGCATCTATAAAATAACCACCATTCGTTTATTTGAACCATAAAGGTAAAGAGACTTTGAGAAATGGAGAGCTATATAAAAATTAAGTCTATTTCAAAACCTCCTCTTCCTTCTATACAGTTTGAAAGGCAGGAAGATTGCCATGAAGTGTCCATCCAAGGTTGCTTGCTGGAGTGCTAGAAGCCAGTGGTAAATCTTGGTATGAAGGCTGGGTCCTGGTCAGGGATTTCCCCAAAACTGACATCATTTGGGAATCCTCACAAGTCTAAGAGCTGACCTTAATTTAACCCAGACAAGAGGCTTGACCTGTCATGTCTCATATGTGCCAAATGTGGAAAATGGCAGGGCCCACTTCATAGGGGTGGTTTTGATCATTAGTAAACATGATGCCTTGGTACACAGTAAACACTCATTCAATGTCAGTCATTATCACAGCCATTATTAATGTGTTTTTTAACTTTCAACTTCAAATTACAGGCAGCTGCTCAACAATTATGGGGACACAAGCCTTCTCCTTTCTCTACGGGATTATTGCAGGGACGCATTACAGATGTGCATCACCAAAATACCTTCTGTATTAAAAATGGAATTTAAATAAATGTGAAACTGTCAGGTGCTACAGTCTCAGGGAAACTGACCCCATTTATGCAAAGCAAAAACCACAACATTTGGCCCAATTAGGCAGCAATAAATTTGATTACACCTCATGCTTCCACTGGTGTTGACAACAGCTGACTCTTTCTATAGCCATGATAGCAAAACAGCATCCAGCCACTGTAACCCCTCCTCCAACCTCAGCTTACACCCAATGGTTTATAACTTTTTGAAACACCTTTTCTGGCTGAAGTTCCCATCACTTCAGATCAAACCATCGCACTTTATTCCTACAAAAATGGAAATATATGCTTAATCATTTCTCTTAGGATAACCATGGTGGGAAAGGAAGGTTTGCCTGGTAGTGAGACAAGTTCCTATTTCTCTACCTCCCCAGGTCTCACACTTACTCTAGAAACTCAAAAAATGGTTTGTTAGAAATACAAATTAGCCTTCACAAAGTCACTAGGTGTGTCTCAGTGGCTTTCCATTTCCACTCACATAAATTAAAGAATTGCAGGAAAGTGGGAGAGGAAGAGACAAGAAATAAACCTGCATGTTTTAAATGGATCCATTTTTATGTGTCAATATTCACAGCATGAATTTGTATGCCTCTAAAGTGGCTGTAAGTCACAAGAAAATCCACTGTGTTCTGTTCTGGATTTTTTTTTTTTTTTGGTAATATGGAATGAATCTTTGTTCATGCACAATTTACATTTAATTTTAAATATTAAATGCATGTGATTTAAAATGCTAAATAATTATAAATTAAGTATAGAAATGCCTGTATATACATATTTATACTGCTTTGTAAGTATATTAACACTTCAATATTGAATATATATCAGATTAATTTGAATTATAAGAGTCTTGATGTTTGATACTATACTTAGATTTATTTTTTTTTTAAAGATT
This sequence comes from Condylura cristata, assembly GCF_000260355.1. Taxonomy (NCBI): domain Eukaryota; kingdom Metazoa; phylum Chordata; class Mammalia; order Eulipotyphla; family Talpidae; genus Condylura; species Condylura cristata. The sequence continues at coordinate 37,232,316 of NW_004567113.1, read as the reverse complement.
TATTTATTTGTGCATGCAGAACTGGGGTACAGGCCAGAGGCTCAGGGGCAGTGAGAGGCTTCACCAGAGACAGAGCGGGGAACAGAACAGGCAGATTGACAAAGTACACTGCTGAGGGGAGCAGCGGGTGGGTCAGGAGAGGTCTGCCGCGCCATGTGGTCACCTCCGGGGGCAGGCGGGAATTGAACTCATGCGGAAGCGGCTTTAGATTCTCAGTGCTGTGCTTTAACCCGCTGCGCCACCAGGGAGGGCCCACTTAGATTTATTTTTAAGGTCCTATCTCCCCCCCCATTACAATTTTCTAGACACAGTAGTAGATACTCAATTGGTGATATTATTTTGTGATTTGTGTTACATAAAGATTACACATCTATATTGCAAATTTGGTCATAGTGAGAAAGAAATACTAAGACACAAAATTCAATTGCCTAGAAGAAGTTTCTCCTGATATTGGAGGAGTTGCTGGATACAAAAGGGAAACATTCAACATCTCCTTAGCTTATTTCTCAAACCTGTTCTCCCCAAGTTTCCCATCCCCAGTAATATATTCTAGAATCCTCACAGCTACAGTCAGGCCTTCACCAAAACTTGACATTTCTGCCAGCCACTGGTGAACCCCTGCCAAGGCTGAGCTGCTGATGGTAACCCCCCAGCCTCCTGCCAAAGCAGGAGGAAAAATAGAAGAAATCACTCCCAGTTAACCAACCTCTCTCCACCTCCACCACCAATCTCAAAAATGAACTGGAATTTTCTTGCCTAATCTACTGTGACAACCTCCATCCAACTGAATTTTCACCTGGTAGTCAGCATTATCATCTAACAAACAAATTCTTTTGCATGGTTTTCCCACTGGGCCCCAAGTGACAAAATGCAAGCTCTTCTTCTTTCCATGAGGGGCCCACTGACCCTCAGGAACCCCTGTCCTTTGCTCTCCGCTCCCAGCACTACATCTCCACTGGATTTATTTATGTCACTCCCCTTGTGGAAGCCTTTCCCAGCTTTAAGTACAGCTAGCAGGGATCTCCTAGTCTATCAGAAGTTTTCAGTATCACCAAACTGGAAGAGCCTTCTAGACTGCTCCAAGTGAGAGTTCGACCTACTATTGTGTAGTACCTATCTAGTATCTTTCAGGAGTACTGAACCCCATCTCCAGCCGCATATAAAACCCCACAAGGGCAGAAACTTTCATTCTCTGCTGTACAGCTAGTGCTGATTGTCTAGTACATAGCAGCTGCTCAATAAAAGCTGAGTCTGAGTTTACATGAAGAAAAAGGTATCCTTTCAATGTTTGTTTAAGTCATTAAATTCATATTCATCCTTTTAAATGTTCACTGGTTTTACATTTTGATCAACTTTTCTAATTTATAATTTACCATTACCTCCTTCTGCATTTTTTAAGAGTTCTAACTCAACATTTATATGCTACTTACTCTTATCGTCACATCCAGCACATATAGTAAGTGAAAAAATGATTTGCAGAAAGTTCTAAAAAATATTAGCCATGGGCCCTCCCTGGTGGCGCAGTGGGTTAAAGCACAGCACTAAGAAAAGCAGCTAAAGCCACTTCAGCATGAGTTCGATCCCCGCCCCAGAGGTGATCCACATGGCGTGGCAGACCTCTCCTGACCTGCCCGCTGCTCCCCTCAGCAGTGTACTTCGTAGAT
>NW_004567113.1:37204127-37230007 GCF_000260355.1 Condylura cristata | reverse complement strand
GTTCCAAACAAGGCAGGTGAATGCACAGAGGGAGCTCTAAGAACCAAAAAAAAGATTTTTGCCAAACCGAGGTAACTGTGCAAAGAGAAAATGAGGTCAGGGCTGGCAAACAAGCATAACAAATCCGAGTTGTTTCTGTTACTCAAACCAAGGTTTTGTACAAAGGTTCTGGGGAAATATTAAAGAGTCACACAATGACACTGGCACTCTTATTTCATGCCAAGTCAAGGCAAGACACTTAACAGAGCTCTCAAACCCAGAAAAATCTAGATGAAGTCAATCCTGGAGCAACAGTTGGCATTTGGCAAAATCACAAAGGTCAAAAGAGAAAGTTTAAAAAAATCCTACATTTGACAGTTAGCTTCATTACAAGCATTAATTATAATTAAATGACAATAGAAAAAGTGATAAACTATCATAACATGACTTAGTCAAGTGTAATTATCTGTAGGGCATGCAATTCACAAGACTGGTGCAAAACAGAGGGTTGTAAGAAATAGATGGAAATCACAAAAAGATTGCCAAAGAGGAGGCTTTGATTTGGAAACAGAAGTGCTGAAACAATTGCGCCATCCCCATGCTTTGCCTTGCCTTGCTTAGTCATAGGCCCCCATCAGTGAAACCAAAGGCAGAGAAAACAGGCCAACTAAATAGGAGAGATCTGAGAGAAAGCTCACGCTCAGTCAAAGACATGTTGATGTATTTTGAGTAGAGCACACTAGCTCCTACTCCTCTACAAAAGCCTGTGTGCTTCATTCATCCAACAAATGTTTATTGAGCACCTGTTCTGGGGACACCTCAGCTCTAAGTTCCTTGAGGTACATCAGTAAATGAAGCAGACTTTCTAGTGAGAGACAGACAATAAGTCACAAAATTATATATCACCCTTAAAATGGTGAGCACTATATAAAAAAATAGAGCAGGACAGGGAGAGAAAACAAGTCAGCAGGAAGGAGGCATTATTGCTTTAGGTGAGCTAGCGAAGAAAAGCAGATTGGAAGGAGGTGAAAGAGTAAGTCATGTGGATATTTGAAGAAGGCCAGGGGGTGGGGCCAGTGCAAAGGCCCTGAGGCATGAAACTATGGCTAAAGGAGAGTAAGAGAGTGTGTGGCAAAAGGTGAAATTAAAAAGGGAAAGGTACTAGAAAAATAGAGCCTCGTTGGTTTTGGGTGGGATGGAAAGGCATCAAAAATTTCTCAGCAGGGGTCATATAGCTTTAGTCTTAAGAGAGACACACTAGGGCCCTACCTGGTGGCGCAGCGGGTTAAAGCACAACACTAAGAAGCTAAAGCTACTTCAGCATGAGTTCAATCCCTGCCCCGGAGGTGACCCACATGGCGTGGCAGACCTTTCCTGACCTGCCCGCTGCTTCCCGCAGCAGTGTATTTCATCACTCTGCCTATTCTGCTCCCAACTGTCTCTGGTGAATCCTCTTAACACCCCTACACCTATGGCCTGTACCCTATTATCTGTATGCAGAAATAAATAGATCTTAAAAAAAAAAAAAGTCCTATGGGGTTAGGGCAAAGGTGGAAGCAGAGATAACAAATAAGCAGATTCTGCAGACCCACTGATGAGTTTATTAACTGACTGGCTCTAGACAATGGGGAGAGGATAAGACACTTCACACTGTACTAGAGAGTGAGAACATGTGAGTTACCAGTTAATTTAATTTCAGGGCCTGTGTGCTTCTTACAGTTCCCTCTGAGTCACTCCTAGTGCTCTGGGGAGGGTGTTGGGAGAAGAGCCCAAGATGGAAGCTCTCCCGGACTTGGTTTCAGGCACTGGGACTGATTGTCTTTGCATAAGGAGCAACTGAAGAGGAAAGAAACGAAATCCAGGGCCCATTCTATCATCGGAGCTGGCAGTGTCTGTTTACTCACTGGCAGACCTATATATACCAAAGAGGATCTTGGAACCCTCCCTGCAGAGCGAAGATTCCTGGGCCAATGTCTTGTTTGCTCCAGGTGGGAAGGACTAACTTGCTACTGGATTCCCTTTGTTCTGCAAATAAGATGTCACTAGAAGTGATGCAGGACAGGTCTTCAGCCACCTGTCCTTCATTTTATTTTTTATTCCCCTTAACCAAGAATACACCCTCTGAAGTTAACACTTCAGTTGGGGAAACTGAACCATGGAGAAAGTCCTTTACCTCATAACTGGCAGTCAGAGGTGTTCTCAGTCTCTGTGGGTTTGGGTTTAGCAATAAAGTCATCCCTTTCTCCCAAACTGTTATGTGTACGCTAGCTCCCTTTTCTCTCCACGTGAGACAAAATTTTGCTGATTACCCCAAGAACAAACTTGCCCACATTGCTGAGTTCTCTGTCGCTACAGCTTTGCCCTTTGCTAATCTAAATGGACTCCAAGGTGAGTCTGCAACCACCACATTCTTCCTTTGGAAAGTCTAAAACAGTAAGAGCCTCTGCATGAGGAAACACATAGATATTAGCGAGCAGAATACGTTTAAAAAGTCAACAACAAAGCATCAGGTCATTGAATTTTCTGTTAATAATAAGCTGCACGCCCATTGCATTTTCTGTGTCACCAAATCCTCCCAGTTGCAGTCACACAAAGGCAACTTTGTCTTGAGAACGCTGCTGAGAAGATGGGCCTAATCTTGGCAAGGGCTTGATGTACCAAGAACCATGTTATTATTTTAAAAAAGAAATGACAACAGCAAAAAGAAATATTATTTAAGTCATCTTTTCAGAAATCGGTGTTGTTATCATCACTGGCATAGACCCCTAATTTTTAGAAATGGGAACATTTTACCTGAATTTTAAAGACCAGAATACACATATATATTCAGAATGGTGATCAAAATGATCTTAAAGGATGGATACCTGAAAAAATCCTCTTTGTTTTATTAAAAATGCTTTTTTGTGTTGCCATGAAGTGCTTTTCAGAATGACTGAGCCAGTTCTCAGTGCTCTGAGGGACAGAGACCTTGCATTGTAATTTTTGAGGCTGGCATTTCCTTCCTCAGGTAAAGGGCACTGTTCCTGTAGGCACACAATGGAGGGCATTTCCAGGCCCACCACTGCCTATTAGTACCTGCATTAACTCTTGCTCACCCACGTGGGGTTAGCCATAGCTTCCAGGATCTGGTTCTTCCTCCCCTGTTTGTCTTTTCCATTGGTAGAAATTCAAAGAATACTATCAATATTGAATATTAGCCAAAACAGAGCACAAATCAGAAGCTAAAACTATTACCAGCCCCCATTTCATTCAACTGCATCCACCAGGCACTCTATCTACTATAGTCTTGACCTTGGGTCACCATGTTCTTAAGAACCACAAACATACAGTACTCCCAAGAAGAAGTATGGTGATTTGAGACCAGATACTGTTTTCTTGATTTATACAACTGGTTGTAATTTACAATGAAAACAAATTTTGTAGAACCAGGAATCTGATGACAAGGATTGATATTTTCCCCCAAAACAAAAATGGGTTTTCAGAGTTACATGAGCACTTTGTCTTCTCCTGACATCATCCCTCTTAAGTGGTCATCAGAAAGGTAGAGTGTGCTTTTGATTGCTAAAATAACCCTCTCTTAAAATGTGGTCTCAAATGAAGAGCAACTGCAGCGAGTCATGTCTAGTATAGTAACAGTTTACTATGTTTTATATTTTACAAACATAACTATATTTCTATACATACTCACAAATTTGATGACAAAACTGAACATTCACAACAAAAAAGTATGCGTGCGTGTATGTCTGTATGCTACATAAACTGAGTAGTGACTTCCTTTTCTTTCTTTTTTTTAAGCTATCCTTAAATCACCGCAGAAGGTAGTCAAGTCAGAATGGGACTCAGTGAGCATATGCTTGAAGGACTTGTACCTTTTGTACCAGTTTACTTTGTGGTTGTACCAAGAGATGATATCTTGATCCCCTTCCAATGAGCTACCTTTTGCAATGCACTAGATACATTATGATTTACCAAAGTGAAGAGGAATTTCCAATACTTATACTGCCAGTTCACTGGCAATGGTTTGGGGTCACTGATAATCTCCATGGGAGCTTTCTGGTAAACTTCATACTACTGATGGTGCTTGGAATTCAGCTGTTCCTTAGCCATTTATTCCTCCATTCTTTTCCCTACTACTTTCACTGGACAAGTTGTCCCTCACACCTTCTTCATGGCAAAATATCAGAAATACAGAAGGTAAAGGTGTACAGTGACTTTAAGGGAAAGACATCTTTCCCTCTGCAGATGCTGGCAGAATAGAAAAGGGAAGATAATCAGAAATCAAGGTGGGACCATGTCGGGGAGTACTTTCATGACAAGATGATTCAGGACCACACACAAAAAAATGTCAGGGTGCCACATCACTCTAAATCCCTCTAGCACAAGATGTGTCCAGCAACTTGAGGTGGCAATAGAATAATTACTTATTATCATTTCTACTGTCATTCTTCTCTGAGGGTTGTAAGGCCTTCTATCTCTAAACCAAATGATCTCAGCATTGCCATTACTGAAAATCTTTTTCCAGTTGTTCTTTAAATAAATTACGGGGCACAGGGGGTTGCTCTGATTAACACACACTTCTTAGGGATATTAAATCAGAAAAATGCAGCTTCACCATAAGGCAAAGAGATTGCTCCCAAGAGTAAAATTCTATCTCTTACTTAATCAGGCCAGCAGTTGAAAAGACCAAATATAATCTTTTACTTGGAATCATTCTGACAAGCACTGTAAACGACACTTACGTCTTCATTGTCATATCATAACTATTTGGCACACAAATTCTGAATTCATTCAAAGTGTATCCTTTTCTAAGTCTTAAAGATCCCAACTAAGCCCTCTTCTTATTAACACTTTAGGATTAGGCATCCTTAGAGGCAATCTAGTCACAATTCTGTTTGAGCCTCAATTGATTTTTAAGGAAATCTGCCTCCTCATAAGCACCCTTGTACTGATTCCCCTGCCAGTTCAAGGAAAATCAGATGGAAAGATAGTGAAGGTGGAAACCAGTCTGAAAAAGGAAGCCCTTCCCTATGGCAGTCAGAGCACAATTATTTGGTATATAATTTACTTTTAACCTTCAGATCAATAATAGAATTTGGAAAGGAAATCCATTTTGTAAGAACATAATTTGGCCACATGAACCTTCTGATCTTTATTTAAATCATCACCTAGAACAGGCCCAATTCCTAGTAAATTAAGAAGAACGCGGTCTGATCTAAAGATTCTTAACATGTGAGGGAAAAAATGTGACTGTCTCAAACTCCAGATAGAGCAATTCCACAGGACACGTGTCCAGGGGCAGTTCCTTGCTTTCTGTCTTAAATTCATCCTCTGTATCACCAACTGTTTGGAGCAGAATCTGTTCACAAGTTAACCTAGAGCGGCACACTCGAGAGCCAGAATTAATCATTAGTTCAACCATTGAGGTTGAACTAAAATGATGCTGAATGATTAATCCTATAAACTCTGAAAACTCAATAACCAAGAGAAAGGTGATAAACCTCAAATTTTGATTCGTAATCAGAATGCATTCAAAAGGACTCTTGACCAGGTGAATTTAAGTGTAGCCTGGTCAGGTGAAATGTGGCAGAATCAGGTGAGAGGTTAGCTTTTGGCAACTTATTTCTTCATTTAACACACTGAATGTGAACACTGAAGGTAGGCCATGGTGAAATTTCCAATTCCTCAGTTTCTCAGTATGTAATAATGAAGTCAAAGAGGACAATGGTATGTATATCAGAACAGTGTGAAGTTTATAGAGATGAAAAAAAACCGAACTTCTCTCTCTGCTGTCTCTTCCTGTTTCCCTTTCAGACTGGGTTAGTTTTATTTCCAAGATTTCACATCATCAATCTGACCAAGATTACTATTTAAATCAACAGCGACATGACTCCCACAAAGTGCTCTCATTGCTTTGGCTGGGTATTTGAGCTTGTGTAGCCATTGTGTTTTATGCTACTGACACACTGACAACCTTTTAGAAACCACACCTGTAATTCTAGCTGCAACTGTGCTGAAAACTGCAGCAACTTCATGCTTGCGTAGTGAACCCTTTGCTTTCTTGCCCCCGAAAAATGAATGTGCCTCCAGTATTTAAACTTGAAAGAACACATTTTTAATTTCTATTCCTGCTGAAGAAAACTGAGTCATGCAAATGCCACTAGAACAACCGACTTGGTTTTCCTTCAAATCAGTAGTGGCCTGTAAGTAACCTTGAAGACACTATCTTGCAATCGTTTTGATAGCCCTCAAGTCAGAAAGCCACATCCCCAAATGCCTTGGGACAGCACCAAAAGATTAGCTGATCTTTTACCTCATTAAAAAATGAATCACTTAGTTGAAAAATTCCACTTCCATTTCTTTTCACTGATTTCTTAAATATCTGGTAAGTGGTGATTTGTCAGCTGTCATAATTCATTTGTCCAACGCTTTTATGCAGATTGAATTTTTAACTCCGAACGACTAAGCCCCAACTCAGAGTTACCTTCAGACAGGAACTTGCCCGACAGCCTTGCAGGGGGAGGGGAGAGGAGGGGGGGAGGAGGGAGGAGGAGGGGGGAGGAGAGGAAAGGGGGGTGTCCCCCTCACGTCCCTCATTTGAAAGTTCTGTCATAAATGTTTCCTCAATCTCACATTTAATAATATGATTCTGAAAAGTCACCGACCGTCCAATCGTGTTTTCAACAGTGAAAAAAAAACCAAAACTGTTTCTTGCATGGTTTCATCACTAAAGGAAACACGAGGAAGCTGACTGTATATGATTTTCTGCTTTCCCAGAAGCTGAGGCTTTTAATATCTTTTTATAAACCATTTCATTCCCATTAACTGTAATAGCACCGGAAGGAGGGTGATAGATGAGGGCAAAGGAGAAGAAAAAGAAAAAGTCAAGCCTGGGACCCGAACGTGAGATTCAGGGACAGGAGCGGGGAGAACCAAATCCACCTTACCTTTGTTATGTGTGTGGACTCGCCCACTTCAGAACTTAACACCATTCAGAGACCGGTCGCAAGTGACACAGCTAAGAAGTCACCTACCACATCTTCTCGGCCTCCCTCTTTTTAATGTAAACCAAAATAAGGAGTGTCCAGCTACTCCCCACCACGCCGCTTTAAAGCCACAGATCGTTTGAGGCTGAACTCCCAGGCTCTGGGAATTCCAGTGGGTCAGAATGTCTTAACCTTGGAAACCTGCAGAGAGCAACTCTCCACCAGGACTACTCCCCGAGCCCGGCTTCTCCCTGTCCCCAGCCGCACATTCCAAAGCGGGAAGCGGGAGCGATAACCAGAAGGCGGCTCTCGGGGCGAGATCGCCGGCGGGAGCGAGGGGACGAGAGCGCGGCGGTGCCACTGGCGGAGCGGCGCGGGGTCCACACCCCTTGGGGACGGGCGGCCACGCGAGCCCGCTGCGTCCGGCGCGGCGCGCGGGGAGCGCTCGGTCTGGGCTCGGGGCTCGCCCCAGCGCCCTCCTCCCTCCCTCTGGCGCCCTCCCCCAGCCGAGGCCATTCGTCTCACAGTAGCGAGGTTGTCTCTCGTCTACTCCCTTCCCTTAAACTCACCAAACCAGATTTTTACTCCCAACACCGGCAACTTCCCGTAAATCTGCACTGAAATTTTATCCAGCTCGCTGAGCCTCCGCTGGCTAAGGGCCAGTGCAACATTCCTGTTGTTTTAGGAGCGCAGATACCTTTGCTGAAGGTTAAAAAAATTCTGCCTCGATGGGAGCGGTCTGGGGACTTCACTAGCCAGGCTCCTCTCCCCGCTCAGAGCGTCACAGCCACTTCAGACACCCAGCCACGGCCCCACGGCAGCACCTGCTCCATCCACCTGAGACGCCTGGGCCCCGTGGGGTGGTTCCGAGAAACCAAACACGGCCAAGTTTGAGGAATACGGAACCTGCTGTTGGGTCACGAGTCCATCAGTACCACCCACCCAGTACCACCCACCCCCGTCCTTCTCTAGTGAAAAAGTCGTTAGACCAGGTAGGCTCACGGCGAGCGCCAAGGCGGCTCTGGAGGCCGGGGGCACCCCCCGGAGTGTCCCTACCTGAGGCAGAGGGTTGCTCGACGCGCGCCGGCAGGAGCGTCACGCCGACAAAGCCCGGACCTTGGCCGGGGCCTTCGCAGCAGGGCCTGGGGCTGGGCGCCGCTCCTTCAGAAGTGGCTCATTTTAATGCGCTCTGACCTAAAGTTACAGCTGGTTTCTCGAAAGGGAACAAAAAACACTGCACTTGAAAACGGCAGCCAAGCCCTCCCTGAACCTTCGCCGATCTCCGGGGAGGTGGCTCGAACCCCCACCCTATCCCCAACCCAAAGAAACCCGCAATCTGCGCCCCACCCCTTCGCCTTACCTGTTTATACAAGAGTTAAGGAGCCTCACGCATTTCAATAGAGCGCTAAGCCTGTTTGTGGCGCCGTAATCGGCCAACAGGAATCGCATTCTGTGACTAAACAAACTAGAAGAGGAAGCAGGCACCACCAGGAACCTAAAACGGAGTTGTGATTTCGGGTTGCAGTGTCATTCAACTGAAAAAAAAAAAAAAAAAAAAAGTGCTGTTTTGTTAAGGTTACTTCAGTGAAAGACTTATCCAAAACTGTGATTCTTTTATTTTATTTTATGTTTACACGTTATTTATTTTTTTGCCAGTTTAATGTGCTAATACACGCAGAGAGCTCCAAACAGTGCCTGGCACGAATAGTATTCGCTGCCATGATTATTATTTGTAGCTGGACTTTTGCCTGTTCTGGAGAAGAGAGGAGCTACACCCAGCCTTGCCACTCACACACTGTAAGGCCATGAGCAAGAGTTTTCAATCTCTCTCGGCCTCTGGAAGGATCCTGTGATGACATTTTTCCGAACTGTGTACGTACATTGTGGGCAGTCTTGAATATAATGGGAAATAAATGTGAAGGAGTGTCAAATGATTTCCCTCTCACTTCAAAGTGGCAAGATTGATAGGATACTGGAGATAAATCCATGGAGTTCACTTGTAGAAAGGAAACTGGGCACCCAGCATTCAGCCCTGAGTGTGCTTCGTTGTAATGTGGATGTCTGACCTTGGGAGAGCTGCTTCTCCTATTCAGGAAGACAATGCTGGACAAAAGTGGTCATTGCCATTTGAAAACCATTGTGACATGGGGGAGATCATTTTAAAACTCTTAAATATTAAAGAGCGATTATTGAAGGCGAGGTGTGCTCAGGCATGCCACCATTTCCCCTCACTAACTTCACATTTACAGAAAGAACTCCCAAAGCCTTTACTTGAGTGAGACCCTTTGCCCTAAACTCAAGCACTTTCACCCACCGCCTCTTACCTGATCCTTACAGCTCAGTCCTTTGACTACTTGATCCCCATTTTGCAGATGAAGACATTGAGGCCAATAGTTCAAGGTTACACTGAATGGTGAAACCAGTTCTCATTTCTAGTTGCCTCTGAAGACATCATTTGCCACCTTTGGGGAAAATAATCCCTTAAAACCATCAAAGAATTTTAAAGCATTTCTGATCCCTTTGATATTTACCTGGGGGCAAGATTTAACTCAGACCAGCTACACATTTCTGAGTTTCAGCTCCACCCTTTGCCATTACCAGGCATCCGGGTTATGAAATGCAGACAGTGGGAATCCAAGTTCTCTCCCACATCTCAGGGGGGCCTTTGCCAGGCATGATCCAGGGTCCACAGTTTTAAAACAATGTATAAGCTCCAATTGCATATTAACCTGGGTTTTTCTTTCTCTCTCTTTTTTTTTCTTCCAAAAATATCTGGATTGTGATTTTAAGAGTCCTTGTCAGGACCTATCTGAGAATGCAAGTGGGAACATTCTCAGGCTCACAGACTTTTCCACATCAGAACAGGTTTTTCCATAGGAAGCCTGTGTCAAAGAATCTAGGGGCATACTGACCAGGAATAATGAGTTTGAAAGTGTGGAGGTCAGTGAACTGGAACTGGAGTCAGCAAAGGCTTGACTTGTGGAGGCAAACAAGTCCCTGGAAGTTAAGTCCTTGCGGTTGGTCCCAGTCAGTTCCTTTTCTCAAATGTTGCCCACACTTCTGCTCCTTTTTCTGTTTCATTCACTACCACCGGTTAAATGGGTATTATTCTTGTTCTGAACTACTCCCTACTATCCACCTTGTGAATATCAAGAAAATAAAAGTTTAAAGTGATAGGGGAGAGCAAAAGAGATGTGAAGCTGTCAGCCTTTCTTGACCTTATGCCTATATACTGTCATGTTGTAGGTCCCAGGCAAAGCTCAATAGCCTGGGGCACGTTGTTTTGCTTTCTGCTTCCATCTTCCCTTGTTGCTTATAAAGTAATGTGCTACAGTGGATGTAAATTGAGAAAAAAAAATAGTGTAAATAGAGAAAAAAAAACTTTGAATCTCAGTTTCACTTCTTAACTATATCAGGCTGGGCAAATTGCTTATCCATTGAACTTCAGTTTCTTCAGCTATAAAATTATAATACTACCTCTCTGGATTTCTTTAAGAGTAAGGAAATGGGAGGTGAACTCTCAGCACATTTCTTGGCACATAGAAAGTCCTTTTTGTACCTGGAAAAAAAAAACCTGCTACAAGGTTCACAAAGAATTGTCTTTGACATATTTGAACCACATATTAAAATTGAACTCAAATAACATTATTCCAATAGTGTTTTTTCCTCATCAATACAGACAAGCCTCAGATCTTTGTGAAGAACCAAAGTATAATAATAACCACTCATCTACATAACATTTCCAATGATATATTATTATCTTTGACCATCACAATTGTGCAAGTTAAATACATTTTGGCCCTGTGGTATTCATAGTCTGCATCAAGAAAAAGAGCTTGGACTCAAGTCTGCAAGATCCAACTTTGTATCCTGGTGGTTGGGGGCTCATGGCAAGTTACCTAACCCCAAGCCCATGGCAACGCCAACATGTGGGGCCAATAAGAACATTAAGTGACATGACACGCCTAAACGCATATACTCCATCCCCTCTACGTTTTCAGTACGTTAGTTATTTCTCTTAAAGACCAAAGCTAAAATGGTACATGTGAGTCCTAAACAAGTTACATAATAAGTAAATGCCAAGCGCTTAGAACAATGGCCATCACATCGTAATTGCTATGCATAGTTTACACGATTATTTTTACTGCAATTTGTCTGTGTAACAGGGACATTTGAAGTTCTTATGAATTTAAGTTTAAAAACCTTATGACAGCAAGTGGTGAGGTGATACTAGCAATTGATTTTTCAGGGGAGGAGAGTTTCTATTATTATTTCTTCTGAGAACTGATCTTTTGGGGTACTATTTGATGTGAGATATCTTTTCAATGCTTTTATTTCCTTCCTGTTTTCCTTATGTTCCCTCATGTTATTTGAAACAGAGCAGTTATCTCTGGATGAGATAAAATCACCCATCTGAACCCAGGTTTTCAATGGAAGCTGGGTGTATTTTTCACAACATAAACTATTCAGAAAATAGACCCTATTTTAATCTAGAACATGTGACTTGACCCAGAGAGATCTTTCATCTCCTTAGTTCTTACAGCTTCCCCTTTCCTCACATGGTGGCTATTAGCTAACCAGGGAAGACTTTTCTGAAAAATCTTATATTTTAGGGCCCTCCCTGGTGGCACAGCAGGTTAAAGCACAGCACTAAGAAGCAAAAGCCACTTAAGCATGAGTTCGATCCCTGCCCTGAAGTGTTTCGGCAGACCTCTCCAGGCGGCCCGCTGCTCCCCTCAGCAGTGTACTTTGTCAATCGGCCTGTTCTGCTCCCTACTCTGTCTCTGGTGAATCCTCTCACCGCACCTGTGCCTCAGGCCTGTACCCCAGTTCTGTATGCATAAATAAATAAATCTATTTAAAAATATGATATTTTATATTTTATAAAGTTTGTAAGTCTTTGTGCAGATTTATGACATGTCACTCCTCTTTAATCCAAAAGACTTGGCCCACTGACTAGCCTTAGAACACAGCCATCCAACTGGGATGGGAAGAGTGCACTGGATTGGTGGTGGGAAGCCCATGGGGATTACAACTGAGATGGAAAAAAAAATGCACAAAATGGAGAATGATGTAAAAAAAATAAAATATATAAATTTTAAAAGAAAGAACACAGCCATCCGACCATAGGTCAAAGGATGAGGGAGGGCCTTCAGAGCTCTCTTAGAAGGGCATCTGGGTTTTCAGTTTCCATGCTACACCATAGGAGGGCCCCTAACTGAATTTTAAAAATGTCCTGAGTTCACAGAAAAGAGAATTAAATATAGCAGGGGTTCACCCTGAACATTAATCTCAGAGGCCAAATCCTTCATTTTGAGAAAGGTTTTCAATACAAGGAGTCCCTGACCTCTGTTCTTCCCACAAGAGCAGCTCAGCTAAAGCCTGCCTGTGCCGACTGAAGGCTTTTCCCGTCTTTATCGCCTGCTGAGCTGGAAGGAGCGATAATGTAAATTATAGGTCCTTAAAAGGCCCACTGGAGACCAAGAAACGGTCTGTTATGGCAACAAATGCTGTTAATTCCTTTATATCCCTTTAAGATAGTCCCCACCAGAGAAGATCTCCAGATTTCTTTTTATTTTATCATAGAAAACCACCTCACATTAGCAGTTCAAGCAATCAGCCATACTTTATCAGAAAAGACGGTCAACGTGAAATGACTAACATTTACTATGTGCTTACTAGAGTATTTGCCAAACACTGTTAAGTACTTTACATGTATGAACGATTTAATCCTTGCAACAAGCCCACGTGACAGAGAGTATTTTGGCCATTTTATAGAGAAAGAGGCCAGCACCTGCAGCAGGTACAGGGCACTTCTGGAGGCCCACAGGTAGAGAGTGCAGACTTGGTGTTTAACCCGGGTCATCTGGCTCCAGAGCCTGTGATTCTGACCTTGACACTCCACGGCACCTACAAACGTCTCTGATTACCTTATTTTCATGTGTGTATTCTGGGAGTAGAAATTCCAGTGTAAAAGCAATGCCTGGCACATAGAAGCCACTGGATAAGTTGAGTGGTTGTGTGTATACATTTAAATATTATGGTCTCAATAGATAGAAGTAGGTTTCAAGGGAGGTAGGGCTTAGGACCTCATGAAGATCAGACATTTAGGGTCACAATAGGGAATGGAAACAGTGTTTTCAAAAATATGGTTCAGTGTTAATGTGACATGCACTAGCATAGGCCAGTATTTCACAATACAGAATTTATTGCAGGTGTGTGTGACTAAATTTATTGACCATAAAAATAGTGTGGATATTCTCACCTTTTCTTTCACTGTTTTCCTGCTTGGAATATTCTTGTATATACCATCTACCTATCCACCTATCACTAAGCGTAAGCTTAGTGACACTGTCTGGAGTCAAATATCTAAGTCAGAATCCTGTCTCTGTCATTTATTTTAACTGTGGACAAACAATGGGACCATCTTGAGACCATTTAGACTCAGCTTCAGTGTCCATATCTGCAGGAGTATTAGAATTGACCACATGTGTTAAAATCATTGAGAGCTGGGCAAAACACCAACCTGTTAGAAGCTTAATATAAGTATTTCTTTTTACGATTAGCCTTCCATCTTCTCTTTTATAAAAAAAAAAAATTATCAAGTGATTACTGCTCTATTTCAGATTCTAGGCATCCTATTGAATATAGAAAAACAAATGAGTCCTGTGTTCAAGGATCTCAAATTCCGTTGCAATGCTAAGCAAGCAGCCAATGACCTCATCATCCATAAACCCAGGATGTTAGTGGAAGTTTAAGTTAGACTTAAGGGCTCAGTCTGAGGAAGATATTAGAAATGAGAGGTGTCAGGGTCTGCTTACAAGTTAACTAGGCAAAGAGATAAGAAGTGTGTTTCAGGAAAGTACAAAGCACCAAAGAATGAGAGCTGATTCAGGGTTATGAAGGCAAGAGATCTCTAAATCCAGCTAGAGGCTTGGATGGCAATGGTGATGTTAAGGGATAACTGGGCCCAGTCATTTCAGGGATTTTTTAAGGGGTTTAAATAAGAAGTGCTGAGATCAGATTGGTGTATTTGTTAGCCAAGGGTAGTGACAAAGTACACAGAAAAAAGAGGATGCAGGATCATTGAGGAGGTAAGGCTCATAAGGCTTAGAGTCTGAGCAGACATTGGGTATTAGAGAGGAGACAGAAGAAGACTAAATTGATAATTCATGCATAAGAATTTATTGAACACCTACTATATGCCAAGCACTGTCCTAGACCTTGAGAAAATAGCAATGAACAAAACAACCACAGATCCTGACCTCATGGAGATTCCATTCAGGAGTCAGACAAAAAAATATTAAACTAAAATATACACGTGTTTTGATGATGATAGATACTAAGAAGAAAAATAAAACAAGGAAGAAAAATTAAGCTTGGTGATGGTGAGGGGTGAGCAATTCAGACACCCAGAGAAATTGCATTCCAGGCAGAGTAAGAATGTTTTCGGCCCATTAGAGAACAGGCAAGACAGTTGGAGTAGCTGGCATGCAAGGATGAAGAAGAGATTGATAGAAAATGAGGTAGGCTGGTGTACCATCTCAAAGGCCAACAGAAGGACTTTGACTTTTGCCCTGGTGATGTGTGGAACATTGAAGAGGGAGACAGCAGAACTGGCTCTCATTTTACCAGGTGGCCCTGAGTGCTGCGGTAGTGCTTGTTGTGGGACATCAGAGCCGCAGCCCAGAAGTGGGGGGGGGCAGGCCACTGCTATGGTGCATGCATCCAGCTTTGAACATCTCAAATAGAGGTGCCGTAGGACATGTGAACAGACAGGCCTAGTGAGCAGTTCATGGGGTAGCTGGCAGGCAGGAGAAAAGCCCATCCTTAGACACAGCTTGTTTTGGATGTCCTGACAGGTTGATAGACTGATGAGAGCGCACAGCATGTCAGGACAAGAAAAGTGTTGGGACAGAAAGAAAGACCACAGGAAGAAGGCCAAAGGAGAAAGTGTTAGACCAGAAAAGAAGGAGATTCTAGAAGGAAGGTGTGTTCATAAATTCAATTGAGGCAAAGGATTGTCTGAAATAAAACTACTGTTTTGTTTAGCAACTAGGATATAACTAGAGACCTTGACAAGGGCAAGTTCCACGCAGTGGTAAAGTAGAGGTGTGAAGTTAGCATGTGTAGAAAACCTGCTGAAATGACTAGGCTTGAAATGAAGAACAGTGATAGGATAACAGCGAAAGCGTCAATGGAGATTTTCCTGTATGAGACTGAGAAAGACCTTGAAATGTCTATAAGCTGAAGAGAAAGCTTATTAGGTGGAACTGGGTGCCTAGACACAGGACAATTCACTCATACACTCAACAAATATTTGTGAGTATCTACCAAGAGTCACATGCTGAAGCTAGACAGATGAATAGAAACATGGTTCATTCCTGGCCCTCCCTGGTGGCCCTACGGGTTAAGACATAGCACTGAAAGCTGGCCGCAGCCTCTTCAGAGCAAGTTCGATCCCCCACCCAGGAGGTGACCACATAGTGCTGCAGACTTTGCCTGTCTTGCCTGCTGCTCCCCTCAGCAGTGTACTTCGTAGATCTGCTTGTTCTGCTCCCCACTCTGCCTCTGGTGAAGCCTTTCACCACCCCTGCCTCCCTGGCCTGCAACCCAGTTCTGTATGCATAAATAAATAAATCTTAAGAAAAAAAAAAGGTTCCTTTCCTCATGCTGGAAAGACAGACACATACATAACCATATGTCATACAAATAAGGATATAAAGGATATAAAAATGAATGCAAAATGCCAGGGAGAATCCAGGTGAAAGAGGGGAAGTGGAAGGGAACTTCTTAGAAGTGGTAACATTTGAACTGGAACTTGACGGGACTAGAGATTTGCAAGCAGGAGAGTGAGGCATTTCATGAATTGGCTGCAACAAGTTCTCCAGAGCATCCAGCTTTAGGGCAGGAATTTGAAACTAGGTCATTACTGACTAGTAGGAGAGAAGACAGAGATTTGACACCAGAACCTAAGTGGTATTTTTATAGCAACTCATCTCTGACCCACGTGCAAGTTCAGTTCTTGCATGAAGAGTAATATGAAATTATAATGGTGACGTAAGTAGGATTCATAGACACTTCTGTCTCTGGGGTCATTTTCTTCTTCATATGTTGTTTTCAAAAAATCTGTCTTCCCGGAAGTCACTTTTTGTTTTGTTTTTGTTTTTCTTTTTAGAATGATGAGTGCCAGAATAATTTCATCAGCACCTTTCTTTCAGGGCCTGACAGTCTTGCTCAAATACAGTTCTATTCTAACATCAGCAACTGACTCTGGCAGTAACAACCAGCTCATGTGCCAAAGACCCATATGACTCCTTCCCTCAAAATATTATGTGTTTGTGGTTTTCCAAACCACCTGGACACATAGTAAGATTTTCTTAATTCTTTCTTCTTTTAGGGAGCTGATTTCACTTATCATCAGTCTAGTACCCAATGTTTCCAAAGCCATAGGTACAAAGGTAAATGGACCTCAGGTCAGTTCCTTTGAGCTCTTTGGACAGTAACAATTTGACCCTGACCTAGGAATGTAATTTGTGTTGTCACCGTAAAGTACAAGGAGATGCACAATGTCATGTAGGTGGTGCCTATGTGAATATATTTCTTTATGGATATGTGATTGGAAGCAGGAGATTGAAGGAGAAGCATCTGCAATCTGTTATGAATATTGCTGCCCATACCTAATTTTTAAAAAAGACACTTGGGAAGTCTTCAAGATGCATTTGAATATGACTTTACTGTAGCGCTAGTGTTCTTTGATTATTGTTAATTATATCCAAATATTTGTGGTCACCTGAGTTGTGACCCCTCCTCTGGGAGATGGGGGTGGGGGGGTAGGGTGGGGACACAGATACTATCTTGGTCGGCTGTGTTTTCCCAGCTCCATGTAGAGGTTCACATGAGGAATGCTTGATGAGTGAGTGAAGGAAGCTTCTAAACCAATAACAAAGGACAAGGTTTTCGTATTCTTTCTGCTCCACTTCCCTTGACTATGAAACACATTTCCATGTTCATAAGTTCTATTTCTTCTAAGCTGTTTGATGGATCAGTTTTGTTGTACCTATAGCAGGGTACAACAGGAGGGACTGAACAAACTCCCAGGTTCAGGTTCTTTGTGGACTCTGATGATGGGACCCCATGAACTCTCTTCTACCTTGAGATCTTGGTCAGAATCTCTGGGTGTGGAGCCTCATTCCAGCAACGATTTTGGCTACTGAATTGTTTCTGTTTTCCTCTTGTTTACCATCAGGATATTTCCCCTTTCTATGGGGATTTTCTGAAAAGGTCACTCAGGCACTTCAGAAAAAGTATCCTCTTGTTGAATGACAATGATAGACTCTTTCTCTAGTTGGCAACCAGAAGTAACTGCTGTCTGATCAAGGCAGAAGGGGGGATGGGGGCACTGAGTTGGCCCAGGCCAGAGGGAAAGTCCAGTCCCCTGTGATGACTTTGGGTCTGTGGCAAAATGTCTTCCACAGAAGTGACAATGAGGCAAAGTTCCAACCAAGACTTGCTAGAGCAGCACAGCGGAAGGAAGTCTCTTCTGTGACCAGCTCTGGCTTTAAAGGGAAGGAGTCTCAAAATACTTCAGAGTATCCCATTAGCACTGTCATTTTGTTCCAGCTGCTTCCAAAATACACCGGAGACGGTTCAGTGTCTTTTGGGATCAAGGACAATTCTGCTGTAAGCACAACCATAAGCTCTAGGTAAAGCTATCAGCGTAAAGCAGCCTATCAATCACAGACTTTCTGAGGCTCCACCCCATGCTAGACCCTTCATTGGGGTGGGGTTCTGGGTGGTGCATGAAATCACAACCCATAAATTGATGGTGGGTTGGGTAAGCACAGACATGCACAGCTAATTATTCTAATGGCTTAAGGGCTTGCTCTGCCTGGGAATAGAGAAGGGGGAACAACAATTTAGTCACATCTCTGCGAGTGCTGTCTATTCATCCATCCAGTATGCTGGCGGGCTGGACATTCTGCCTTCCCAATTCAACTTGTGCACACAGCTCTTGGGACCTTAGTGCCCTGCCACGCTGTTTCTTCAGTGACTCGCATTCCCTTTCAGATGAGCTGTACTCCCAGCCCCTAGCAAGAATACAGCTTGACATCCACTTTTCAGTTTTATCTCTTGCCACCTCACTGAATGGTCCATGATGCTCTCCTTATGTCTCAGTACCTGTGGTTCCCTGTAGCAGATGCTTTAACAGGCCATATTCATCTGCCCACACAAAAGTTGCCATAAACCACTACACCTTGTCTTCCATGGCTTGTCTTTGGCCGTGGGAGCACTCTAGGGAAGGCAAGCCAAAGTCTGCCTGGAAGCAACACCCTCAGTCCGATGTCTTTGAGCTTCTGTTGCAGTAACGCTGAGACATGCTTTCCATTGCACTGACCCAGAGCTTTAAGGGACCAAGCTTTAATAGCTCACAGTGGTGCTGTCTGGATAACACATTCTTTTCTGCTCCTTGTGTTCCCCATACCCATACACCTGTTTTCTGGAATCATAACCCACATTAACTATTGCTTTCAAGACTTTGACTCTTTGCTTTCGTAAGGTTCCAGACCAGTCTCCTCTGCATACCCCACCTCAGCTCTAGTGCTACTGCGTCCAGTTGCTTGATACCTTCCTTCTTGAAGCTCTGCTGGACGGTCACCACCTTTGGGACACTGTTTTCCACCTGCCAGACTCCAGTACACACAGCGTGAGATCCTTCACCCTTCATGGAGACCTCTCTTTATGATGTCATCACAACACTGAGATTTAGTATGGATACATTTGACTTTGCTCACTAGAAGCTATGACTGACTCATCTTTGTCAACTCAGGTTCTCTCCGAGTGCTTGTACAGAGTAGATACCTAATAAATACTTGATGAATGAGTAAGCGCTCCTTTGCTGTGGTTTCCTGGTTATAGTTCTAAGAAGTTGGAAGCCATGTTCCTGATCCAGCATTTCTAGGCCAATGAGAATCTTACTGTGTTTAGGAAACCCTCCTAACCCCTCCCATAGGACTGACTGATCTTTGCATCTTGCAAAGAAGGACTTCTGTTCCACGCAGGGCAGGTTTCCAAACTGACTTGCCCAGGCCATCAGGAGTAAATTCCAAGGGTGTGAAAACAGAGCCACCTGAGAACCTGAGGGCTGGTGCAATGGCCACATGAAAATTGCTGCAGATAAGCCTGGAGCAACTCTGAAGATGCCATCAGTCCTTAAGAAAGCTGCTATCTTTGTAGCTTTTATCACAGGGGGGAAAAGCAGCTCTGCAGTGAGCCGAGGGCTAAATAAATAGCCCAAAAGGAGATACAATCCTAGAGAGGAATCCAAAACTGTTGGTGGAGCAGGCAGCTGGTCTTTGGGGAAGGTTGGTTTCAGCTGACTTTCTGTGCTTTGCCTGCGGTGTTATTTTAAAATCTCACTGCCAAGGAAGACCTGATCCCCTCTGAAGAAGCAGGACTAGCAGGGATAGAAGGCACAGGCTGAACCCCCGCCATGTTAGACTTCAAACAAACAAACAAACACAAATTCCAGAGCCAGGCGCAGGCACGTTGGTCCTCCCTGCCGAGCAGAAATGGAAATGAACTAAACAGACTCAAGTGTGAGAAGTGGGGGTTGGCACAGGAAAATGACCCTGCGTTCCACCATGATGTTAGAGAAATCAGGAAGGAACCGAGGAGGACTTGACGAGGGCCAGTGGAGGCAGTGGGCAGGCAAGAAAGTAAGGGATGGTAGCCTTTCCTCAGGGCTGCGAGGCGCCAGGCACGTAGACCTGACTTATTTCTCACATCAGTCTTTGAGCTATTGTTCCATCTGTAGAAACACAGATGGAAAAACAAGCTCAGGAGTCTTAATGACTTTCTCAGTTTCTCCCAACCAAAAAGGGATGAAATATAGGTTTAAATGACAAGAAAAGTCTGAAAATTCAATGATACGGTGTTCAACAGACAAGATGGCCATGTTGTTTGACTGAGGTCATGGGCTCAAACTATATTGGGGCTCAAACTATACTGCAGCTCAAAACTCTGTGCACACACCATTTTATCCCCGTCTACGCAACTGCATAAACTGCCTGCCTTTGGGTGCAAAGGAGTGGGAGGGGAAGAGAAAAGTTTTTTTAGAAGATCAAGTTGAAAGAGGCTAAATTTTGGCAAATCTCCAAATCTGGTTTAAAATTGTGCTTGACCTAAAAAGAAAAAAAAGAGAGAAAACAGGAAAGGTAGGGGGAGGCAGGCCGTAGACAGGGGATTTCAGTTTTCACACTTCCTAATATTGGTTATGACCATAGGCAGACATGAAATGCCATGGGATTGGCAAGTCCTGCCTGCCCTACTTTCAATTCAGCCCAAAGCAGGAAGGCTTAGGTATGTCACAAGAGAAAGCCTCTTGTTACTGCCCTAAGACCAGAACAAAAAAATTGGGAGGAGACTCCCATCTTGACAGCATGATTTCCAAAGAAGCCTTGCTAGTCTCATGATTGTGATGTCTCAAGTGTCACAATTGTGTAACCTGCTGATATTTCAAGTGATCCTCAAATCCATCACATAGGATTATGAAGATAATGTGCATTCATTTTGGTAAAAGGGTAGAAGAGAAACGACTCATTGAAGAGCAAAGAACAAGAAGAAAGAAGCCTGGGCTGGACTCCTAGACATGTGGGCTCCAGCCCTGGTTGCTGTACTCATCAGTATTCCCCTCAGGAGGGGCTGTGCTGGTTGACACAGGTGACACTTTCCAGCTCCAGACATCTCAGAGGCTTTCAAAGAGGCAGGCAATTGACCATAATTGGAGTTGTTTGGCTATAAGATGATGAGTCAGAAACGAATCCAAGAACAATTTTTTTTAAAGATGTATTTATGCATGCAGAACTGGGGTACAGGCCCGAGGTTCAGGGGTGGTAAGAGGATTCACCAGAGAGAGTGGGAAGCAGAACAGGCAGATTGATGAAGTATACTGCTGAGGGGAGCAGCGGGGAGACAGAAGAGGTCTGCTGTGCCATGTGGGTCACCTCTCTGGCTGGAGATAAAACTCTTGCCGAAGCAGTTGTGGCCAGCTTCATAGTGTTGCACCTTAACCCATTGCGCCACCAGGGAGGGCCCCCCAAAGACAATTTGCATTGTTCTTCATTTCAAATTCCCCAATTGGGGACATAGTAAATGAATAAGAATGAGAGGGGAAAAAAATCAAGAGGTGATAAAGAGAACTAGCAAAAATAATTTTTTTAAAAAATAACAAATACATTTTAAAGATGCTAAATAAGAAGCCAGACACTTTTAGTGGACTAAAAGAATTTGGGTAAGCCATGCCATACCCTGTCAAATACAGAGAGGTTTTGAATCCAGAAAACCTTTTATTGGAATCACATCTTTATAAACACATATTTTTAAGTCACAACTGTATAAACAATCTTGAGTAAATCTCTTCTCAACTGAGCTTTGATGTCTTCATATAAAAAAGGAGAATAACCGTAACGGCAGTCGTAGTACCTATGACTTACTGGTGTTTGCTTATGTGCCAGGCACTGAGCTAGTCTCTTTGTATTACGTCTCCAAATCCTGGGTGAATTAGGCAGTACTGTCCCCATCTTACAGACAAGGATACCAAGACTAAATCTACAAGTAGACTTGGAGTTCTAATACAATTTGGTGTAACTCTGATACGTATTCTTCTATCTATCCTCCAGTGTTTCCCCAAAGGATAATAATATATATCAAATAAGGAGATACTGTAAAAAGAAACCTTGTAAATGGCAATAGAAACGTGTTCAATACAATATTCATTAGCAAGACAACACTCATGGCAATAATGCAGTAGTAACAACAATAAATATCACATCCAAAGTGAGCATCTAAATAGAAACATGTATAATTTTTTTTGAAGGTTTAGTCAAATAAGGACTAGATGATGACTCTGGGCTAATCAGACCCTGGGAGCCTACCTCATCAGTTTCCACCCTTGAATGTCTAAGTTTCTGGACTTAGAAAAAACAATTTGCATGAGCATAAGTGTTGGTATTTGAGAAACAGTGTAGAGAAGACAGAGAACATAGTGAAACTTCAGTGCTGTACAGTTTTATCACTGAAAGTGCCATCTGGTCAAGCACACCAGAAAATAACCAGAGGTGAGCAGCTGGCAGGTTTTACCTTAAAAAAAAATCAAGTAAAAGACTGAGTAATCTCGCTAGCAGGGTGATGAGGCTATGTGATGGGAATAAAACTGGTGGTCAGCTGTCTCTCTGGGTCATGGAGGTCAGCAAGGAATCTGGCCTTTTTGAAATGGATCACATGAAGCTGAAATTGATCCTTAGAGCAGAGGGACAGCACACAGCTCCCAAAGGGGGTGAGGGAAACCAGCCCACTCAAGCAGGTGCTACAACTGACCTGGGTGTCTCAGTCCCATGAGGCTACCAGTGCCTGTCTGAGAAAACTGCCCGCCGCCCCCTCACCTAAGGACCCCCTTAATTTCTTGGGTTCCTTTAAAAGTCCTGGCAATTTCAAACCTATTTTGAGACTGATAGAGGAAATTCAGTGTGAAAGAGACCATAGAATGCATATGGTCAAACATTTTATTTCATAGGTGAGAAAGCAAAGACCTAGAAAAGTCAAGTCTGAGGGTCCCAAAGTTTGAAAGCAGCATAAACTTTCCTCCTCCCACGCAGCGTTCTCTGATGCTGCTGCCGCCTCATCCATTCTTCACCCTTCAGTGCTTCCACTCTCGTTCTTATTTTGACACATACACTTGCATATCATCGCTCTATATATAGACATGATATCTACAGAGGTTATATATAAATCTATAGATATCTATGGAGAGATAGATAGATAGATAGATAGATAGATAGATAGATAGATAGATAGATAGATAGATAGATAGATAGATAGATGCGCAGAGACCTTCAGGAAGATAATATGCCCAGAGAATGAGTCATAGGAAGTAGATAGTGCTTTCCATGTGCACAATTCTAAGCACTTCTTATACGCGAACCCACAGGTCCTTACAACAGTCCTAGAAACTAAGGTCTTTTATAATTTCTGTCCTACAGAGACACAGTGAGGTTAAGTGACTTCCCCAAGGTCACAGAGCTAATCAGTGGCACAGCCAAGCTTTACATTCAGGCCAGTTTAGCACTAGTGTTCTTGTTTCTCATCTCATGCACACATGTATCAAGATCATTACAAATTCATTCTGGAGAGAAGAAAGGGGGTTGGGGATGAAGGGGAAGGCACCTAATGGCCTACATGGGAGGCTCTCTTTCTCCTGCAACCCCTTATAGACTGCTTACATTTTGGCCATATACAAGTTACTTATTCGATAGACAAGCAAACATATAGCAGTGACAATAAGATGATAATAGGTAGCTATCGTTATTACTATCATTATTATGTGACTTTCCTGAGATTAACTTTCCTCTTTTGTATAATCAGAGGCTTGGATTAGGTAATCCCCAGACTCTATAGGCAGGAAAGGGGTGATCTCTTTCTCTTTTATCAACATATAAAGCAAGTCAACGCATTTTTAAGTAAAAGATCTTTTTGAGCTCTTGTGTGCACTGGACAGTGGCGCCTGCCCTAGGGCTCCAACTGCTAATGCCAGGGATGCCCTGCTTGGCTCTCAAGGGTCAGTTGTCATAGTTTCAGGAAGCTGGTGAACCAGCTGTAAACACAGCCATCATTAAAGTTAAATTATATAAACATAATTAAATAAATTACATTTAAAAGGAAGGAATGAATACTCAAAATTCATCATTTCCTAATTGCTTCATTACATCTTACTATTACCTATGTTTTTAAGTAATTTGCAGCGATTATGTTTGAACAGTGGAAAGAATGTATAATGGGTGCATCTCTTCCCAACTTGTCTTTCCACGATGTCAAAGAGTAGCTTGACATTAGTCAGGGTAGGAGGATTTACACTACAGAAATTGGCAAGCACTATAAAACATACTTAATCTCCCCCAAAGCTGGTTGGTAAATAGCTACCTGCCCACCCCCTGCTCAAACGTGCAGGTGCCATCCTGGAAGGCCCCGCCCACTGCTCCCTGAAATAAGAGTGCGTAGTTCTTTTCGCAGTGCATGAAAATCAGGAGCCCATGAAGAAGCAGGCTCTTAGCGCTTGCCCTCTCATCCTTTGTTCCCTTAACCAAAGTAAAATAAATAATTCGGAGCACTTGGCTCACGGCCAGGGACCTCTCGTCCCCCCCCCCCCTTCATCCTCTGCTAGCGAGAGCTAATTACAGTGGTGGGAGAGGGGGGAGCGAAGGGGGGAGGGGAGGGGGAAGGGGGTGTAAAGCAAAGGTTCTTTGTGCTCCGGATGAAATAACGGCTTAGTCACCCCTGAGAGTACGTAGCGTCTGCCCTTCTCAGCACAGCGAACACAAATCCCAATACGAAGACATGTGACTTTTCTTTTTCTAAATGAATTCGATTTTATGAATAGAAGGTTCGCTTTCCTCTGGCGGCTCAGGCCCAGTGCACCAGTTTGTATATTTTCTTTTTCCTAGTTGAATTGACTCTCCCAAAGTTTTAGGAGCCAGTTAATTCACATGTTTAGTTCTGATGATCTCAGGAGATGGAACCCTTACTTTGCAAACTCACTAACTTTAGAGTTTAATATTAGACTCTTTTTTTGGTTGGGGGGGCGGTGTTGGGGGAGGGATACCCAACAACCTGGACTAGGGAAGGGCATTTTTCCTCTACAGTTTTCTTGGGCATCGCTAGGCCAGTGAGTCAACCTGGGTGAGGTTTCAGTGCCCCTCTGAAGACTCCGGATTCTGCAGGGGTCAGGGTGGGCGGCAGGCTGCTCACCAGGCCACCACTGGACACAGTTACTTAGGGCATCAAGGGCCCAGACTTCAAGAGCCTACACAATGACAGATAGGCATGCTCCCTAAGCAGGTGATAATTCAAAATAAAATCTCTAGTAACCCCATACCTGTGTGGAGGTAGTGTAGTCTCTGGATTTAGCGTTCCCTAGAGTTGGGCTCCTTGGTTTTGACTCCCAGCCTTCCCAATGATCATTTTGTTTTCTTGGGCAAGTTACATAAAATCTCTCATTTTTATCTTCTGTAGAATAGCAGTCTTAGTAGTGACTTCCCTCAGACAACTGATCTGAAAGTTGAAGTGTAACTTGTTTAGAGAAGCGTTTGCTGCATCCAAGTTGCCATGTAAATGTTCTCAATTATTTGAAGGCTGACTTGCTTTTAGTTGTTTTTGGATG
The DNA here is from genome assembly GCF_000260355.1 of Condylura cristata. Classification (NCBI taxonomy): domain Eukaryota; kingdom Metazoa; phylum Chordata; class Mammalia; order Eulipotyphla; family Talpidae; genus Condylura; species Condylura cristata. The sequence continues at coordinate 37,204,831 of NW_004567113.1, read as the reverse complement.
GAAAAACTGTCATAAGGTTTGTTGAACTATCATTATTTCTTCTAGTGACTTCCTGGTACCTTACACACATGACCTAAATCTGAGCCACCAGTTAGGGGTCTTACAACTTCCTGAAATCAAGCATCCAACAAGCAGTTTGGACCTGGAATTCAAAGAACATTCTTGAATTCCACACATGATATAATAAGTGTTTGGAATTCAAGAAATGGGGCTATGTAGTAGACCAAGGATAGTGACCTAGTATTGTTTTTTGGACTACTTTAAAAAAAATTTATTTTTTTATTTATTTATACAAACAAGAACTGGGATCTATTTCAGAAGCATGGGGGAGAGGGGGAGGAGGGAGAGGATTCACCAGAGACAGAGTGAGGAGCAGAACAGGCAGATCTACTGAAATACAGGGCTGAGGGGAGCCGCGGGTGAGGCAGGAGAGGTCTGCTGCAGCTTATGTGGTCAGCTTCCTGACCAGGGATCCCTTCACAGTGCTGAGACTTGTGCCACCAGGGAGGGCCCAACAATGACTAGATACTTTTATAGAGGAAAACTTACAAGTTTTCCATTCTTCCCTGGGAGATCTGAGAAATAACAAAGCATCTAGAACTCAATTTGCATTTTAATTGTGTAAAAATAAAATTTCCATCTCTGCCTAAGTGGCAGCAGTAGCATTTATTTTATTTTATTTTATAACAGTTTATTTTTACATC